>NC_035433.2:113473471-114081246 GCF_002127325.2 Helianthus annuus | reverse complement strand
AAAGATGAGGACCTTATGGTTCATATTCTTTGCCAACTTGGTGATGACTTCAAACCCATTGCTACTTCTCTTCGACTCCTTGATTCCAAAATCACATTCCCTGAACTATTTGAGAAACTCGTTGACTATGAACGAGAACTCAATGTTGCAGCCGTTTCACCCCAACCCACCATCACTACGGTTAACTACACCACTAGCCAAAACCGTACCTCCAATCGATCTACCTCCGACCGCCGCAACAACCAAGGACAATTCACCAGCAGAAACTCGTGTCATCAGTGGTCTCCCAATTCAAATGGAGGCGCTCGCGAGACTCGTTCTAATGTTTATTGCCAATTTTGTCATTTTGCAGGTCATGAAGCAAAGGATTGTAGAAAACTTGCGAGGTTTCTTCGTGAAAATCAAGTCCAAACAGGAGTTTCCTTGAACTCCAACAAGTCCTCAACAACCGCTAATGTTGCTACTTCCTCTTACATGTTTGATTCCGGTGCATCAAATCATGTTGATCCCGATCGTGCTTCTCTCCATTTCGTGTCCGACTATGGTGGACCCGAGGAGATTGTTCTTGGCAATGGTAATACTCTTACCATCACTCACATTGGTCAATCCTTTCTTCCATTGTCAAATGGTTCTCTTTCACTAAAAGATGTCTTATGTGTTCCTCGTTTCAAAAACAAACTTATTTCCATTGCTAAATTATGTAAGACTAACCATGTTTCCGTTGAATTTTTTCCCACTCATTTTTTTGTCAAGTACCTTCGCACGGGGGCACGTCTAATGCGGGGAGAGAATTACCTTGATGTCTACTATGCCAATCTTCCTTCATCATCCCAAATAAATGCTGTTTCCACTACATCACTTCTTGATTGGCATCACAAGCTTGGACACCCGTCTATTCAAATTTTCAAAAAAATAGCCAAATGCTTAGATTTAAATTTCAATTTTCACAATTTTCATTGTAACTCATGCTCTATTAATAAAAGTCATAAAACTCCGTTTGCTTGAACTCGTTTACCACTACCAAACCTTTGCAATTACTATATTCGGATGTTTGGGGGCCGGTAGAAAAATCCATTGATGGTTTCACTTACTATGTGATCTTTGTTGATTTTCATACTAAGTTTGTTTGGCTATATCCAATGAAGCATAAATCCGATGTATCCATCTTGTTCCCTCAATTCAAATCACTTGTTGAAAATTTTTTTCAAACACCTCTAATCTCTCTCTTCACTGACAATGGTGGTGAATATATTGGCTTAACCACCTATCTCCAATCTCAAGGGATCTCTCACTTCACCACCCCACCTCATACTCCGGAACAAAATGGTGTTGCCAAACGTCGTCATCGGCACATCGTAGAAACCGGATTATCCCTCCTTCACCATGCTCGGCTCCCTATTTCTTTTTGGACACATGCTTTCCAAACCGCGGTTTATTTAATAAATCGGTTACCCACTCCTATTCTTGATTTCAAAACTCCTTACACTCTTCTTTTTCAAAAAGAACCAACCTACACTAAACTTAAACCCTTTGGGTGCCTATGCTACCCGTGGCTTCGCCCGTATGCAAAGTCCAAGCTTCATCCACGCTCCGAGCAATGCATTTTCTTGGGTTATTCACCTTCTAAATCTGCCTACAAATGCTATGCTCCTAGAACCCGTCGCCTTTATCACTCTCGCCATGTTGAGTTTATAGAAACTCAATTTCCTTTTCACACTCAACAACCCTCTTCTTTTCCCATTCCTACAGTAGATTCCATCTTAGGAATACCTTCTGTTCCACCAGCTAAAAACATCCAACATTCTGCTACATTTCCTCCTTCACAACCACAACTACACCATTCACACCAGCCCAATAATCAGTCGCCCAGCAACCCACTTCAACCACCTTCTGGGCTCGAACCTGAGCCCAATAGTACAAACGCATCCACACTTCCTCAATCCTCCTCTGGCCCATCTCATTCCTCACCACCCTCACCCGAGCCCACGGCCTCCTCTCCACCCTCTTCATTCAATGTTCATCAATCCACTTCTCCTTCTTCCGTTGACTCCACATCTAATTCATCATCCACATCCACCCTCTCCCTACCAAATACGTCCCATACCCTACCCTCCTCCTCGCAACCTTTTCGCCAACGCCAACGCAAACCAAACCCAAAATACTTCAACTCCAACTTTGTCAACACCACTACCCTTCACCCAATTCCACCATCCGTTGAACCCACCACTCCCAACCAAGCCTTAAAAGATCCTGAATGGCGCAAAGCTATGGATTGTGAATTCAATGCACTTCTCACAAACGCCACATGGGAACTTCTCACAAACGCCACATGGGAACTGGTTCCTCCCTCGCATCACAAACCAATTGGATGCAAGTGGGTGTTTCGTATCAGACGACATCCAGATGGATCTATAGACAAATATAAAGCACGCCTTGTCGCAAAAGGATTTCTCCAAGAGCATGGCAAAGACTACTTTGAAACTTTTAGTCCGGTCACCAAACCCGTTACTATTCGTAGGGTCCTTAGCATTGCCTTATCTCAAAATTGGTCTCTTCGCCAACTAGATGTAAACAATGCTTTTTTACATGGCACTTTGGATGAGGAGGTATACATGTCCCAACCTCCCAGATACGTCCATCCGGACTTTCCTGATCACATTTTTCGTCTTCGTAAGTCCCTTTACGGACTCAAACAAGCTCCTCGTGCTTGGTATTTGGAACTCACTAAGTTCCTTCTACATCTTGGTTTCAAAAAATCCCTTGCTGATCCATCTTTGTTCATTTACAATCGCGGGGGCACCGTTTGCTACTTCCTAGTGTATGTTGATGACATTGTTATCACCGGCAATACTGACTCCTTTGTTCAGCAAGTCATCCGTTCTTTATCCGACAAGTTCTCTATTAAGGATCTTGGCATGTTACATCATTTTCTTGGGATGGAGGTCATCTCCACTGTTAATGGCCTTTTCCTGTCTCAACATGCCCACATTCAGAACCTGCTTACAAAGTTCCACATGGATGGGGCTAAGTCCGTTACTACACCCCTTAGCTCCACCGAAACACTTGCTCTTGTTGACGGGTCGTCAAAAATTGATCCTACACCTTACCGACAACTCGTTGGTTCCCTTCAATACCTCGCCTTTACACGACCTGATGTGTCATTTGCTGTTAATAGACTCTCTCAATACATGCATGCTCGCACTAAACGACATTGGAAAGCCCTCAAACGAGTCCTTCGATATCTCAAGGGTACCATCCACCATGGATTGTTTCTCAACCGTGGTTCTCGACTTGATCTTCAAGCATTCACCGACTCAGATTGGGGTGGTATTACGGATGGGGGCCGCTCCACCACGGCTTACATCATATACCTTGGTTCAAACATCATTTCATGGCGCTCCTCACGTCAAAAATCTGTCTCTCGTTCTTCCACCGAAGCCGAGTACAAAGCATTAGCAAATGGTGCAGCTGAACTTTCATGGGTTCAAAACTTACTGTTGGAACTTGGTTTTCTGAAGTCAACCTCACCTACACTTTTTTGTGATAATGCGGGTGCAACTTATCTATGTGCAAATCCTATCTACCACTCACGCATGAAGCATGTGGTGTTGGACTATCATTTTGTTCGAGAAAAAATTGCAAATGGCTCACTACGTGTGCAACACATCCATTCTGAAGACCAACTAGCTGATGTACTTACGAAACCGCTAGGTCGTGGACCATTTCTTCGTCTAAGATCCAAGATTGGAGTATCCGATGGCTCCTCCATCTTGCGGGGGCATATTAACAAGAATAACATTGCAAAATAATATCCAGATTTTCAGCACATTCATTATTACTTTTGTATATTTTTAGATAGGATTAATAGTGGTCTTTGACCATCTTATTCTTTGCCTAAAGATCCTCCATTTCATTGAATGGGTTGACCATCTTATTCTTTGCCTAAAGATCCTCCATTTCATTGAATGGGTTGTTGTAACTTGGCTTATTTAAGCCTTTGTAATTCATAGTGTAAATCAAGCTTTTCAATCAATAAAATCCTCTGTTTATAGTAAAGAGAGGTGACAAAATGGGCGAGCCAGTGAGTTGGGTAACGGGTTAAAGTTGAAACGGGTGGTTATTTAGTGCATATCAAAACAGTTTTAGGCATGGTTGAGTCTACTCACAAAACGTTTATCCATTTCTTGGTTTGTTAACTATTAGGAGCCTAGGAGGTTTTCATAAATTTAAATACAATCCGGATGACTTTCAACCTATTCTACCTGTTTCCTCTAAATTTAACTCTTATTGTAACTCATTTGACTAGTTGAAACCGTTATTGATAAAGCATAACCCAAAGTGACCCGTGTTGATAATTGAGATGAGAAAATCATATGGTCAACAATAGTTAGCGTACAAGTCAACATAAGAAAGTGAACAGAGTGGTAATGTCAACATTTGTTGAAGGCTATAAAGTTTTGGGTAGGAAGTGTCAAGTTGCTGAAAGTTAATAAGTTTTTACTAAAACAGAAGATAAACAAAAGCTCAGGGGCTGGTCTTGAAAAGATGAAACTTTCGTTGTTAGAAGTCGTTATTAACTGGATTTAGGGCTATACTTGGGTTAATAAGTTTCAATTCGTTTATGATTCTGTATTCAATTTCTTCAATAAAGCATCGGTGATCGTCAATTTCTCTTGATCAGTTTTCTTTCGTTTGTTCATTCGTTTATTCGTTTGGTCTTAATTCCGCTTTAAAGTTAACAACCCGTTTATAGGTAAATGGAACAAAAACCTCTAGCAATAAACAACTTAGCAATAAAAATGGCAACATACATACCACAAGAGGAGTTATTTGTTGTGATGAGTAAGCTCTAGAGTAATCCATGATTTTCCATCTGCGAAAACTGAAGTGTGAATCTTGAAGTGTTGAGTCTGACAACTGTAAACAATCAATGGCATGCTGAACTTGTTCTGCTGGTGATAGACCAGGACATAGGCTTTTAACATCTTCTTCTTCAAAGTCTGCAGTGAACATATTTAGTGTCGGTGTGCGGTTTTTTTGGTTATATCAGTTTGTCTTTCAAGTAATGACCATGAAACCAACCTTCATAAGGATGCAAAGGAACATAAAGAGGTGAATCTTCCATCACTCCATATGAAACTAGCTGCATAAGAGGGAATGCAGCTTTGTAATCAACATACCACAGTAAATAAAAATTTTTAGACCCGCATAAAACATATGATCGTTTTTTTCCTTCATCAAAATCCTTATGTAAGCGAGTTGGGCTACTCGGTAACTACATAAGGCTAGTTCGCTATAAGTCAGAATCGAACGAAGCTTAATCGAAGCTAGCCTATATTGAAGCTCATTTAACAAACGAGTCTGAGCCCGGGCTTCATATACTAAGATTGGCTAGGCTTGTGCCTAAACAAGCCAATTATTTTAATAAATATAATAGCTTTTTTAATATAAAATAGTATTACATAATAAATATTATCATATATAGTTATGATATTATAACTAACTGATATATATTTTGATATATATAAAAAATTATAATCTTAAATGTATATATACATGGGTGTAAATGAGCTTGTTTAGGCCCGATTAAGCTTAAGTTCAGCTCAATTTACTTAAGAGATCTCAAGTTTGACTCTTTTTTTTTGTCTAAAGCTCGAGCTTTGTTTGTGGGTAATCATACATGTCCGAGGTTTGTTCCTTGATTATTAACTATTTTAATATATAGGTACAGTTATATGTACAGTTTTATTATGATTAACTATATAATGATATACTTTGTAATTATATATTTTATTATATTATATGAATATTATTATATTTATACAATTAAAAGATATGTTTAGACTCGCAACCATAAGCATAGCCCCAAACTCATTTGTTAAACGAGCTCTTATTTTGGGTTGAGCTCTTTAAACATGTGTTAATTTTTGTTTTCAACAAGCAGATTGTCTATTAGCTCATTAGTGGTTCAGTGTAAGGATACCGCTCACAACTTAAAAATAATATTTTGCACAACTTTTCCCTTTGAAACAACTTTTAGCACCGATATCTCAGTCTTAGTTTCATTATTGAAATGCTTTGTTTCGTTGTGAAGCTCTCATCGATGCAAACCCAATGAGTTATGTCAGAATTAGAGAAACCTAATTTCTATAGTTGCTAGTAGCTCTCAAATTTCTCAATTTCAATTTTATTATTGCAGAATTTACAATATAGCATAAAATTTAAACATCACATATGATACAAGTAGTTTGAAACTTCAAAAGTACAAAACTTTCCTAATACCAAATGGTCTTTAGTCTAGCGATCAACATGTGTGTAAAATGGTATTCTTTTTTGTGAAGTCAAGAGTTCCAGTTCCACGATTAGTAAAAGTGTAGAATTAGGATTAGAACTAGGTTGATGTTCAAATTAAAGATATGAAAAACAAAGCATTCCTAATTCAAGTTCCATATAATATTTTAGGTAACAAATTTCATTATCTTATTCAGTTTTTTTTTAACCGCCAACGAAATAAAAGCCTGTCTTGGCAAAATGCTACCATATGCATTTGTGACGGCAGACAGCGCTGGGTAGCCTAAGCCCACCATCTCTAGTTCCAGAAAAGAGAAAAAAACGTCACCCGAAAGCCTACTGCGGTAAAACCCAGTTGAGATCGGATTCGAACTTGAAACCTATGGCTTCAAAACCAAATCTTCACTTTCCTTCCAAGTATGGAACCCATTCCGGTTTTTTTGTTTGAGGGTTGGAACCAGTTAATATATGTACATTACGTAGAAGGTTAATATATGTACATTAAGTAGAAGGACGGAAGAGTAATGTCACCCTCATTTTAAGACGTTAAACTCCTTTAAGTGTTTAAAATCATGGTAATATACTCTTGGAGGTCCTAGGTTCAAGTCCAGGCAAGGGGGTTTTAATACTAAGACCACCAGTAGTGGGGTTTTTTGGCGTTTTTTACCAAAAAATAAACGCCCCGAAACGCCTTCAACCCGCCCCGTTGGGCCTTTTTTTTCAAAAAAAATCCGGGTGGTGTGCTTTATAAAACGCCAAAAGCTTGCCCACTTTTTAAAATATGACCGTTTTTCAACGGTAAAGAAAATTAAATTTTAATTTTTTTATTCCACTTTTTTACCTATATAACACCCCATTTTTCACATATTTTTTATAAGCTTTCCCTACTCTCTTCTATACTTCTTCATATTTTTATAAAAAAAATTACATCATAAATCTCTTCCGACCCCCTTTCGGTATTCCGTCTAGACCCGGTAACTCCATTACATATCGCCCGAACACCACCCAACGATAACCAAACTTCAATTTTCAAGAGATGGATCTGAATATGTTTGTGTATGCGCAAATACTAGGCATGGGCGGTTGCCGTTCTTTCAAGGTCCACAAGCCTTTGCATCCATGGACGATTCACAACCGTCCACCCAAGAAACCGAACCCGAGATAGAAACGGTACCAGAGACACAACCCAAGCCCGTTGCCGAGCCATCTCAACGTGGTAAACGGTCTCAGAAAAATAAGTATGCAACTGCTCCTCGTCGAAAGGAAACCTACCTAGGTTGGACAAAAGACGAGGAATACCCGTTAGTACGGGCGTGGCTCGACATATCGAAGGACCCCAAAGTTGGTAAGCGTTTTAAAAAGTATATTTATTTTATTTTTTAAATAATTCGGTCCACTTTTCACATATTTTTTATTTTTATTTTTTAAGAATATAACATTATATTTTTTGTAGTAAACTATCGAACTTCACCAATTTTTTGGGAAAAAATTGGTGAAACTTTTTTTAAAGCGATGAGTAAAGATAAATATCAAGACAAAGATTCGATATCTAGCAAATGGACCGATAAACCAAAAATGTCATCGGTTCCAAGAAGTCTTGCAACGCACGAGGGACAACTGGGGAAGCGGACAAAACGATGCGGGTATTTTAACAAGAGCGTTGGAAGAGTACAACCAAACGAGAGGCGGTTTCACATACTTGAGATGTTGAGGGCTTTTACGCGGAAGTCCCAAATGGTCTAACGTACTGACCATGACGTCTAATGGTAGACGTAAAACAAAGTGGTCCAAAACATCATTGTCGGTTGACCCGAATACACCCACTTCCGATGCTTGTAACGTCGACTTAAACATTAATTTGGAGGACGACGAGGATTTGGAGTTGGAACGACAGCCCGGTAGAAGAAGTGAGAAAAAAGGGGGGAAAGGCGGAGTCCTCTTCGGCTAATCCCGACATAATGAAGGAAGATTTCGAAAAGATGAACCGACGCTTACAAGACATTCGAGACCTCGGTCATAGGCGTTTAGACTATGCAAGAAAGAAACGCTGAAAACAAAAAAAATTGTCGCGATACAAGAATCGAGGCAAATGGAGAAAGTTATAGAATTTTTGTCTAAACCGATCGATCACCTCGTAGGCGACGCGTTGATCCTACCGCAAATGCGTCAGCAACAAATCCGTGAAAAATACGGACTTTAGATTATTAGTTTTTTATTTAGCAATGTAAGTTTTTTATTTGTTTTTTTCGGTTTATTATTTTTATTTTTATTTTTAGCAATGTAATTTTTTTATTTAATGAAATTTTATTAGTTTTAATTTAAAAAAATTAATAATTGGGTAATCATTGATGGGACATTATTGGGCATTATACCAGTGCACTTAATTTAGAAAAACGCTCCATAATGCCTCTTTGCTGACTGGACTGCCACATGGCGCAAAACGCCCTTTGTGTCTTCAACTGCACATGGTCTAACTTGGTGATACTAACTGAATGAATTGGAAACTCAATCATCTTTACATTAACATACAAGATTATAAATAGAGATACAAATTACAACATATACCCCTAAACAATGAGATAAGTACACTGAACATATGTATATTAAGTAACATCCCCCCTCAAGCTGAGCGGTGGCGGATGAATGTGGAGCATATCACGAAAGCCGACGAAAAGAGATTTTGGAAGGCTTTTGGTGAATATGTCAGCCACTTGAAGCTTGGATGGCACAAATTTGGTGGCGAGCTTCCCGGCCGCCACAAGTTCATGGAGAAAATGATAGTTAAGATCAATATGTTTTGCACGTTTGTGTGCAACTGGATTTTGTGTTAAAAATATAGCACTTTGATTGTCACATAAAATTGTTGGACGATCCGGGGGCAACGCCTGGAGTTCCTGAAGGAGATGGGTGATCCATATTATCTCAGCAGCAGTATTGGCCATTGCCCGGTATTCGGACTCGCAACTGGAGCGAGCAACAGTTGGTTGCTTTTTAGCACTCCAGGAGATTAGGTTACCTCCCAAGAAAATCGAATAGCCATACGTGGAACGACGTGTTTCTAAACATCGAGCCCAATTAGCATCCGAGTAGCCTACCAGTTCCGTTTTGGATGGGCGACGATAGTGTAGCCCATAGTTTAAAGTGCCTTTGAGGTATCATAAGATGCGTTTGACTTCTTGAAAATGATCAACCGTCGGGGCGTGAAGAAACTGACTCACTTGGTTCACAGCATAGGAAATGTCTGGTCTTGTAGTGGTTAGATATTGCAGGGCTCCTACAATCGATCGATAATGAGTAATGTCTTGGAACGGCTCACCTGCAGACACAAATGAAACATTGGTGCTTAAAGGTGTTGGAGCAGGTTTTGCTTCCAACATCTTCGCACGGGTTAGAATGTCATAAGTGTATTTAGACTGATTCAAGAAGAGTCCATTCACTGTGTAGGTAACCTCCAAGCCCAGAAAGTAATTGAGCTTCCCTAGATCTTTGATAGCAAACTCCTTGTCCAAGGAGGTGATGAAGGAGGACATTAGGTTGGTATTATTACCCGTGAGGATGAGATCATCAACGTAAACAAGGAGATACATAATGGAGTGATCTTGATGTAGGATGAATAACGATGGGTCCGAACGGCTGCAGGTAAAACCCATGGAGGAAAGGAAGGAACCGAGACGTTGGAACCAAGCACGAGGGGCTTGTTTGAGGCCGTAGATGGCTTTGTTTACTCTACACACATGAGATGGAAACCGAGGATCAACAAAGCCTGGTGGTTGTTCCATAAAAACAGTTTCAGTGAGACGTCCATGTAGAAACGCATTGTTTACATCCAGTTGGTGTAAGTGCCAGTTGTTGATAACGGCCAATGCTAATACAGTCCGTATGGTGGCGGCTTTAACTGCCGGACTGAAGGTAAGTGAGAAATCCAGTCCCGGTACCTGTGTAAAGCCTTGAGCGACTAGACGAGCTTTATATCGTTCAATTGACCCATCCGCACGAAATTTAGTTCTATATAACCACTTAGACCCCACAACGTTGGCATTAGGTGGACGGGGGATAAGACACCAAGTATCATTTCGGTGAAGAGCATTTATCTCTTGCTCCATGGCAGATAGCCATTTAGCATCTGTAGCGGTAGCCCGAAATGTCATGGGATCGGTCGATGCATATAAAGCATGATGAATAGGTAACCGAGATAGGTGAGCAAGATCAACTTGATGGCGAGTTTTAAAAATGCCCGCCTTGGCACGGGTGACCATAGGATGTGTGGGCAAAGGAGGAGCCGGAGGCGGTGAGTCGGAAACTATAGGGGCAACCGGTGGCGATTGTTCTGGTGAAACATTAGGGATCGAATGTGGTGAGGAAGAACTGGTAGATGATGGTGTGGATGGTGGGGTAGTTGGAGGTGAGGTGGTATGCGTTGGAACATGTGGGATAGGGGAAGGGTTGGTAGGTGAAGAAAATACAGGAATGGGAAAGGAATTGGGTTTGTTAGTGGGTTGGGAAGGTACGGTTGGTAAATTAGATTGGGTGGTAGGTGTAGGTGAAAGATCTAAAAATGTTGATATATGGAGAATATTAAAGGGAGTAGTGGAAGGTATGCCAAGAAGAGGGAAATGTTGCTCGTCAAACCGAGCATTTCGGGTCATATACACACGATTCGACAAAGGATCGAGACAACGATAGCCTTTATATTTGCTACAATAGCCGATAAAAATGCATGGTAAACTACGAGGCGCCAATTTATGTGGCGAGTAGTCACGAAGACATGGGAACACACGACAACCAAACGTCTTAAAGATGTTATAGTTAGGTGTGCGATGGTAGCAAAGTTCAAATGGAGACTTGCCATGAAGAACCATAGTAGGTAGGCGGTTAATGATAAAGGCGGCAGATGCGAAAGCATCAACCCAATATGCGGGTGATAACTTGGCATGAAATAACATGACCAAACCTGTTTCAACAATGTGGCAGTGTTTTCGTTCAACCCGACCATTTTGTTGTGGTGTATAAGGACACGACATACGATGAAACGTGCCATTTGTTTCAAACAATTTACGAACCCGGTTATTGGTAAATTCAGTACCACCATCACTTTGAAAAGTTTTGATTTTGGTGGAAAATTGGGTTTGAACAAACGGTATAAAAACCGACAAAACATTAAAAAATTCAGATTTTGCACGCAAGGGATACAACCAAGTGAACCGAGAAAAATCATCGATAAATGCCACATAATATAAGTAGTTGTCAATAGATCGAACCGGGGAGGGACCCCATAAATCACAATGAACTAATTCAAGAGGTAATGAAGCCCGCTTATTATTATTCATAAAGGGTAGTCTTTTTTATTTAGCAATTTCACAAGGAGAGCAAATTCCCGGTGTAGGTAAAACCGATGTGAAAGATAAACACCCATTATTTTTTAATAAAGTACATCAAAATTGACCTGCCCAAGACGGGAATGCCATAACTCAAAGGAGGCACGGGGACACGTATTGGTAGACAGCAAGGCTTCATGAGTGTTGTGAAGAACGTATAGGCCATCTTCACGGTGCCCACGGGCGAGCGGGAGCTTGGTTTGGCGATCCTGAATATAAAAGTAAGGGTGAGAAAAAACAAAATCAACAGAATTATCTTCGATTAATTTGCTTACCGAAAGGAGATTTCGTTGTATATGTGGGACAACCAAAACATTGTTAAGTTGTAAAGTACCGAGTAACTTGGTATTGCCAATATGGGTTATAGGTAACGAGTTCCCGTTGCCAAAAAAAACACGTTCATTACCTTGGGTCGGGGTGGTGTTTGAGAGCCTAGCAGCCGTGGGAAGCATGTGATCGGAAGCGCCGGTATCCGCGGTCCAATCGGGAACAGTGGCATTCAAATAAGATTGCCCAAGAAAGGATTGAGCAATCTGAGCTTCAGGAGAGACAGCCGAAGAGGCATAGGAGGAAAGATGATAACATTGAGATGCCGAATGACCCGGTTTGCGGCATAATTGGCAAGTCTGTGTGCGGTTGTTTCGAAAATAGTTTGAACGACCACAAGACCCACCACGAGAACGGTTTGAGCGCTGAGACGGGCCCGAGAAACCACGAGAGCCGGCAGGACGTATAGTCTCGGTTTGAGCATTAAACGCCACAGGGGCAGTCGGAGGACCATGGAGGGTCTTAAGCCACATATCATGGCTTTCGGCTCGAGCCATAAGGCTTGTGAAAGATGGTATCGGTTGGATGGAGCGAACAAGAGTGGAAAAAAGGGACACCCAAACCGCAAAGAAACCAATGCAACTGATCCATTGGGTTCACCGGGTGACCGATGGCAGCGAGTTGGTCACAAATATTCTTGAAATTGCGACCGAATTCAGCGACAGTTTTGTCTCCCTTTTGTTGCATACGGAGTTGATCACGAAGATTTTGCACACGTTCAATAGACGTGTTACAAAACGCAGCTTCGAGAGTGAGCCAAATGTCGCGAGCGGTGTTTAATCCAACCGTAACTGAGAGCGCTTCTTCAGAAAGAGAAGCATTAAGGAGTATAATGGTCTGACGATCGGCATGCGACCAAGATGTGAAATCGGGATTCTGCAGTTCTTTGCCATCTTTGGTGACAGTAGCTTCAGGTTTTGGGGATGTTCCATCAATATGCGGAACAACCTGATGATGATCAAGGATTGGAAGAATGAGAGTTTTCCAAGATATGTAATTGGATGAAGTTAATTTAATAGGTAAAAGAGGAGCAAGATGGTTGATGGCCATGGGATTGATAGAAGAATTGGAGGAGGAAGGAGATGCCATAGATGGGAGAGAGGGAGGCGAGGAGAGGAAAGGATGAAGAGGGAGGGAGGGGAAGCTCAACCAAGAGGACCTTTGGCTGATACCATGAATGAATTGGAAACTCAATCATCTTTACATTAACATACAAGAGTATAAATAGAGATACAAATTACAACATATACCCCTAAACAATGAGATAAGTACACTCAACATATGTATATTAAGTAACACTAAGATACTAACTACTAACCTGGTTAGCGATATTCAAACCGTATGCCGTTCAAAAAAATCAATAAATAAATAAATATCCAACCAAAAATCCAAAACAAATTTGAAGCTTTTGAGCAACGAAAGATTTCGTCGAAATCGCCCAGTGAAAGTATTAGCGTCAGTAATTCATTGGTCCAAGAAACGTGTCATGAGTAGAGAATTCAATGATGTATCGCTGAACTGATTTTCTTTTTTTGGATTTTCTGCTATATTTGGGTGATTACCGGATCGACGATTAGTATTTATATAATTTATTTTGAGTTGTTTTTTTTTTTTTTTTTGAATTTTCTTCTATCCATTAGTAAACGGTGATATTTGGTCTGAGATAATAATTTTCGAATAGTCATCATCTGTAGATTCTGTATCTATGCATATTATTTATCATGTCCACTAACTTATCAAGTAATTTAACTGTTTTGTATTGCTTTGACATGGGGTTCATTTCATTGTAATAACGCTTTTGTCTGTTTAAAAATAAATAGAAAATATTAAAATATACGTATTTAAAATATATATTATATAATCATAAATCATCATTTAGAATGACTACAGGACTATTTTTAGATCCGCTCATGAACTAATTCATAAGTCATGACGTTTTATGCAAGTAATAATTTCACCAATTTGTAATGCCTTATCTTGTCTGAATAACTTCACCAACTTGTAATGACTTATCTTGTTTGAATTTAGTAAATTAGTAATTGAACCAACTTGCAACAACATATCATTCACGTAATTAGCAAGATTCAATTATTAATCAAATAAACATTTATTTAAAATTACATATTATATTTTGCATGAATATATATATATTAAAAAAATGCTTTAAAGTGCCAAAAGGTGTAAACAATAAATGCTTCTTAATTAAAACTCCAAACAAAATATAAAAAAAAAAACTAAAGAAATGAATTAAAGTATTTAAAATTGTCAAATTTAGACACGAGAAAATAATTAATATCCAAATTAAGAAAAGGATTAGTGAAAGTAGCTTACAACTTAATTAAATTTAGAATGTCGTAACCTAATTTTCTTCATTAACTCTTTGAGCAAACTCACATAATTGCGATGGCGATATTTAAAAATGACTTTTCATAAATTCCAGATATTTTAGTCATTCTCACATCTTTAAAGACAACATTTAATATAATAATTAAGACTATTAACGAAATATAAAAATTAGTTAAAAAAATCTAATTGACAAAAGAATAAAGATTAATACCTTCTGGATTCGGTTATTCTTCTTCAGAAAATACAGCAAAATGTCGCCGATCAGCTTCATCTCCAGAAACCACACGAATAACTTCGCAATCAGTCCAGCCATTCGAGGTGCTGTATATACATATAACAAATTAATACATATACATACATCAAATACAAGCCGATAATTAACCGAGTCCAGCTATACATACATCCATACATATATAGATATTCTCACATATATCGATCTCAAAACACACATATAGATACTGAAATTAGTCAATTGTATGTGTTGATTGAAAGTTGAAACAGAGAACGCCATGTGATGATGAAGATGAAGATAATTCGAAGGTGAAATTCACAAATATACACATATAATCAATCGTAAGTGAAACAGAGCATGCGATAGAAATCATATAATGATGAAGATGAAACTAAATTGAAGGTGAAATTCACAAATATAGAGTTATACACACACGTATATGCGCGCGTGTGTGTGATTTCACACATTCAGGTTTTATGATCGGATTCACTTCATCTCAAAACACACAGATAGATGCAAAAATCAATCAACCGTATGTACAGATTGATACAAAGGATATCAATTCACACGAGTATTGATAAATTGAAGCTGAACCGATCGAATTTAGCTATACATGCATCCACACACACACACACATACAGTTATACACACACATTTGTGTGTGTGTGATTTCACACATTTAGGTTTTATGATCAAATTCATCAATCCTCGTGCAAATTCATCTCAAAAACACAGATAAATGAAGAAATTCATCAACTGTATATACATACTGAAACAGAGAATGCGATACGATATGAAATTGAAGGTGAAGTGATCGAGATTGAGACCTTTGACGTCAGCATGAAGGTAGATTTCATCGGTGTTAGGACCGAGATCGACGTCATTGACGGACTTGTAAACGACGCCGTTGTCCCTGAAAAGCCCCATTGAATATGTGCTTTTCGTGAAGGAGATTAGTCTGAGAGGGAAAGGAAAAGTAAGTAACGTGATCATTCAACTAACTAGCTGCTGCTGTATTTATAGTCTAGCGGTGTGAGTGTTTGTGTGTGTAAAAAGTCCACCTATTTTACACACACTAGTGTATGTAATCATATTATATTTGTTCAATATTATAATATAATATAATATAGGGGTATTGGATTTTAATAATCCCAAGTTTCACTAATTGGCCGGTAATAATCCCAACTTCAAAAATTGCCTACAACAGTCCCAACTTGTAAGATTTTGGCCACCATGATCCTTGTCTAACTGGGTTACAACCCAGTTAGTTTTTTGAAGTTTTGAGCGGCGGAGAAGGTCACTAGAGGTTGGAGATGACAAGTGGTGGTCTCCTTTGGTGGTTTCAGGGGTAAAGAAGGTCGTCGGAATAAGTTGCAGGTCACCGGAGTTGCGTAGATGGTGGAAATTTTAAACTTTTGAGAAGCGCAGAAGATTACAGGAGGTCGGAGATGATTGGTGGTGGTCTCGTTTGGTGGTTTCAGGGGTAAACGGGTCGCCGGAATAAGTTGTAGGTCACCAGCCCAACAAGGTTATAACCCAGTTAGACAAGGATCATTGGTGGCCAAAATCTTACAAGTTGGGACTGTTGTATGCAATTTTTGAAGTTGGGATTATTACCGGCCAATTAGTGAAACTTGTTGTTATTAAAATCCAATACCCCTATAATATAATATCTTATTTTGTATTTAATGTGATTTTGTTTAATTATTACTATATATTAATAATTGGAACGATACAGAGAAGATTAGCATGGCCTCTGCGCAAGGATAACACGTACAAATCAAGAAATGGTCCAAATTATTACTATATATTAATAAACGAATTTAAATAAACTGTGATTTTAATATTATAATAATATATACTTTTTTAATACTTTTATTATTTTAATATTATAATAATAGTTATTTTCTTTACTTTTTAACTTTAATCATGTTTTTAATATCAGGGGTTGGGATAAGCTTGGTGTCAACCGGTATCGAACCAGTACTGGTATCGAAAATACCGGGATGATCCTGTTCGTTATCAGTAATAGTGATTTTAATATTATAATAATATATAGTTTTTTAATACTTTTATTATTTTAATATTATAATAATAGTTGTTTTCTTTACTTTTTTAACTTTAATCTTTTTTTTTAATATCAGGGGTTGCGATAAGCTTGGTGTCAACCGGTATCGAATAATTTGCCCATCTCTGATCACGGGTTTGATACGAACAACATCGTTACATACAACTTTTTTGGTTGATTTTTCTTCGGTTATCTTTTAGTGTTTTTTTTCTACATTTTCTTTTTATTCTTGTCAGCAGTTCCGTTCTCAACACGCTCGTAGTGATTTCAAAACATATGTAAACACATACTAAATAACAAAAGAAATTCGCCGCAACGCGACGAACTTCTTTAAACCTAGTTATTATTTTTATATAAAATTTTTAATAAGACTATATTGAGGGAACATTTATATCAATGTACCATGTAATATTATTAGGGAACAAAAAATTGTGAAATGTGTGAATTGTTTTTATATTTTTTTAAAGATTCGTTTTATTTTTATTTGAGTAAAGTACAATTTCAGTCTCTGGATTTTACACCCAATCGCACATACAACACTCATTTGAAAAAAAAATGGTCAATCAACTTCCGGTGGTTGTCAATTGGAATAAGTCAAGTTCCTCCCACTAACAGACCATTCGTAATTCAGTGAAATGACTAAAATACCCCATAACTTTAGTTACCATTTGAGTCCCTGAACGTATGATTGATCATATTTCCCTCCATATTCAAAACTCTTTCCTCATCTAGTAACTAATCACCGATTATCCTTAATTAATCAATAATATGATGTTATTAATAGCAACAACAACCCGTAGTCTTGTATTAAGGCATGTAACCAGAATTGAACTCTGTTTAACCTTTAGAACTCAAACTGGGTTTGACCTTTAGAACTTGAAATGTGTTTTGACTTTTAGAACTTGAAATGGGTTTGACTTTCAAACTTGAATTGGGTTTTACTTTTACAACTTGAATTGGGATTGACCTTTGCAATTGCAAGTGAGTTGTAATTGCAGAACTTGAATTGCCTTCATTATCACAGGTTTGACCAATTATTCTGGTCAAGCAATGCCTACCAAAGTGTATCATCCCTGTTCAAATTATAAGCATTAGAAGTTGAAATGGGTTTGACATTTAGAACATGAATTAGGATTGACCTTCACAACTTCAAGTGAGTTTTAGTTTCATAACTTGAACTGCCTTCACTTACTCATAGGTATAACTAACTCACATTATGCATATCTGTCATAAATCAAAGTGCTATTTGTGCAAACCAAAATGTATCATCCCTGTTCTATATATAACTAACTAACATTATGCATAACTGTCTTAAATCCTATTGTACATTGATCAAGTTAAGGGCTTGAATATCACAGCCCCCCTTGTATAATCAAAGTGTATCATCCCTATTTTATTTATAACAAACTCACATTATTCATTGTCACACCCTCAAATTTCACTACAAGATTTTACCACGAGGCGTATGACGAACCAGGATCACAATCATTAGTCATATTGAATGACCACTATATGAGTTCAAATCTTTTCCTATTTGTTCATTCATGAGAAACTATTGTTTACACAACTGAGTTGCGAAAGCGTAAATAATTATAAAAATCAAATAGTTGATGTAACTAAAGTTGAGTCAAAACGTTTGATGAAATCAATGCGACTCCATGATGCATCCTAGTCCTGATGTGTGATATCTTAGCGACCTAAGAAAGACATGCGAGAAAAAGTAACAACAATGGTGAATGAGTTCACAGGTTTGTCAAATAATGTTTGTGTCACTGTTTGTATTTAATAGTAGTTATTAGCAGTTTGTTGTCATATCTTTAGGTAGCTAACCTATGCATTATGTCACTAAGCATTCGCAACCAAAGCTGATTGTTTATGCGTTGTTTGTCTTTGTGCCATGTCTATCACTGACATGGTGAAGTGTTAGGAAAATTTTACACCCGTTCGACCTTTACCGGTCGGGTTAGCGCGACTAACCCGGACAGGGCTTGTCGGGCCCAGTAGTACTACTAGAAACTCCTTCGCCATCCAATACTAATGGTCTGAGAATGTAAAGGCTTAAGTTGTGATGATGTTGCACTCTAGTGACCATAATAATATAACAAAAACTCTCATTTAATTGTACCTTACTTTACCGTAATGTTGCGCATGTTTTCTCTCCCTGTTTAAATAATTTAAAAGAGTGTAGGGGCCATGAACTCACCTTAGTTTTGCTTGGTTAGAATTATGTGATGTAACACCACGTAAAAACGTGTCCAATTATGTATAGACACGTGTCCCAAACTCTAAATATGTGAAAGATTGAGTTTGAGGGACTAAAGTTGACAAACAGTGAAAATATGTAAGCGAAGGGACAAAAAGTGTCAACATGCCAAACTTGTGCCTCTGAATGACCATACGTGAAGAAAATATTCTTAAATGGGTGATTAATTGGATATAAGAAGCCGTTTGTGAAAATAATCGGAAGATTATAAAACTACAAGGGTTAAACATGTCAACATGTCAATTTTGACCTCTGAGTGACCTTTTAACGAAACCGAGGCTTCGAAATATTTAGATATACTCCCAAGAATAAGTGATAAAAATTTCACGTGGTTTCGAGATCGTTAAGCATGTTTTCAAGACTTTGGGCTATAAGTGTCAACTTGATGAAACTTGCATTCATAGTGAATTTTATCGAGCCCGAGTATAACGAAGTTTGTTTAATCATCCTTGAGCCTTAACAAACTAACCACAAGGGGCTTATATGTCAACAATAAGGTTAAAAAGGATTTAAAACGAGCAGGGACTGATTCTGCCACTTTAAAACTTGTTTTGCCAGTAAACCGGTTCCAGGCGGGCCGCGTAAACCCCAAAGGACTTTTACGCGGGCCGCGTGAGAGTGCCCAGCGCAGAAATTCTTGGACAGGTGCAGGTTTGATCAGTTGCACCGCCATAACTTTGATTGTATCGACTCTAGGGGCTGTAAGTCAGTTTAATTCACTCACTAGGACACCTGGGGTGATCCTAGGGCCTCCCTTAACACCTGGAAAGGATCCATGATCTTGTGAATTGTTATATAAAGGAACTAGTTCTTGAGTTCACAAGCACACTTGCAACCATTTTCTATTCTACAACTTCTGGAGCTTGCTAAGGACAAGGAGAGGATTATCAAGTGTAGAAAAGACAGCTAGGACCTTTAGTAAGCCTCTAATTACTTGCTTAGTCGTTTTAATTAGCTTAATTACCTAAAAGTCAAACTTATCGTAAATTACGTTTGACTTTCGTTTTAATTACATATGGACCAGCCACTGATCAAATTGAAAGTGGTTATGGGACCATATTAAGGTAGGTGATTTACCCCTAGAAGGGCACCTCCTAATTATCTCGTTTGACTAGCCAATTGTCGGGTCAAAGTAGTTTGACAAAAAGTCAAACTGGACAGAATGTTTGAAAATGATTAAAATTAATAAACTAGAGGTTCTAAATTATATTTTAGCATTCTAATGACTTGGTAATTAATATTAAAACATGTTTTATCAGTCCTAACCCGGCAATTAATAGTCTAAGGTCAGTTTATAACCGAAAGTCGCAAAAGCTTGACTTTTGCTTTGACTTTCAGTTCTGACCCATTCAAGCTTAATTCTCCCATGTTTTAAGCTCCATTAGGACCACATTACTCAGTAGTATAACCCTCTAAAGTTATATTGCATGATGCCTAATTATTTGAATTATATGCACTTGATCGTAATTATGCTTAAAAATGCCATAAACGCCTTTTTGACACACGACTGAGATTTTTAGCAATGTGAATGGACAAACACCTTTGCTACTGATATTTAGACTTGTCCCGAAAATTTTACATCAGTTTGAGGTCTAGAATATGAGTTATGCTCAATAGCGTAATTAAGGAGCTTTTTATTATTTAAATGGCGTAATTAGCATAAAGCCTATCTAAACCCGATTTTTTATACCAAACTTTTTACCTACTGATGTAAAATAATATTTTGGGATTTTTGAAGATTTTTATTTATTTTTAGGCTGAGCATAACATAGGATTATAGCTTGATTTCGGTAATTGTCGGTTTTACCTTTTTGTGCATAAAATGAGTTTTATATAACATTTCAATGCCAAACTTGTGGCTACTGATTTTAAATGATAAATAAAATATTTTTAACTTTATAAACTGATCAAAAACTCAGATTTCCTATTTTAACCCGAATATCCCTTAAAACCGACTTTTAAGCGTTTTTTTAAGCACCTAGTATGGGTCAAAACTATTTTTGGCATATAAAACTTATTACCTACTGATGTTTTAAGGTAATTTATATAATTAAACAGTAAGCTAAAGTTTTTAAACTCAGAAGTCTATTTTGACCTTTAAAGCCTATGTGAAATTACCAAAATGCCCCTACGGTGCATAATTTGGTTATATAAGATAAATTTCATATATACAAAATACCCTACTGTTATAACTTATAAAAATACATACTTTTGCTGATTAAATCAGACCTGAAACTCAGTTTCACATTTAAACTCTTTTATGGACATTAAAATTACCAAAATGCCCTTATGGGACTTATTTTGGTTTAAATTACTTTTTGGGCATATATGTTAACATCTTACTGATGTATTAACATATTTTGAGCATAATAACGATTAAGACCTGTATATAATTTACTTGGTTACCCGTTACGCGTTTATGCGTTTGGATCAGTTTACGTGACTAGTTTACATAAAATAGCCGAAACAGGCTTAACCTTATCATTAAATTCTCATTTTCCAGATTGTGTTTAGTTTCCGCAAATTATACAAGTATCCAAGCTTGTCGGGTCTAAACCACATTCTATTCTGGTCTTCACTTAATCTAGCGTTTAGAACCGTAAGGTTTCCTTCTCGCTAGCCGGTCTAAGTCCTTGACTTAATTAAAGACTCGTTAGCATCCTAATCTATTATCTATATTAAAACAAAACACTTTGGTGCCACTTGTCATTTGCTTAAACCACTATTTGCCACCTGTCATCCTCTTACTCCATCTTTAGAAAATTTGAGCGCTAAAAACACACTAGCCTATGTCTTCGCTCTTTTCCTTCACACTTTCATACGTTTCATATCACAAACCCTAATGACGTCTCCCTCTCAAGCATCCATGGCCACCTTCGTATCTACAGCATCTGTAGCCATCTTCTTTATACCTGCGACCACCACAAGCCCTCTCTTTTTCCTCTGTCCCTCTGTCGCCTCTTTACAAATATTCTAAGATCTTCATTCCATAGATAATCTGTTATTTGCAATCTCCAGACCCCAAGCTTTCTTCATTTCAATCGCGATTGAAAGCAACCCATCTTTATGGAGAAATTGATTGAAAGCAAAAACTAGGGTTTATAGAATTAGAGGCAGAATTTATCAGGTGCTCTCAATCCATCTTATTTGTTAGTTTTAGGTCAAATTACTTTTTGATTTGATCAATCGTTGTGGATTTTGTCGGGGTTATACAAATCTGTAACCCTAATGATTGATCGATATATGTTATTTGATTTCCTTGACTATAACACACACATCATTTACGTTATATTGCTTTAATCGTTGTACGTATGTATAAATTTTGGTGAATTATAAAAGTTCTAAAACCCTAATTGTAGATTTTGTGGGTTTTTTTTTACAAATCCGTAACACTAATGTTCAGGGTTTTTTAGTTTGTTCTGAATTGTATAGGTTTTTTTACGTGTTCTATTTACACATATTTCCGTCTGTTTATGTGTAATTTGAAAGCTTTCAACAAAGCTCGATTTGTGATTTCATGTCGTTTGAACTTTTTGCAGAAAACAGAGGCATTGAAGAAGCTTAAAGTAGAGATGATTCTGAATACAACGAAATACAGCCGAAGAGGCAGCGGCTCGACTGCTCGAGCAATGGCGTTGGAGCATAAAGTTGTCCGAGTTCATTACGACTGTGTAACACGAAAGACAAGGCGATTCAGATGCATCCTCAGATTAATGAGATGATCGATGTCAAGGTATTGGTTTTTATTTTGATTTTAATGTCTTTAATGGGCCAATGATTGTTGAGTGTATGTACACGAACAAGTAAAATTAACTTAAAACTGTAGGTTTAATAGGTCAAAGTGTCTTAAAGTTTAAAGTTGACACTAATAAAGTAATAATTCATAAGAAAACATTGAAAGTTTTGGTGATGATGATTCTCAGGGAATACCAACAACAATGAATTGGCTTCTATTGAGGGAAAATATTATAATGAAAGAACTGTTAAATGTTTTGAAAACAGCATGGCGTTTTCATTACTTCCATTGGCTATTAAGTGGTGGAGAAATGCTGCTAAACAGAACCGGTATGTTCAATTTCAGCTAATTAATCGTACCTGTTTATACTTTTATTAATTTCTTATTTAATACAATAAAGATGAAACATATATTGAATCCACCCTTGAATGGGTTGTTTACTTTTGTTAGGTTCTTGTGAAAATTAGGGATGAGCAAATAGTACCAGTACCGATACCAAATTTCCCGAACCAAAATATTTTCGGTAACGACATTTGGCTTTTTTTAGTATCGGCATGGGACATTATAGGTTTTTACCTTCGAATACCGTTCCGTACCGGTACCGAACTGTACCGTACCATGTATTTTCGGTACCGGTACCCATTTTTGGGATTGACGGTACCAGTATCGGTTGGTACCGAGTTCATCCTACTTGTGATGGGTTCATTGCATTTGGTTGGTGATGTCATGAAATTAATTTACTGAAAAACGAGTTTCGCTAACATTTTGTTGGACCGATAACTTGCAATAGGTATTCGACATATAATCTTAGAAATGAAGTCTTGGCGGCTTCAATCACACATGTAGTCTCTTTTTGTTTTTTGTTTTTCATTATTCTAAAGCTATTTTTAGGTTCTGCTGGAATTAAATTTTTATTGTGATGTTTGATTTAGTCAAATATTACACCATAATGATAAATGTACTCAAAATTTAGTATCCAAGCATAAAGTCATTTGGTCATTTTTATTGTAATGTTTGACCCGTTATAAGTAAACGGGTAAATATTGTTGCATTTAGCTATCAAGCGCATAAAAGTTTTTTTCTTACATATTTTTTGTTTTTTTTAGTAAATTTATGATAAATCTGCAGCAAGAAAGTGCATATGATGGTTGGCAAAAGGGCGCTTTAAATTTTCCACCAAGTTACTAATATGAGCCAGATTATGTAAATATTTTGGCGGGGAACCTAAAGTTGTTATGTGTACTCCCGCATGGGATGATTTTGTTTATAACTTTTTTTCATCTTTTTATTGTTATTTTTTATTGTATGTTTATTTAGACACTTTTATTCAGGTCTGTATACTTTCATATGGGAAGTGAGCCGCAAACGAGTTGTTGAATGGAACTCGAACAAGACTACAAGACAACTGATTATCTCTGTTTTCATATGCTACTATTTGGCGCCTATGGATCATTCGGAACGATAAGGAAAGCTCTATTACCAAAACCATTGAAGACATTAAAGAGACGACATACCTCTGGTTATCGAATCGCACCAAGATTACAATTTGGCAATAGAGCTGGTAGTCTAACTTTATCCCAAATGATAAAAGCTCTTAGTGTTTTTGTTGGTTATTCTTTAGTTTAGCTTAAGTGTCTTTGGCATTGTATATTTAATTCTATGTTGGTGTTGTTTGGATGGGCCCTTCTCGGCTTTTATTACACTGGATGGGTCAATCTGTTCTTTTTGTATAGTAATAAAAGCCTTGCCATTCGACATCAACCGGAAATGGTACGACACATCATACTTTTTTTAATGATATTACTTAGTTAACTCACCATTTAGAATAAAACTATGTTTAGTAAAAAATGTTTTTTTTTTATCTTTTGTTTTAGTGAAATCACCTCTCTGTAATGGCTTAAAGACAACGCTTGTGCTTGACCGCTGAAATAATTGCCATGTCAGCAACCTATTCAACAATGGAGTTGGTTCAAGGTCATCTTAATGTTCAGGTATTCTTAATAACGTTTTCGTTCATTAATGTTTTATAATTTTATGTTTATGATATATTAAGCTTTTTACAAATTTGTTGGTATCTGTAAACTGAAAAATATCTTAGCCAATTCATGTGCAATCACACATGCTCTTATAACGGTTTCCATGGGGGTCCCGCATGCATTTTACAAAGATGACTTCCTTCTGTCATTGATGAGATCCAAGTCATCAAAGTCAGTATACATTGAAAAAAAAAACACAATTAGTGGGGATTCATGGATATCCGATAAGATTTGTGGAACATTATTAGTGATTGTAGATTAGTGATTATGTTTAGAAATATTATTAATGATTGTAGAAGTTAACTATGTTGTATTTAAAGAGCCACCGTTTTGTAGATTCACAATTATAACAATGCTCATTTACGTAGATTCCCGATTCATAGTACTGTTCTGTGTTTAAAAAAGCGAGCTTTAAGCGCGCTTTAAGCTGAAGCACTGAAGCGTTTGGAAAAGCGCTTTTTTGGTCTGAAGCGTTACAACACGTGAAGCGTTTTGAAGCGAGCTTTAAGCGCGAAGCGATGATGGTTTGAAGCGACGCTTCAGCCCAATCAGGTCATATTTGGGCCATTTTTTAGGGCCTATAGTCTTTAAATAGGGTGTAAATGAGGCCCTACTTCTTTAGCTGTCTTTTAACATATCAGCCGCTGTCTTCCTCTTTCTCCTTCTATTCTATCAGCCGCTGTCTTCCTATTTCTCATTCTATGTGTTAAGTGTGTTTTTAATCATGTTTTTGTGTTTATTATTGATTAACAAGTAGAATAGGTCATATTGATGTGTACAATATTTTTTTTTTAATTTTGAGCGCTTCGTATACGTGAAGCTCTCGCTTATAGATTTTGGAACCAAAACGCTTCGGAGCGTCTCACGCTTTTTTAAACCAAGGTACTATTTTAGTAAGATTGTCTTACTTTTGTTATGTTCTAATAACTAAATGGGTATTATATCATGCTATTTTGAGGTGAGCTACATGAATTAATAATCACAAAAAGTATGTTTTTTTCATTTTTATTATTATAAATAACGATTAACAAGTGCTTATAGGAAACGGAATTGGAAAGAAATAAGTGGTATGGTCTTCATTTATCAAAGATAAAAGAAGTCGTACATTGATTTATGTGGTGTATATGCGTCCTTTTTTCTTTCATTTTCCTTAAATTATTTTTTTAATGGTGAGTCGTTTGCAAATTTAATTATGGTGTTGCAGTATATACTCTAATTCATAGCCGAGAGCACCGGGCTATGGTTGTAGAACTGATAAAACCGAAGAAATATAGCTTGATTGGAATGAAATTGCACAAGAACATGGTAAGGAGAATCATGGGACTATTTGAATTTAAGAAACAATAATCGTATATTTCCTTTTATAACATTTTGTAAATTCCTTACTTGCAAGGTAAGTTCATGTGGGCTTTTCATACCCGAGACAGCTTGTGTGTACAATTGTAGTTGTGGTCATTCTTTCGTTTTCAGTTGTGATTACTGGGAAAATCACATCGCCAGCAACATTCTATGCTACTGCTGGTGGTATTGTGGCTGCTTTCCTCTCGGTTTTCTGGTCTTTTGGGTATATTCGTCTTTCTGATAGGCTTCGGAAGACCGCCAATGACCCTTTAAAGGTATCTTTCATCAGTTTAAGGTTTTAATTTATTGCATAATTATATGGTTCACAAGCCACATTGTTAGGTTATCTTTCGGCAACATATCGACTAATATACAATACAACCTATAATTGTGTGTATACAACTTAGTATTTGCATTTCGTAAAAAAGATTCGAGTATACAAGCAACGGTCCGGTCATAGGTTCAAGACCCTATGGGAAACCTGTTTTTGGTCCAGTCTGGAACCATAAAAAGCTAACATTTTGTAAACATCCCAAGGGTTCTTAGTTGCTAATGGCGAATAGCGACAAATAGTGATAAGGTACCTATATGCTACATAGCCAATAAGGATAAATAGCGGGCGGCTATTTTATAAACAGCGATACACTAGAATTTTTTTTTAAATATTTATATGTATAATATATTATAATACACTGGTGGCCTGGTATATATGCTATTTTACATGTATATTTAACAAAAACCTAAAATCTAGCTATTTTGTAGCTATATTTAATTGCTCTTTATCTTTAAAAAAAACTAAGTGTCACTATTCTCGCTATCCATCGCTACTACCCTAATAGCGACACTAGACCTATACGCTACGTAGCGCGCTATAGCGATCGCTACGATCGCTATTGACAACTTTGCAAGAGTTCATGGCCATGTTCGTGCTACCGTGACTTCCACATGGCATCGAAAAGCTCACCTGCTTCTTCGGTATTTCTTTGTCTGGTGTAGGAAATGATTAATGACGTTCATGAATCTGCATATCTTTCATGCATTCATTAAACGATTTAGGAGCACTATCTAACAACTTGCACCTCACATACATGTGGATCAAAGTCATCAAACTATGTCTATGACCTGCATACAAAGCAGAACTGAACCCACCAAGACCTGACCGCTAACTGTACAGATTTATAGGGACAACAAATGTAGCAGTAAACTAGCTTTTTTGTTGTGTAGCTACATTCAGTAAGCCCCTATGATATTATAGGAGTAGCCGAGACAGATGCAAATGAAGGTTAGTTAGGGCTTTAATTTTGTATTTTGTTTATTAAACATGGTCATAATGCTGTCAGATTAAATCTAATTAGTTACCAATTGGTCCAAAATTGAATTGACCAAAATTTAGCGAGTAAGTTGTGCTTGAATGAACTGATTGAAATGTACAAGAATTTTATTTTTAAAGGTAGGTGGTTCAGAGATGGAAGTGTTTCTGGTGGGAGTGTGTTTTCAAAGTGAGACTAGGTAGTTTGCCGATTGATATAGCAGACTTGATAGGGGTGTGAAGCTGGCTGAAAGTACACATGCAATGTTTTCTGGCAAATCTTCAGAAGCCCGCTGATGGATACTGTGGAATTCTGAAGTCCGCCGGATGAGACGCTGGGCTTGCTGGATACAGATAGAAATTGGTAGCAGCCAGCAGGGCACAATGCCTAGATTTTCTGTTACAGGTAAAATATTACATCTTTGGATAATTTGTAGTTTCTTGAATTGATTAAACTTAAATATAGGGATGAGCTCGGTACCAACCGGTACCGGTACCGAAAATCCCAAGAAATGGGTACCGGTACTGATCGGTATATAAGAGTAAAAATCAGTAAATTCTGATACCGAATCGGTACCGAAAACGCTAAATGTCGGTACTGAATCGTTACCGGAAACACTTAATGTCGGTACTGAATCGATACCGAAAATCGAGTCGGTTCAAGAATTTCGGTACCGGATACCTGGTAGCATTTGCTGATCCCTACTTTAATGTACATGTTCAACGGGTGAAAAAAGAGGATGGCATAAAAGTTATTAAATATCACGCTAAAAACTTACTGATAATTTATATACTCAAAAAAGATAAGTCATTATAGTTAAATGTCGACTTTTTATATATAATTATATGATGCAAATTTTCCGAAATGTCCTATAAAATTTCATAATATAATATTTTGTCTTATATTTTTTGACAGCAATTTTTTTTATCCCAAAGTAGTAAGTATGTTAGGATCTCTCCATGTTTATGGGTTACCAGATCTTCCTTTTCTTGCTAATTGTGAAACTTTGCTATATGATCATTCTACATTCATACTCATATGTCTAGAAAGTAAATAACTTTACATTTTTCTTTTGTTGTTTGCAGTGTGGATCCTAATAAAAAGACGTTAAATATACAAGTTAAGAAGTGTTGAAGTTGATAGTTAGGTGCAATGAAGGTTCTTTTTATAAACCATTTGTTGTAAATTTTATGATGTTTGAAACATGAATAACACAATAATAGTTGGATATAGATTTAAACTTAGCCAAAAAGGTAATTGTGAATTACAATTTGCATGTTAATGAGTATTCTCGCACAATCGTTTCTAGCATTTGCGCTATAAGTGATGTTATAACATTCTTATCTTATTTCAGTATTGTCGTATTTGATTATTTTACTAAATGAACATTATGAATTTTGAGTTTTCATTGTTTAGATTATATTATTCGAAATCGTCAACAAATTTTAGGCATGAAGTTTTTGAACATGTGTATGTATAACCTTACCATGATATTATAACATTCTTATCTACTTTTTGGTGGATTTTGAACATGTGTATGTATAACCTCACCATGATGTTAGACATGAAGTGTACACTTCTTTTCAAAGGGAGTTAAATGTCATTTTAGTCCTGAAATGGTAAAAGTGAACAAACCACATGGATGAAAATGACAGTTAACTCTAAAAGAATAAAGTGTTAGGTCAACTGCTGGCTTTCGCCTTCGTTGCAGGTTCTAGGGGTGTTTATGGTTCGGTTTAAAATTGTGAAAACCTGTCATCAGTTTGGTTTCATAGCCAGTTTTTTCTCAACTTTCGGTTGGTCAGTTTTTAAAATATCAAATCGCGACAAACGTTATACCGAAAACCGGTTGTATAAAACAGTACTGGACCGTAAGATTTAACAACATATTATGTGTTTAGTTGGTATTAAGCCACCCGTGAAACTCGCGGGTTCTTAGGCTAGTAGGTTAATAAACCTTCTATACAGATTAAATATCTTCCGGTAGAAGATGCCTTCAAAAAGCTTTAGGATTTTACTGCTAGCATCAGGTAAATACTATTAACTTATTTTCCCTATACGGGCTTGGGATACGGTATTATAAATACCGCTTGGTCGGGTATGAGATTATTTAGTCGGATTGTGATTTAATAAATATGCATAACCCGTTTTAATCTGTATTGTTTGATAACATAAACATTGGGGGTTAACGACCGTGTCCTGGATATCCTCGGCTCATTTAAGTTATTAATGGCCACGGCCTATGCACGGGGTGCAGGCATGCACCTGACAGATGCAAATGCTAATTATTAAATTACCCACAAGTTGGGGATAACTCCTCTGTGGGTTTTATAAGTGGTGAATCAATTAATCATGACCGGCTTCCAATCCGGCCCCATATGTATTGACAAACATGTAAAACTGTATACAAGATTTTATTAAAGATTGTCCCAAGTTATAAATGATTTGTGCCACGTGCACTTAAATCAATTTTCATAGATATTTCCAAAAGAGTCAGTTAATTGTATTTACCAGTGTAAACTGATGTATTTTCTTAAAGACTGATTGACAGGTACCTCTCGTAATAGGCTGGAGCTGTTAGGTGTCTTAAGAGGATTTTGCAAATCCATAGATACCTGAAGTCTGTTGTTTTTGTTTCTTTGTACATTTATGATCCGCCTGTGGATCTTATTACATTCCAGTCTGTATTATACACTCGAACACTCAGACAGTATGGTTTGTAATAGTTTAATTACCCAGCCTTTCGCTGTGCTATTGTTAGGATCTGAGTTTGGTTTTGATTGTGTTTTACGTTTGAATAAAGATGAAGATGAATGAGTTGTGCAACGGAATTTAGATGGAAGCAAACTTTTCACAATCAAACAGGAGAAATGCTTTTAACATACAAGTTTAACATTGAACCGAATGATTGAATTTAATTTCAACAACGATTACAATTTGCAAGTATGCAACAAACTCCCCCTCAACCCGAGCTCACAGTATTTGTTCGTGCAGGAAGAAGATGGTGAAAGAGCTGATAGAACAGTACAGAGCACTGTTCTATTTATAGGCACGAGCAAACCACTGAAGCATCTAAGCTGACATCACCATGAAAGTGACATCTAACCTCCTAACAAACTCTAACCTCTGACCTATACAAACACTGCTATGCTAACTACTGTTATTACAATTCATTACATGAAGTAAACAAAACTACTGTTGCATCCTTCCACTGCTGTGAACCCAGCAGTACTTGTCATGATCAGCAGTGCTTGACTCAAGGCAGTAGATTGGGCAGAAGGGCTTTAGTTCTTCATCAGTCTTTGACATGATCAGCAGTTGTAGGTCAGCAGTTTGTATGATCAGTAGATAGGAGGTCAGCAGATGTTGAAACCACTTTCAAGGGGAGAGACTTGTATGCATAACGTCTGCTTATTCTGGATCGACTGATCTGATCCAGTTTTGGCTTTAATTATATGTTCCTTTGGTAGGGTTCAATCACAACAATCTCCCCCTGGAACAGATAATGCCAAAACTCTTCATTATTGGTAGATCTTTATTGCCTCATCAACAGTTCCCTTATTTGCCCTTTGAGTTGTAACTCAAAAGTTAAGGCATCTGTGTCATCATCATCCCTGCTAAGTGGAAGATCAAGGAGATCCTGCAAATCTTCAAGACTCAGGCCAAGAGCTTGTTCCCTTGATATATTCTTCACTTCTCCACTAGACTTGACCAATGTCAGTACGTGGGTCTGTTTGTCAGTTTTCCACTTTAGTACTTTTGAGTCTGGTGGGTTTCTTGGGAGATTTTTATTAGATGAGGTGTTTGGTGATGTAGGCCTTTTCATGACTATCTGAGCAGTACTTGCAGATTGTTCCAATCCAAGATTTTCTTTAATCATTATCTTAATACCTTCTTTCACAAGGTCATCACCAGCCATTAGATCTTGGATTGTTTCAGCACCCAACTGTTTTTGTGGCCTTCTTTTAAAGATGGCTGCACCATCTGGAGCAGTGGATCTCCTTATTTGCAGCTTTGATGGTCTTTTTGAAACCTCTACTTCAGGATAGTCAGGCTTTTGTGGAGCAGTAGGATCTGTCTTTCTTAATTTCTCCAAACTTTTATAGGTAGCCCTGACTTTATCTTCTTTCCATCTCATCACTTGATTCAAAGACCCATAATCAGCAGCAACTAATTCCTTTTTCATTCTCTTCAGCTCTACCTTTTTATCAGGTACATTCTTTTTGAACTTTGCCCAATCTGGAGGAGTGTGCTTGACCTTATTCTTGATCATTTCTTGAATCCTGGCAGCTTCACTTTCAAGCTCAAGAATGGTCCACCCTTTATACATGTGTTTTTCTCCTTTGTACTTCTTGGTTGCCATGATGCTTTCAATGTAGTCTTTTCTTAAAGTTTCATCTGCTCTCTCTGAGATTTGTTGACATACATTTTTTGCAAATTGCTCTAAGGATCTGACTTGTGTGAGCAAGAATTGGTAACTCTGCTGAATTTCTCTATCAGATTTTCCTTGTGCATTTCTTTTTGAGATATCCTCTGCTTGTTTTGCTTTGACTTTCAAATATTCTTCAATATTGTTTGGCCTTGGATATCCTTCAACTGATGGAAAACTCCTTTTAGCAGGGTCATCCTCATAATAAAAAGACTTGATTTCTTCTCTGACTGTTATGAGTTCAAGAGGAAAATTAACACCTGCAGGAGGTAAGGGCTTTAGAATTTGAGTTGATGAGAGAGGAACAGGCTTGGGTATTGTAACAAGTGATAAAGATTTTGAAGATGTTGGTGGTGGTGATGGAGAAACATCATCTGGTATGAAAATCCTTCTCCTTTTTATTGTAGGAGAGGCAGATGATGTTTTGGGTGGAACAGTGGTGGTGGTTTGAGTGGCAGTGATTTGTGATTGACTAACAGCTGTTGAAACAACTGGTGTTTCAACCACTGTTGTCATTACAATAGATGTTGTAACATCTGCTGTCTTCTGCTTTTTGGCAGGAGGTGATGGTGGAGATGTTGTTTTTGGTGGTGATGGTGGTGGTGGTAAGGAGATGTTGTTTTTGGTGGTGATGGTGGTGGTGTGTGTTGAAGTGGTGTGTGTTGAAGTGATGTCAGATGTTGAAACAACTGAAGTACCAGCAGATGTTGATACAACAGGAGTTACAACAACTGTTTGGGTGGAGATTTGATGTTGGGGGCTTTTGGATGGTGGTTTTGGAGTATGCTTTGTGAGTCTGGATGGTGTGGACTTGGGTTCCCTCACTTTTCTAGTGAGATTTCTTTTTGGCACAGGATTTTGAACATCCTTTAGCCCAGAACAACCCTGCGCATTCAGCTCCATGTAAGCTCTTTTCTCCTCATTCCACCTTGACATATCCTTTGCCGCTCTGTCCCTTTTTACACTTGTTACAGCTTCATCAAGTGCATTTTGGGTAACATCAACCTTTTTACTACCATCTGGCAAGGGAATGTTTCTGGTCATAGCATCCTTTTGAGGTTCAACATACAACCCATCATCTATACCCTTCTTTTTCCACTCCTGAATTTTCTCCCCCTTTTTGGCATTATTTGGGGGCAGGTGATCAATAAATAGAACAGTTGGAGGAGCAGTGCCAGTGGTTTCCAATATGTGGGCCTTGAGTGCCTTAATATCTGCTTGTGTGTTCTTGAACCTTGACTCCATGGCGTTTCTCAGCTTTTGTACATGTATCTCATGTTGCTGATCCGCCATTTCTTTTTGTTGTTGGAGAAAAGGTTGAAAGAGGTTCCATAGCTCATTTGCAGCAATTGCTTGTGGTGGAGCAGGTGCTTGAGGTGGAAAAACAGTGGATTGCACCTTTTATACTGTCAGCAACTGATGCAGCATTTCTATGATTTCTGCAACAGAAGTATCTAGTATTTCGACTCTGGCCGTCAATTCCTGGTACTTTAAACCATCACCTAATTTAATGGGATCATCTGATTTCCCACTAACAGTGGTTTTATCAGTGGTTGAGGTAGGGAGTGTACTCCAAACATTAACCACTGATGCCCCTTTTTCTTGGTACTGGGGTCTTCTTCCATCAACACTTAACAACCTTTTGATGTTACCAGTGGTCAAAACGAATCCACTGGTGGATGTCAGCGGTGCTATGGAAGGAATTGCCTCCAAGGAAGTCTTATTGATGTAACCACTGTCCAAGTGTAAACCAGTGGGTTCAACACTTGTAGTGGCTGCTTCACTTGGATTACCACCAAGAGTTACTTGTAACTCAAGGGGTGTAACCTCCTCAGGTTGTGTTGGTGGGTTAGCAAGGATTGATACATCAGGCCCAGTCATTTGTTGAGGCATATTCTCATGGACAGGTGATTGAGAAGGACTGGGTTGTGCCTGGTTCAAATCAATTGCATCCAATAGAATCTTTGTATTTGGTGGGATTGTGGATGTGAGGGCAGGTGTAGAAAGAGAATTTGCCCCGGGCATTGGGCTGTGGATGATGGAAGCAAGTGATTCCAGAGCATCATATTGTGGTGTCTCTATTTGTACAACCTGTTCTTTTTTAGAAGAAGCAGTAGGAGTTTCAGCCATGGTTTGAGATATTTCTACCATCTGCTGTGAGGAAGTAGCATCAGTGGTTTCTTGTGACTTTTGTGTTGTCACAGGCAGTTGCTCTGGTATCTCATCCTCCAGAGTTGCCTTTTTGGTAGGCTTGGGGGCTTTTTGAGTTTTCTTTTTCTGTGGCTGTTAGGTAATTATAGGTGTGGGTTTCAAAGCAGTTGCTTTGCTGCTTTGATCACCTTGAGCAGTGGGCTCAGCAGCAGATACCTGAGGAGCAGTGGTAGCTGCTAAATTCTGCTCAGGCACCTCTGCTTGTGTTTTGCAAGGTGTTGACATTCTTGTAAAAGTTTCAGCAGTTAAGCTGTGCATTTGAAAAGAGTCGCCTTGTTTTATTGCAGAAATATCATCCTTATCAATTTTCTTTTCAAAATAATAGCTTAGAAATCTTGGAAAAAGTAAGAATGATTTTGTTTCAACATTTTTAACCAAATCATTAAAGATTTCCTTGGAATAATTAAAATTTTCTTCTTGAAGAATAGCATATCCCAAGTTTTGAATCTTCAAAGGTATTTCATTAAAAGCAGTGGTTTTGTTTGAAACACACATTAGGAGGGTATGGAATAAAAATCTTGTTGCAGGAGGGAAGAAACATTTTTGTAAGGTATCCCTCTTCATCATTGTATCTGCATACCCTCTTTCAATGAAGTCAATTTTTAACTCGTTTTTAGGAAAGGAAGTTTTACCTTGCTGATCCTCGAGTTGAAAGACTTCGGAGATGGATTGTGGTGTGATTTTGACAGCTTTACCCTTTAGAGAAGAGTTAATGGCTATGACAATCTCACCTTGTTTGTCAAGGGTCGCGTTGTTCCATAACTCTCTTTGGGTTGCCAAGTAAATTGGTGCATCTGCTGTTAACAAAGTTTTATACTTTGATGCAGATATGATATCGATGATGGAGTCGAAAGCATCAGTGGTGCCGGGTTTTGTGAGGAGACCCAGAAGATTATGAGATGGTTTGTGTGGGATTTCTGTGGTTTTAGCCTTTTGAGAGGCTTCTTTTGAAGATGATTTAGTGGTGGATTTTGCGGAAGACTTCGATTTGGTCATTTTGGAGATGATGATCGAAGAAAATTGTGACGAAATTTGATGAAGACTGCTTTGGAAAGAGAATTTTTAAGAATTCAATTCGACAGTGAAACCCTGTTTGGGGTTTTGAAACGGGATTTTATGGAGAAAAAGTAAATGCTGACGTGGCAACGGTTACAAAAGGTCTGACTACTATGTACTGTCCACGTGCCATCCCCTGGTGAAGCGAAGGACAATACTTTTGTGAAAACTACTGGTGAAGGCAGTGGTTGCAACGGTAATGAAGACAGTGGATGTTTTTTACTATCAGTGGATAGCATATCAGTGGATACAACACTGATTTTGAACAACAGTGCTTATCAAAGGAATATGGGAACAGGGGATGACTTTCAGTAGTGGACAGACTTTTGAACTCATCAGTGGTTATGGCAGACTTTTAAGGATTTAATGAAAAATTCATTTTTTAGCTATTTTTAAGGATGAATTTTTGATTTTCTGAAAACATTTTAATGCTTTTATTCATGGAAAAACAGAATTTTGCTTGTTATTCCATGTTTAGCATGCCAATCCTAGAGATCAAGCTTTCAAAGGTGGATGTGTCTAATGCTTTGGTCAGCACATCTGCCAGCTGATCCTTAGTTGGAACATGATGCAGAGAAATCAAACCTTTTTCATAGCAATCCCTCACAAAGTGATGTCTGATGTTGATGTGTTTGGTGGTTGAATGAGAAACTGGATTTTTGATGATATTTTCTGCTGCCTGGCTATCCAACATGAGTGGTGTCTTCAAGGCAGTGATACCAAAATCCAGCAACTGATTTTGAAGCCAGAGCAGTTGGGCTGTACAGCTTGCAGCAACTATATATTCTGCCTCAGCAGTGGATGTGGAAACAGCTGCTTGCTTTTTGCTTTGCCAAGACACTAAGCAATTGCCTAGGAATTGGCACCCTCCTGAAGTGGACTTCCTTGTCTTGTCACATCCAGCAAAGTCACTATCTGAGAAACCTAAAAGCTCAATTTTACCATCAGCTGGATACCAGATACAAGTGTGGGAGCACCTTTTAGGTATCTGAATATCCTTTTTACAGCAATAAGGTTTGACTTTCTAGGGGCAGATTGGGACCTTGCACAGACACATGTTGCAAACATGGTATCTGGCCTAGATGCAGTTAGGTACAATAAAGACCCAATCATACTTCTATATAAGGTCTGATCAACCAAATCATCCTTTTCATCAGACATGACTAGTTTATTGGTTGCAATGGGTGTACTGCATGGCTTACAATCATCCATATCAAATTTCTTTAAAAGTTCTTTGGCATATTTGCCTTGATGGATGAAAGTACCATTTTGCAGCTACCTTACTTGGAGACCAAGAAAGCACTGGAGTTCACCCATTGCACTCATTTCAAACTCAGCTGTCATGAGTTTTCTGAACTCTTCACACATTTTATTACATGTGCTTCCAAAGATGATGTCATCCACATAAATTTGGACAATCATCAAATCTTTCCCTCTCCATTTTAGAAACAGTGTTTTGTCTATCTTACCTCTTGTGAAGCCAATGGAAAGTAGAAAGGTGGAAAGAGTTTCATACCAGGCCCTTGGTGCTTGTTTCAAGCCATACAAAGCTTTATTCAGCTTGTAGACATGATTTCGATTAAATGGATCCTCAAAGCCTGGAGGTTGACAGACATAAACCTCTTCTTGAATTTTACCATAGAGGAATGCACATTTGATATCCATTTGATACACCTTGATGTTGTGGTTGATAGCAAAGGCCAGAAATAGTCTGATTGCTTCAAGTCTTGCAACAGGGGCAAAAGTTTCATCATAGTCAACGCCCTCTTCTTGTCTGAAACCTTGAACCACAAGCCTGGCTTTATTCTTGACAACAATACCCATTTCATCAGTTTTATTTTTGAAGACCCATTTTGTGCCAATAGGACTTACACCCTCTGGCAATGGAACAAGCTCCCATACATGTTGTCTTCTAAACTGTTGGAACTCCTCTTGCATGGCTTCTACCCAGCTGTTGTCTTTCAGTGCCTCTTGGTACTTGACTGGCTGATGGAGTGATAGAAAACCAGCAAAAAGACAAATGTTTTGGGATTGACTTCTTGTGAGCACCCCTTCATTGATGTTGCCAATAATTTGATCTGGTGGATAAGATTTCAAGAAGATGAGCTCTCCTTGGTATGGAACAATGGCATTGAATGGTGAAGGCTGCAGATGTGTATCATCTGAGCTAACCACTGCTGGTGACTGTGATGACCCAGCAGTGGCTTCAAAAGGTGGTGGCATAGGGGGTAAAGGTGTGGACACATGCTGACTTTGATCCACTGTTTGAGGACTTTTATCAACATTGCTTGATGATGTGGAAGCAGTGGTTAATGGGCTACTTTGGTCAATAACTGTTGAGGTAGCAGTGGTTGAGCTTTGACAGCTGTTTTGGACATCTGCTGCTCTTCCCATTGTGGCAGACTTTTGTTAAGGAGTGATGATCTCATATCCATAGTCTTGTGATGAATTCTCTGATGGACCTGCACTGTTAGTCTTGACAGTAGTATTTTCAAAAGTGAATTTTTCAAGATCAAACAATTCTGCAGGGTTTGCTGGGATTTTCATTGATGAAAGTTCATTGAACTTTACATTCAAAGTCTCTTCCACTGCTTTGGTCCGTGTGTTAAACACTTTGTAGGCCTTAGCAGTGGTTGAGTATCCCAGGTGATATCCCAAATCAATTTTGGCTGCAAACTTTGAGATAGAATCTTTTAAGTTTAAGATGAAACATGGGCAACCAAAAACTTTGAAATATGAGATTAATGGCTTTATTTTATACAGTAGTTCATAAGCAGTCTTTTGATGCCCGGGGTTGATTAAAACTCTGTTTTGAACATAGCAAGCAGTGTTTACTGCTTCTGCCCAAAAAGTTAATGGCAAACCTGAATCTGCAAGCATGGTTCTGGCAGCCTCAATCAAAGTTCTGTTCTTTCTTTCAACAACCCAATTTTATTCTGGTGTCCTTGGAATGCTGTACTGCCTCACAATTCCTTTTGACACACAGAAATCATCCAACTCCTTGTTCCTGAACTCTGTGCCATGGTCACTTCTGAAGATTTTTACTGGAAGGTCAAACTGCTTTTCAACCTGTTTCACAAAGTCTTGCAGAATGCCTACAGTCTCATCTTTTGAGTGTAAAAAATAAGTCCATGTAAACCTAGAGAAGTCATCAACAATAACCAAACAATATCTCTTTTTCTTGAGACTCATGACTTTCACTGGGCCAAACAAATCCATATGAATCATTTGCAAACATTTGGTTGTTTTGGACTCATTAATGGATTTGTAGGAGCTTTTATGTTGTTTTCCTTTTAGGCAGGAAACACTATGCTCAGGACAGGTGAACAGTTTTTGAGGTAAACCCCTTACCAACCCCTGTTTTGAAATGGCAGTGATTATCTTAAGATTTGTGTGCCCCAATCTTCTGTGCCAAAGTTCTGTCTCTTTGTTTGATGCAACTGAGAACAGGCAGGCATCAGTTCTGGGACACTCTTTTGACATATCAACAACATAAACATTGCCACTTCTTTGAGCAACAAGTTTAGTTTTACCATTTTTGATTATTGCTTCAATCTTTTCAACCATTTCTGGTCCAACAATCCTCCAACACTCCTTTGTGAAGAATGATCCATACCCCTTATCACTCATTTGGGAAACACTCAGGAGGTTTAATTTTAGATTGTCTATAAGATTGACATTTTCAAATTTTACATTACCAGATTTCACTGTACCAGACCCCAGAACTTTCCCTTTACTATTATTACCAAAGGATATATCACCCCCTCCATGAATTTTGAAGTCTTGAAGAAGGGCTTTACATCCTGTCATGTGCCTGGAGCCTCCACTATCTACATACCAAAGACTATCTAAGCATGCAGAAGCTCCCTGCACATGAAGTAAAAGGATTAGTTCATTAAGGTCTCCAAAGCCAATAAGGATTTGGATGGGGTTTCAACAGTGTCTGGAATGGTGGCAGATGCATGGACATTTTTGAGTTTTGTGGTTATCTTTACCACAGATGGTGCAGCTTTCAGCAAGTACAATTATACTTGTTTTGTTTAGATCATATGCTTTTAGATGAAAACAGTCTTTTGTTAGATGATTCCTCTTTTCACAAAAATCACAAAACAGGTTTTTAATCTTTTCTCTTTTCTTCCTTTTCTCAGATTCCTTAGCAACAGAGTTTTGAACCTCTGTTGGGATATCTTTGATAGGAATGACCTTTGCTTTTCGAGCTTTTACACCATCAGTGGTTGTGAAATCCATTGGTTTGAAATTTTCCAGGATGTCACACTCATCACACCATGTGGGTTTAAATTGATATTTCTCAATCTCCTCAAAAGTTGAGGATCCCACAGATCTTTCCAGAGTAATTTTGTTACCAAGTTTGTCAATTATTTTAACCTCTTGGCCATTTTTGTTGGTTGGTATTGTTTCAGTTGAACCAGCTTGATTTTCAGTGGTGTTTACAAGATCATCATAGTTTCTATGTCCTATACCAAACTTGACATTGCTTTCAAGCTGTTTTGCAAGCATAACCTCATACCCTTTACAAGATTCCACCCATCTTTCACAGGTGATCTGGGTAGACTCTAACTCCTTTTTGCAAACTTGGTATTTTTCTACCATAGTTTGGAGTTGAGTTTTGGTTATGCTCTGCTCTTCTTTGAGACTGCTGATCTCTTTATCTTTTTCAACCGATTTGTTTCTAAGTTCTTTTAATGACTTTTCAAATTTGACTTCATCAGACAAGACTTTATCCCTAAGGTTTTCATTTACCTCTTTAATGTTAGCAAATGCAATAATACATTTGTCTGAACACAATTTTTCAAGAACTTGAGGTGATACCTTGGCAGCAGCCATCATGGCACAATCACATTGATGATCACCTTCTCTATCAGCTCTAACTTCTTCCTCACCAGCTTTCTTCTTTTCCTCTTTCTCTGTGTCTTCTTTGGACCAGGGGTCAAACAGTGGTTCAATCAGGGTTTCTGAATTTTCTCCCAGCAGTAGTTCACCAGCAACTGCAGTAACCACTGCTTCAGCAACTTCATCCACTATCTCAGCGCTTAGCTGTTCACCTTTAGTTTCAACCCCTTCTGGTATTGACTCTAATGCCATCAAACAATATTCATCATTAAAATTATCATTAGAAGCATAGAGTGCAAAATGTTCATCACCAAGCTCATTAGGTATGCTGCTCCAGTCAACAAAGCCTTGGGTAAAGAAACTTTGTTGGTCTGGTTGTACAACTGTTGGAGCAGCTTTTTGAGGTGCAATAGGTTGCACTTGTGCCTGAGGGTCAGTGGCTTGAACATACTGAATTTGTGGAACAGTGGTTTGAACATAATGCACAGGCACAGGGGTTGCAGCATAGTGAGCAGTGTTAACATGTGCTGCAGGGGTATATTGGGTATATTGCACAGTGCTTTGATGTTGTGGTCTAGGGTTTGAGCTGGGATGAGTGATTATTGGACCAGTGGTTTGACTCCTGCATTCCCTAGCAAAATGACCTAGCCTATTGCACTTGTAACATTTCAGTTTTGATTTATCCAACCCCACCCTCAAATTCCCATGAAGTCCTGGGAATTTTCTCCCTGTTCTTTTGTAGAATTTGCTTGTTCTAACACTAATCAAAGCCAATTGATGCAAGATGTCCATCTCTTCTAAGTCAGTGGGATCAAAGTGTTGCAAATCATTGAGTTCAAAGCACAAGTTATCTGACATCTGGTTTTCACAATTTGCAGTGAAAGCATAATTTGCAGACTGAGAATCAGAGTTGTTAAAATTTCCACCAGCAGTTATGTCAATAAAATGATCATAACTCTGATCCTTACTACTGCTACCAGATTCTTCCTGACCAAAAAGAATTGTGCTACCAAATGAATAGTCATCAGCAACTTTACTAGACTCTTGCAACTTCCTTTTCTGGTTTAACTCCCTTTCATAGGTCAGGAGTCTACCATGGAGTTGGGTCAGGGTCAGATCTTTGAACTCAGCTGAATTTCTAGTGACAAAAGCAATTGTGTCCCATTTCTCTGGTAGTGATCTAAGAAACCTGCTATTTTGAGTTGCATTCAGAAATGTAACTTTAACAAGCCTTAGTTCACTAATGAGACAACTGAAACGTTCAAATTGTTGGGTTAATGATTCACCCTTGATGTAACAAAATGTTTCATACTGCTGATTCAGAACTTCCCTGTTGTTTTCAATAACCTCTTCCGTTCCCCCAAATTGTTCCTTCAATGCATCCCATAATTCTTTGGCATTGTTACAATGTAACAACCCAGCATAGATTTTATTTGGTAATGCAGATGCTATGATACTCAATGCTTTGGCATCGAGTTCGAACTTTTGAAAATCAGTTTTAGTATAGTTTTCAGTTGGTTTAGGTACGAACTTCTTTGCATCCTCAGCACTTGACACCATAGGAACATGAGGACCAAAAACAACAGACCTCCAACATCCAGTATTCTGTTGAGCAAGGATGTGACCCATCCTTCTCTCCCAGATGTTGTATTCATTACGTTTAAGCATGGGTGGTTTGAAAAGAGAGCCAATGTTATTTTTATCATCTTGTGATTGTGACGTCATCCTGGTTGTTTTACAGGCACTGATTAATCAACTTTAATGGTGATTAAACCTTACTCTGTTTTTCAACGAAATGAACAAACTATCAGTATCAACGATTGCGAGCTGAACTATTTATGTCAAAATGATTGTTAAATCAAATTTGACTGTCGAAGCTCTAATACCAATTATTAGGATCATAGTTTGGTTTTGATTGTGTTTTACGTTTGAATAAAGATGAAGATGAATGAGTTGTGCAGCGGAATTTAGATGGAAGCAAACTTTTCACAATCAAACAGGAGAAATGCTTTTAACATACAAGTTTAACATTGAACCGAATGATTGAATTTAATTTCAACAACGATTACAATTTGCAAGTATGCAACAAACTCCCCCTCAGCCCGAGCTCACAGTATTTGTTCGTGCAGGAAGAAGATGGTGAAAGAGCTGATAGAACAGTACAGAGCACTGTTCTATTTATAGGCACGAGCAAACCACTGAAGCATCTAAGCTGACATCACCATGAAAGTGACATCTAACCTCCTAACAAACTCTAACCTCTGACCTATACAAACACTGCTATGCTAACTACTGATATTACAATTCATTACATAAAGTAAACAAAACTACTGCTGCATCCTTCCACTGCTGTGAACCCAGCAGTACTTGTCATGATCAGCAGTGCTTGACTCAAGGCAGTAGATTGGGCAGAAGGGCTTTAGTTCTTCATCAGTCTTTGACATGATCAGCAGTTGTAGGTCAGCAGTTTGTATGATCGGTAGATAGGAGGTCAGCAGCTGTTGAAACCACTTTCAAGGGGAGAGACTTGTATTCATAACGTCTGCTTATTCTGGATCCACTGCTCTGATCCAGTTTTGGCTTTAATTATCTGTTCCTTTGGTAGGGTTCAATCCCAACAGCTATATTATTGTGTGTATTGACAATGATGATATCAACTACGTCATGATACTCCCCGTCGGGCCCACCGGTAATATGTGAAAATATCGGGGTGTGACAGGTTGGTATCAGAGCCAACATTGAGTGAATTAAACACTAACCTTTTGTGTTTAATCTCAATGACACAATAAGCACATTCCTTAGACTTTCGAGTCTAGGCCATGACCTAGGATTTATTCTTAACTTTCCTTTGCTGTTTATAGTTTATTTTGTTTTATTTTCTTGTTTTGACAGGAAGCTTAACTATAATGCCTCCCAGAGTTAGAAGTAGAGGAAAGGGTCCCATTCGAGGGGGACCATCAGTAGCAGGACCATCACACCGACGCACTCCGTCTGCGTCCCTTTCCAGTTCTGACTCACACGATCTGTGGGGTCACTCCTTTGAGCCGGCGAGACATTGTGTCTCGTTAAGCTCTTCACCTTCTTTCCATCCATCTTTTGGGCCGCCTATCCCAGACGAGCCCCAACACTCGCACCATTCTCAACACTCCCATCACTCCCACGAATCTCACCAATCATACCATTCGTCGCACTCCCATTCGTTTCACCATTCGGATTCTACCTACTCACCGGCGCAGTTCAATCCGAAAGACTATGTCATCGACTTTCTTGGCTACAACCCTTTGGGCCCTGAGGATCATTTTTCTCAAGAAATGGAGATGGACGACAACCCAGACCCGGAGATGCATACCAGAACACCGGGCCACCCAGTAAGCATATCAAGTGGGTCCCCATTTCAGGGATCACTGTACCGTGGGCCCGATTCATATCAGGAGAGGATGGCCACCTATGATTGGTACTTTACTCCTTCGTACCATAACTCTCCAGCCCAACCACCTTTGGTTGAACCCCAGCTTCAAGCAGTTTCACCTCCACCACTTCCTGTTGAGGAGCCGCCTCAGCAGCCACCGCAGCCACCTCCCGAGCCTCCGAGGCGAAGGAGGAATGCACATATGTCCGTGCAAGGAGGACCTCGTTTTAGTTCTCCTCAGGGTTCGAGTTCTTACCCTCCTATTCTAGAGGACCCCCAAATGGGTGGGCCCTCGAACGCGGTGTCGGAGATCGATCCTCCGCCAGCTTCTTATGCACCACCACAGCCGCCTATGGGTTTTGACAACCCAATCCCGACTTACCCAGGTTCTTCTGGGTACAATCCTTTTGAAAACCCATCGGGATATCCATTGGATTATGGAACTCAAGACCCGTACCTTACAGCTGCACAATACCATCACCTTTACCCTTCTTCTTACCCTCCAGTTCAACCAACTGGATACCCAGTGCAGGGTTATCAGTACCCGCCATACCAGCAACCTCCTTCTTTTCAGCAGCAGCAAACTCAAGAGATCTTAGAGAGGTTAGACAAGGTTGAACACGATTCTAGAAAAACCAAGAAGGAGCATGGTAGCTTTATGAAGGGTCTGGCAAACCTTCTTAAAGGCAAGAAGAAGTAGGAGATGGTTTAATTTTCTTGTATTGTCTTTTAATCAAGTCCCTGTGAGGACATTATTTTATTTTCTGTACTAAAGTCCCTGCATGGACTTATTTCCTATTTCTGTAGCCCCTGCGTGGGCAGTTTGTTCTTTCTAAGACCCGTTTAGGGCACTTGTACTAGTTTCATGTTTAATGAAGTTTATCTTTGGTTTTTAAATATGTATTTTATTATATCATGTTATATCCTTTCAATTTATAATTGATCTGCCAAAGAAATTCTTAGAGATATAACCTAGCCAAAATAATAACTGGCTATGATGGTACAACCTTTTTAAGACAGTAAATCTCTGTTAACATCTGAAAACATGTTAACATTCCTAGCTGTGCGGTACGAGAAACCACACAAGCTTCCAAAATGTACTTGGATTTTCCAAGTCACCTATACGTAGCCTAAATGATCAATGTGAATCATGGCTAATAAACATCAATATGATGTGTACACCAAGGGATCCATTAGAGGTGTAAGCTTATAAGCAAAGGTGTAATAATGACAATGAAAGTTCTATTTATAAACTTCTTGTCAAAAAGGCGATGAACTTTGTTCAACCCTTAAAAGATCACTAATCCAAAAGATCGTTGGTTATATTTTTAATCGTCCATGTGACAAGCTTTCTAAGCTATTTAAATGTCCTTCGAGACGAGCCTAATGTTAAATGTCTTTTACGACATTGACAGTTGTGAATTATAATTCCCCTGTCTAATAAATATAAAGGATATTGTATTCTATTGATTATTTAATTATTGCTTAAAATGGTCTAAATGGTATAATAATACCATGGCCATCTGATCATCAATGCGATGAATCAATATATATAATTTAAATATCATCATTGTTTGATATAGTATTCAGAAATGGCTAGCTCAGATGAAGCAAACAGTCATCCTGCAGACGGGAACAACATCAGGATTAATATCACTGGTGCCGAACTGCAAGCAATGATCACCGCGGCAGTTTCTCAGGCGGTGGATGCTAAGTTTATGGAGCCAAGTATTTCTCGGTCTCAAACTCATTTGAGATCCCATTCTCAACCTCATACTCATAAGAAAAGTGAGTCTCAGCACTCATCCAATCAGGGTAGTGAGCCCAAGAGGCAGATTGTCCTCGAGCTGACTCCTAGGTACACCAAGGGTTGTACCTATAAGTACTTTGTCTCCTGTAAACCGAGGGACTTTACAGGAGAAAAAGGGAGCAATTGATTGTATGAAATGGTTGGACGAGATGGAAACTGTGATTGACATCAGCGGATGTGCTAAAGAGGATATAGTGAAGTTTGTATCACAATCCTTCAAGGGCGATGCCCTCACTTGGTGGAAAGCATTAGTGCAGGCCACTAGGAAGGTTCATTTGTACAATCTTTCTTGGGAGAAGTTTGTTGACTTGGTGAAGAACACTTACTGTCCTCAACACGAGGTAGAGAGGATAGAGACTGATTTCCTCACCCTGGTAATGAAGGATCTGGATTGTAGATCCTATGTGACTAGCTTTAACTCGATGTCAAGGCTTGTACCATATCTAGTCACTCCTGAGCCCAAACGCATTGAGCGTTTCATTCGTGGTTTGGCCCCTGAAGTAAAGGGAAACGTTAAGGCCTCTAAGCCAGCCACTTATAGATCTGCTGTGGATCTATCCTTGTCTCTCACTTTGGATGTTGTGAGGAGTAGGGCGAAGAAGGTTACCGATGAAGGAAAGAGGAAAAGAGAGGAAGAAAAGTCTCCTCAATCGAACAAAAAGTGCAAGGGGAACTCTGGTTCCAAAAAGGGGCAGTCGAACGATAGGCCCAGGTGCAAGACATGTCATAAAAGGCACTTCGGAAAGTGCAACCAAGACCCGCAGGCGAAACCATGTGGGATTTGTAAAAAGAAAAGGCACAAGTCGGTTGAATGTTGAAACATCAAAGATGCAACTTGCTATGGTTGCAATGAAAAGGGGCACATCAAAACCAATTGCCCCAAGAATGCAAAGAAGCCCGATGAGGCGAAGAAAAACAATGCAAGAGTTTTCCAGATGAACGTGAGGGAAGCTGTGAACGACGAGAACGTCATAACAAGTACCTTCCTCATCAATAATAACTATGCTAGAGTCTTATTTGATTCCGGTGCTGATAAGTCTTTTGTAGACCATAAGTTCTGTAAGATATTAAATTTGCCTATTAAGACTCTAGACATAAAATATGAGGTAGAGCTTGCCGATGGTACCTTAGAAACAGCTTCCACTCTTCTTGATGGATGTTCTATATCCATTAAAAATCATTCTATCCCGCTATCCCTCTTGCCAATGAAATTGGCTGGATTTGATATAGTTTTAGGCATGGATTGGTTGTCGCATAACGCCCAGATTTCCTGTGATAAAAAGCTTGTCATTATCAAACCGCTTCTCGCGAATCAGTCACTATTCAGGGAGATACACAATACGGATTGCCTAGCAATGTGTCTATTCTCAAGGTATCGCAGTGTTTGAAGAGTGGATGCGTCATTTACATGGCACAAGTGACTGTGAATGATCCAAAGCCGAAGATTGAAGACATTCCAATCATCTTAGAGTATCCTGATGTCTTTCCTGACGAGTTACCTGGATTACCTCCTGAGAGGCAAGTGGAATTCAGGATAGACATTCTACTAGGATCTACACCTATTGCAAGAGCTCCTTATCGCCTAGCACCTACGGAAATGAAAGAGCTCAGAACTCAACTTGACGATTTACTAGAGAAAGGTTTCATTCAACCCAGCTCTTCGCCCTGGGGAGCTCCAATACTGTTCGTGAAAAAGAAGGACGGATCAATGCGCTTATGCATTGATTACCGTGAATTGAATAAGGTAACGATCAAGAATCGTTATCCTTTGCCCAGGATCGATAATTTATTCGATCAACTCCAAGGGGCGAGCTATTTCTCGAAGATTGATTTGAGATCTGGGTATCATCAACTCAAGGTCCGAACTAAAGATGTACCGAAGACGGCGTTTAGAACAAGGTATGAACAGTTTGAATTCTTAGTGATGCCTTTTGGGCTCACTAATGCGCCTGCAGCATTCATGGACCTCATGAATAGAGTCTGCAAACCATACCTAGATAAGTTTGTCTTGTCTTTATAGACGACATACTTATTTACTCTCGTAGCCAGGTTGAGCACGAAAAGCACCTTCGGTATATCTTAGGATTGCTTCGACAGGAGAAATTGTATGTAAAATTCTCCAAGTGCGAGTTTTGCCTTCGCGAAGTCCAGTTCCTAGGACATGTTGTTAGTGAACAAGGCATCCAAGTAGATCCCGCCAAGATAGAAGCCATTATGAATTGGGAAGCACCAAAGACACTTACGGAAATTCGCAGCTTTCTGGGTTTAGCTGGATATTATAGAAGATTCATTGAGAACTTCTCAAGAATAGTTGCACCATTAACTTCTTTGACCCGTAAGAATGTGAAATTTGACTGGGGTCCAAAGCAACAGAAATCCTTTGAGATTCTAAAGCAAAGATTGAGCAATGCTCCGGTATTATCTTTACCGGAAGGAGTAGAAGAGTTTGTTGTATACTGTGATGCTTCACACACCGGTATGGGATGTGTACTTATGCAGCGAGGCAAGGTGATCGCCTATGCATCACGACAACTAAAAGTGCATGAAAGGAATTACACCACCCATGATTTAGAATTGGGTGCTGTTGTATTCGCACTAAAGTTGTGGAGACATTATTTGTATGGAACAAAATGCGTGATCTACTCGGATCACAAAAGTCTCCAACATCTGTTCAATCAGAAAGAGCTCAATATGAGACAACGCCGTTGGATGGAAACCCTGAATGATTATGATTGCGAAATTCGATACCATCTAGGTAAAGCAAACGTGGTTGTTGATGCTCTAAGCCGAAAGGAAAGAGTTAAACCAATAAGGATCAATGCCAAGAGCATTGAGTTGAAGAATAGTCTGAATGAAAGACTATTAGCTGCACAGAAAGATGTTGTTTTGGAAGTGAACCTTCCAAATGAAAAGTTAGGTGTAACCGCTGAGCAGTTAACACCTCGGAAGGATGGAATCCTCAGAATGAATGGAAGAATTTGGGTTCCTATTCAGGGAGGACTTCGAGATGTAATCCTCTAGGAAGCCCACAACTCTAAGTACTCAGTTCACCCTGGAGGTGACAAAATGTATCAAGATTTGAAGGCTAATTATTGGAGGATAGGTTTGAAGAAATCTATTGCCACACATGTAGCTAAGTGCCTGACATGTGCTCAAATTAAAGCTGAACATCAAAAGCCATCAGGTCTTCTACAACAGCCGGAACTTCCCACATGGAAGTAGGAAATGGTAACTATGGATTTTATAACCAAGTTACCTAAAACAAGGCACGGAAATGACACCATATGGGTTATAGCTGACAGACTAACAAAGTTAGCACATTTCTTGCCCATCAAGGAGACTTATAGCTCCGATAAGTTAGCCCAGTTGTACGTAGATAAGATTGTGGCTCTTCATGGCGTACCGGTGTCTATTATCTCGGATAGAGATACTAAATACACCTCTCATTTTTGGAAAAGTTTCAAACAATATTTGGGCACGCGTTTGAATTTTAGTACTGCTTACCATCCTCAGACAGATGGACAGAGTGAGCATACAATTCAAACTTTGGAAGACATGCTTCGTGCATATGTTATTGATTTAGGTGGTAGTTGGGATGACCACCTGCCATTGATCGAGTTCTCCTATAATAATAGCTACCATACAAGCATTCAGGCTGTGCCTTTTGAGGCATTATATGGTAGGAAATGCAGAACGCCTGTCTATTGGGCAGAAGTAGGAGAAGCTCAGTTATCAGGACCTGATATAGTCCTTGAAACGACAGACAAGATTGTCTAGATACGTGATCGCCTGAAAGCTGCCAGGGATAGGCAGAAAAGTTATGCTGATAAAAGGCGAAAACCTCTAAAGTTTGAGGTAGGCGATAAAGTTCTATTGAAAGTGTCACCCTGGAAAGGTGTTATGCGTTTTGGTAAAAAGGGCAAGTTGAGCCCTAGATATATCAGACCATTCGAGATTATTGAATGTGTCGGCAGTGTAGCTTATAAGCTAAACTTGCCTGAGGAGCTAAGTGGAATACATAATTTGTTCCACATTTGTAATCTCAAGAAATGCCTAGCCGATGAATCGCTAGCTATGTCTCATAAAGACGTACAAATTGATGAAAGCTTGAGATTTGTTGAAAGACCTATATCAATCGAGGATCGACAGGTTAAAAAGCTCTGAAGAAAGCATGTGCCTATAGTAAAGGTCAAATGGGATGCTCGCAGAGGTCCCGAATATACCTGGGAAGTTGAGTCCACTATGAGACAGAAGTACCCTCACTTATTCCAGTAAATCTCGGGGTCGAGATTTCTTTTAAGGGGGTGAGGATGTAACACCACGTAAAAACGTGTCCAATTATGTATAGACACGTGTCCCAAACTCTAAATATGTGAAAGATTGAGTTTGAGGGACTAAAGTTGACAAACAGTGAAAATATGTAAGCGAAGGGACTAAAAGTGTTAACATGCCAAACTTGTGCCTCTGAATGACCATACGTGAAGAAAATATTCTTAAATGGGTGATTAATTGGATATAAGAAGCCGTTTGTGAAAATAATCGAAAGATTATAAAACTACAAGGGCTAAACGTGTCAACATGTCAATTTTGACCTCTGAGTGACCTTTTAACGAAACCGAGGCTTCGAAATATTCAGATATACTCCCAAGAATAAGTGATAAAAATTTCACGTGGTTTCGAGATCGTTAAGCATGTTTTCAAGACTTTGGGCTATAAGTGTCAACTTGATGAAACTTGCATTCATAGTGATTTTTATCGAGCCCAAGTATAACGAAGTTTGTTTAATCATCCTTGAACCTTAACAAACTAACCACAAGGGCCTTATATGTCAACAATAAGGTTAAAAAGGATTTAAAATGAGCAGGGACTGATTCTGCCAGCTTTAAAACTTGTTTTGCCAGTAAACCGGTTCCAGGCGGGCCGCGTAAGCCCCAAAGGACTTTTACGCGGGTCGCGTGAGAGTACCCAGCGCAGAAATTCTTGGACAGGTGCAGGTTTGATCAGTTGCACCGCCATAACTTTGATTGTATCGACTCTAGGGGCTGTAAGTCAGTTTAATTCACTCACTAAAGTTGACAAACAGTGAAAATATGTAAGCGAAGGGACTAAAAGTGTCAACATGCCAAACTTGTGCCTCTGAATGACCATACGTGAAGAAAATATTCTTAAATGGGTGATTAATTGGATATAAGAAGCCGTTTGTGAAAATAATCGGAAGATTATAAAACTACAAGGGTTAAACATGTCAACATGTCAATTTTGACATCTGAGTGACCTTTTAACGAAACCGAGGCTTCGAAATATTTAGATATACTCCCAAGAATAAGTGATAAAAATTTCACGTGGTTTCGAGATCGTTAAGCATGTTTTCAAGACTTTGGGCTATAAGTGTCAACTTGATGAAACTTGCATTCATAGTGAATTTTATCGAGCCCGAGTATAACGAAGTTTGTTTAATCATCCTTGAGCCTTAATAAACTAACCACAAGGGGCTTATATGTCAACAATAAGGTTAAAAAGGATTTAAAACGAGCAGGGACTGATTCTGCCACTTTAAAACTTGTTTTGCCAGTAAACCGGTTCCAGGCGGGCCGCGTAAGCCCCAAAGGACTTTTACGCGGGCCGCGTGAGAGTGCCCAGCTCAGAAATTCTTGGACAGGTGCAGGTTTGATCAGTTACACCGCCATAACTTTGATTGTATCGACTCTAGGGGCTGTAAGTCAGTTTAATTCACTCACTAGGACACATGGGGTGATCCTAGGGCCTCCCTTAACACCTGGAAAGGATCCATGATCTTGTGAATTGTTATATAAAGGAACTAGTTCTTGAGTTCACAAGCACACTTGCAACCATTTTCTATTCTACAACTTCTGGAGCTTGCTAAGGACAAGGAGAGGATTATCAAGTGTAGAAAAGACAGCTAGGACCTTTAGTAAGCCTCTAATTACTTGCTTAGTCGTTTTAATTAGCTTAATTACCTAAAAGTCAAACTTATCGTAAATTACGTTTGACTTTCGTTTTAATTACATATGGACCAGCCACTGATCAAATTGAAAGTGGTTATGGGACCATATTAAGGTAGGTGATTTACCCCTAGAAGGGCACCTCCTAATTATCTCGTTTGACTAGCCAATTGTCGGGTCAAAGTAGTTTGACAAAAAGTCAAACTGGACAGAATGTTTGAAAATGATTAAAATTAATAAACCAGAGGTTCTAAATTATATTTTAGCATTCTAATGACTTGGTAATTAATATTAAAACATGTTTTATCAGTCCTAACCCGGCAATTAATATTCTAAGGTCAGTTTATAACCGAAAGTCACAAAAGCTTGACTTTTGCTTTGACTTTCAGTTCTAACCCGTTCAAGCTTAATTCTCCCATGTTTTAAGCTTCCATTAGGACCACATTACTCAGTAGTATAACCCTCTGAAGTTATATTGCATGATGCCTAATGGTTTGAATTATATGCACTTGATCGTAATTATGCTTAAAAATGCCATAAACGCCGTTTTGACACACGACTGAGACTTTTAGCAATGTGAATGGACAAACACCTTTGCTACTAATATTTAGACTTGTCCCGAAAATTTGACATCATTTTGAGGTCTAGAATAGGAGTTATGCTCAATAGCGTAATTAAGGAGCTTTTTATTATTTAAATGGCGTAATTAGCATAAAGCCTATCTAAACCCGATTTTTATACCAAACTTTTTACCTACTGATGTAAAATAATATTTTAAGATTTTTGAAGATTTTTATTTATTTTTAGGTTGAGCATAACATAGGATTATAGCTTGATTTCGGTAATTGTCGGTTTTACCTTTTTTGTGCATAAAATGAGTTTTACATAGCATTTCAATGCCAAACTTGTGGCTACTGATTTTATATGATAAATAAAATATTTTGAACTTTATAAGCTGATCAAAAACTTAGATTTCCTATTTAACCCGAATATCCCTTAAAACCGACTTTTAAGCGTTTTTTTAAGCACCTAGTATGGGTCAAAACTATTTTTGGCATATAAAACTTATTACCTACTTATTTTTTAAGGCAATTTATATAATTAAACAGTAAGCTAAAGTTTTTAAACTCATAAGTCTATTTTGACCTTTAAAGCCTATGTGAAATTACCAAAATGCCCCTACGGTGCATAGTTTGGTTATATAAGATAAATTTCACATATACAAAATACCCTACTGTTATAACTTATAAAAATACATACTTTTGCTGATTATTGAAACTCAGTTTCACATTTAAACTCTTTTATGGACATTAAAATTACCAAAATGCCCTTATGGGACTTATTTTGGTTTAAATTACTTTTTGGGCATATATGTTAACATCTTACTGATGTATTAACATATTTTGAGCATAATAACGATTAAGACCTGTATATAATTTACTTGGTTACCCGTTACGCGTTTATGCGTTCGGATCGGTTTACGTGACTAGTTTACGTAAAATAGCCGAAACGGGCTTAACCTTATCATTAAATTCTCATTTTCCAGAATGTGTTTAGTTTCCCCAAATTATACAAGTATCCAAGCTTGTCGGGTCTAAACCACATTCTATTCCGGTCTCCGCTTAATCTAGCGTTTAGAACCGTAAGGTTTCCTTCTAGCTAGCCGGTCTAAGTCCTTGACTTAATTAAAGACCCGTTAGCATCCTAATAGGTTAATAAACCTTCTATACAGATTAAATAGCTTCCGGTAGAAGGTGCCTTCAAAAAAGCTTTAGTATTTTACTGCTAGCATCAGGTAAATACTTTTAACTTATTTTCCCTATACGGGCTTGGGATACGGTATTATAAATACCGCTTGGTCGGGTATGAGATTATTTAGTCGGATTGTGATTTAATAAATCTGCATAACCTGTTTTAATCTATATTGTTTGATAACATAAACATTGGGGGGTTAACGACCGTGTCCTGGATATCCTCGGCTCATTTAAGTTATTAATGGCCACGACCTATGCACGGGGTGCAGGCATGCACCTGACAGATGCAAATGCTAATTATTAAGTTACCCACAAGTTAGGGATAACTCCTCTGTGGGTTTTATAAGTGGTGAGTCAGTTAATCATGACCGGCTTCCAAACCGGCCCCATATGTATTGACAAACATGTAAAACTGTATACAAGTTTTTATTAAAGATTGTCCCAAGTTATAAATGATTTGTTCCATGTGCACTTAAATCAATTTTCATAGATATTTCCAAAAGAGTCAGTTAATTGTATTTACCAGTGTAAACTGATGTATTTTCTTAAAGACTGATTGACAGGTACCTTTCGTAATAGGTTGGAGCTGTTAGGTATCTTAGAGGATTTTGCAAATCCATAGATACCTGAAATCTGTTGTTTTTGTTTCTTTGTACATTTATGATCCGCCTGTGGATCTTATTACATTCCAGTCTGTATTATTCATACACTCGAACACTCAGACAGTATGGTTTGTAATAGTTTAATTACCCAGCCTTCCGCTGTGCTATATTATTGTGTGTATTGACAATGATGATATCAACTACGTCACGATACTCCCCGTTGGGCCCACCGGTAATATGTGAAAATATCGGGGTGTGACATGTGACTACGAGTTGTTAGCGTTAACCACGTCCTAATACGTTTACATGTTGTTATTAGTTAAATGATTTGGTCAACACATTGTGGTTTCACGTATACTATCGTACCGACATTCTATTGTAAGAATCATGGCAAGTTGATGCATACACGTACCACGTAGACATGCATACATGCTAATCGGCATTTATTCATGTTAGACACCCCAAGAATACTTTGTGTAATCCAATTTGATGCATTCACAACTAATAACACAAACTTCAGAAACTTTCAGCTTTGCATCAGTTTTTAAGATTGTTTGCGAATTTTATTAATAGTAGTAAACGGGCCAGAAAAATTACCAATAATTTATGAGACATCTCAACTAGTCCACATTGACCTATATATTTTTCTCAAGGTCTAAATGTTCACAGAAAAATCAACAAAATTCATATAGCACATAAAGGTTAAATTCGTCACATTCTGTCGACAGTTTACGGTTTATTTTATATAAAAATCCTCGTACACCCGATTGATGAACTTTCAGTTGGAGAATTTATTAATCTCCTAGGACTATCTAACTTCGAATATTGATTCCAAATATTGACAATGTTATGACTCCCGTGATGGACTGCATTTTCTACCAAAAACACAGCTTCGGCCTTCGTTTTCATTTAAATCTTTTGACTGATCAAAACTAGTCGAACAAATATGAAACCAATGGGGTTTGAAAGCCATTTCCATGAACTTGACTCTAGACTCAAGAACCAATGAGTTTCATCATGTTTTGACCAAGAAACAACCGATACGAGTCGGCTTAAAAATCTACACAGAAGCTGTTTTCAATTAGCTTCTATTTAAAACGTGTTTATGACACTTCTATCATACTTTTCATCTAATAAGGCATGTATAACAACACAAAGATCAGATTCATCATCAGGTTATCATCAAGATCATGTCATGAATCAAAACCCTAAACATACATGCATACGTATCATATTAATTAACAACTTCATAAACAAACACAAACTTGTTTTCTAAACAAACCCTACGTCAAATTCATTGAAGAAACTCATGTAATAAAGAAAAGGCAGCCAAGAACTCATATTCATACAAGACTATAAATCACAACTATGTAATACACATACAAAGAACTAGGGTTTACCCGAATAGATCATTTGTGAATAAAAAGATCCAAGAGGGAGTGAGAGAGCCAAGCGTAAGACCCTTACTTAAATTATACGATTATCATATAAATTTCAACTATAATAGTGTATTTACAGTTAAACATACACTTTAAAATAAAAATTTGTTAAAACATTTTAAGAAATAAAACCTTTCAACATTTTGTAAATATATTCGCTGTTTAAAACATGACGACGACACATTTAGCGGAAGCTTGAATTCTTGACCGTGTTTGGTTCTTTGTCGAGCTTGATCGTCTTCGGGTACCTTAAAGCAAACCTACATTTCATAAACCATGAAATGAGTTAGTTATTCGCAGTTTATACGTGTTTAAATCAAGTCCGGATATTAAAACGAACAAGAAAACATTTTTGCTAGCTCATGGGTCTCTCGCGGGCCGCGACAACCCGTCACGTGTCACGCCGGAATTTCTCTTCTCCATCGCGTGGTGCGAGGCGTACATTTTTCTAGCAGGTTTCATTCTGAAACCTGCATTTTCCAGCCAAACCAAATTTTACAAAAACGAACATAACTCGCTCATTATTTATCCGATTTAAGTCACGTTTCTTCCTACGTGATCTTAATTGATTTTCCATCATATGGAGTTAAAATTTGACATCCGGATTAACAAAATTTGAGACTTTTAATCCTTCGGCTTAATATATATTTACGAAACTTTTGACCCGTTCATGATTTTATCAAACAAACTTATTTGTTGCATTCCCATGATCATGAACTTTATGTTATATCTGTTTTCTATTGTATTAGGTCCAAATCACGGGTTTATATGCATATTTAACCCGTTTTAGCTTATATACTTATTTTGACCTGTTAAAGGTATTCAAGTACTTTTAAGAACAAATCACTTTCATTCGTTTCTAGCATCATATTTCCACATTTCTTATCAAATGATCTTCCACCACAACTATGACTGTGGTGGATGTTAATGTGGTATCTATTTGTTCCGAGTTTTATCCCTCGGATTATCATTTTACGGCAAAGACTCATTTAGAGTCATTTGACCCAAAGGTTCATAACTTCCGCTTTTTATACTTATTCTAAGTATTTACTTGATCATAAAACTCATTTTCAAACAACCTTTAAGGGTCGTTTGCTCGATTTAGCTTACAAGGGTGTTTTGGTCAACTTTAACCCTTCTTTTACGACGAAGGACTTTTGAATGACATGTTTGACCAAATTCCCATATTGAAACTATAATCTTGTTTCGAAATCATTATGTTTCTAAAAATGCAATAACTATAGTTTAAATTATTGGGTTTACCTATTAAGGTAACCAAATGTCCATTTTTGACTTTATTTAACTCTCATTGAACCTTAAGTTCTAAATGAGTAGTTAACCTATTACGCATACCTGGCTCAGATCAATATATTGACCCGTTTTAATACCTTGCTTGAATTACTGCTAATTAATAGCGATGCTATTATTCATTAGATATCTACTCCTGTAAGCATATAACTCGACAAATAATCATTAGTCGATATTGTCAAAGGGTGATATCTTCACCTTTTGACCCGTTTGGTCTAAGTGACCGTTTATCTTTGCGAGATGATATTTATTACCATCTCATCTACATGACTCGTTCCGGTTTACACCGTACGGTCATTTTACTTACAAACCAGTTCTTGACTCTTTGACCCATTATGGCTTACGCCATAAAGTGTCTTTCAAAAACTAACGGTTATCGTCAACGAGTGACCGAATTATTGTTTTAACCTTATTATTTATGTTGGTTTACCCTATAAGGTAACCATTCAAAACTCATTATCTATTAGTCATTGCATGACTAAATAATCGTATTAGTCCTTTTTAAACATTAAACATGGTTTATTATTATTGTCTTTTATTCCGACCTGTGACCGAATTATTGTTTTAACCTTAATATTTATGTTGGTTTACCCTATAAGGTAACCATTCAAAACTCATTATCTATTAGTCATTGCATGACTAAATAATCGTATTAGTCCTTTTTAAACATTAAACATGGTTTATTATTATTGTCTTTTATTCCGACCTGTATCATGTCACGTCGGAACATCATAACTCAAACATGACTTTTTATTATTCATAACCTATAAAAACAAATAGGTATTCAATAAAAGGTGTAAGCTTTATTTGCCTTGCATCCAGATTATGCTTTTCCTTCATACTTGATTCATTTGGCCCGCTTCCTTCCCAAGCTTTCACCTAGCTTTTCAAGCGCAAACTATCATTGTAATTTGTAATGTAACGCCCTGTTATTTCGTACTTTCTATATTTGGAAACCCTTGCTTATAATTCTATTTTTGGAAACTATGTGTTCTTGTAATCGTCATTTCGTTGTAATCTTTGTAAAATAACTCAAACATGACTTTCTATTATTCATAACCTATAAAAACAAATAGGTATTCAATAAAAGGTGTAAGCTTTATTTGCCTTGCATCCAGATTATGCTTTTCCTTCATACTTAATTCATTTGACCCGCTTCCTTCCCAAGCTTTCACCTAGCTTTTCAAGCGTCAAACTATCATTGTAATTTGTAATGTAACGCCCTCTTATTTCGTACTTTCTATATTTGGAAACCCTTGCTTATAATTCTATTTTTGGAAACTATGTGTTCTTGTAATCGTCATTTCGTTGTAATCTTTGTAAAATCTGAGACTTGGATCATAATGAAATTCACATTTTCGTTACATTTGTGTTATATATGCCTTATACATGTTCATACGTTCAAAAACATCGTTCATGTGACACTTTATTCATACCTTGTGCTAAAAACGTCAAACTTGCAAACTATTGATCTATATGCTAAATTACGTGAATTCGATACTATTTCTTGAAAAATAAACATAATTATACTTGTTTTATGTTTGGTTTATGGTTTATTTGCATAATATACCCTTATAGATGTCCTATTGTGCCTAAAACATCTTAAAACGTGCTTAAAACATGTAAACATGAAACTATAGGGGGCTGTTTTGACAAAAATCAAATCTGACCACTTTGCGGGGCGAGTGGCGGCCCGCGAGCGACATGGGCTCGACCTTACGCGGCCCGCGAGAAAGGCCCAGTTCGCAGAATTGTGATCAGACGTGTTTTGAGCGGGATTTTAGTGTTTTATTTGAGTTTAAACCATGTTTTGAGCATTTAATACTCACCAACTTCAACCCTAAACACTTCCCTAAAGGAACCCATCATTCTCCAAGCATTTTTCCACTTTGCAACTAGTCCAAAACACTCTCAAATCAGTCAATAATCTGTTGTTAATCAGAAGTTCGAGCAGAATCATCACACTTCACTAAAGTGAGCATAACTCACTCAATACTTAGTCTTTTTCATCCATTCTTTTTCCCACTTGCTTGGAACAACCTTAGGAACATTTCCACAGGTTTCCATGGAAAACTAAGCTCTTGAATGTCAACAAAAAGGCTCCAAAGTGGACTGCTACTTTCTGTTTTCAATTAAACTTTGTTAAACTTAGCTAAACTTGAGTTTATATCATCTCAAACCTATGTCCTAATGCTCATAATCAATTGAATGGTTAGTTGGGCTTAAAAACAAGGCTGAGACATGTTAAATCAGAGGTTAAAACCTCACAAACATTCTGTTTTAGAAAGGGTTTTACCTACAAGAAGTGTTCAAGCTTGAAGCTTGATGTATGTGTGATTTTTAGACTAGCTTGGGCTATCTTTCATAAGAATCCACTCACTTTTTGATGTTTTCCATAGGTTAGTTGTTCTTATTTCTCTATTTACTTGTAAGTTCATGACCCTCCTTGATGTTCATAACAAGTATAGTGGTGAACAATGGAGGTACCTAAATGGAAGACTTGATTCTTCCTACCTCATGTATGAATTATATGACACTAAGAGGTGCCTAAATGGAGACTTTAATCTCCGACCTCATGCTTCATCTATAGGACTTGTAATCTTTATAAAATATTCATATGTTATCTATATAATCTATATAAATCTAAGTAGCTAGACTTGATGATAACTTAATAGTTACTTGTCAAGAATATGTTACATCACCTATGACCATACACATGTTACGATTCTAATGGACTTTAATCCATGAAAACATACAAACTCTTCTGAGTTTCAATAATGTCAAGAACATGTGCTATGTGTACAAGATGATTATTTTCATATGTCTATTTTCATGTTATTTAAATTCCGAATCTAAATCTTCCGTTAACTCCCCAAACTCACACACCTATGTTTCTTCGTGTAGAAGGACAAGGTGCTCCAAACTAATCAACCAAACAACTCTCGCGGGATTACCAAGTAGGAAAGCTTGCAAAACCGTGAGTATACTTGATCCCGTTTTCCTTTTATCACTTTGGGTGCAACATGTATGCTATACTAAACTACACTTCACATGAAACTATTTTAACTCTATCCATGCTTAACATGAAACTATATGATGCCTGTTTAGACTTGTATGCTAATGTAAACTATTCGTGTCGATTATATGCTTCATTAACTTTGCTAGCCTACCTTAACAATTATAGCGCTATAGGATTAACACACCGCCCACGAAACTTGGGGTATTGTTAAGTTAAACATGTTAACCTCCCGGTACTCTATTTGGGATAGGCTATTTTAACGCGTTGGAAACTTGGGTTTGAACATATAAGTACACCGTTTCGGCATGCTAGTAAAGTTGCTTATTATGATTCATGTTGGATATGAGCACTTAAACTATTTTATTCTATATTATGCTATGTAACAAAACTTGTATACTCGCCAACTTTTTGTTGATATATTTTAATACATGTTGCAGGTTGATTGATGAGTTGATGTTGAAGAAATGCAATTTAGGTGGACTTAGATACACACCTAGACTAATTTATCATTTGATGTTATGTTTGTTTTGAGACAATGTTGTTCTTTTTATTTTAATCTTGTATGACAACTAGTATTGCAATGAAATTTAAATTTAATCTATATTGTCACATAGTGTTATGAAGTCTCTTGCAATCTCGTTTTCGTCTCATCCCGATGTTTCCGCCATCGGTTGGGGTGTGACAGATTGGTATCAGAGCCATAACTATTGGGAATTAGGAATAAGTAGGAATTCTTTGCCCTAGTCTATAGTTTTAGGAACTTTGATTCTTATTTGTTGTTTAAAATTTACATGCTTTCTACCTTACTTGCTTCTTATCTATTCTTTTGTCTATTAAACTTACATGCCTTTCCTAAGGCTAACATTAATACACTTTTGAAGACTTGAAGACACTCAAAACAAAAACGAGACGAATTTACCAAAATAGGCGTGAAACCCACAATTTGGTAAACGACTCTCATTCCGTCCGATTCTATTTTTGCACGAAATTACACCATTAAGCTAGGAGTGAAATCCACAACTTAATGGTATTTCCATTTCAACTCTAGTGGACCCTCGTCGAAGTGTCAAAATTATATTTTAACCCGACGAGTACCAACCACATTTAGGGTACGAAATCGTCAAGTTAAGGGTGAAACCCGCATCCTGTCGATTAAGTCCCACTCCTCGATTTTCAATCTCACCAAAGTCCCGATTGTTTCAATCGATTAGAGACATGCAGTAATTGGAAGGGTAAGATACCGTTAATCGCTTCTCGACGAGAGTATCTTACCTGTAGGCCAAAGCATATTTTCTCTAATTCGAAATGACTTTCGACCCACTTTGGAATAGTCGACGTTTCTCTACCCAAAACAATCCAATGTTTTATGAGCCTCTCTTTTATGTATCTCAATTTATATGTGATTTTATACTTGAACCTTCGTTCATTTCAAAACCATTACACATTTCGCACGTTTATCACAATAAAAAACAATAATAATCTCTCGTGAACATACTAAATTTACGATGCTATGTTATGCTATGTAAAATTCATGTTATGCTATGTGGAAACCGTGATTATGCTATTTGAACCTTTTATATGAAACAATTTGAACCCTTTTATGCTATGTGATTGATTTCATGAAAAATGATTTTTCTTAAACAAACATTATGATCAAGTCTCACCTATTCATTCCTTTTGAATCTCTAGATGTCTTCACCAAACTCTGGATCCTCCAAGAAAGCCAAGAAGTCTAAGTCGGGCTCAAAGAAGAACTCCAACAACTCTGACTCCATCTCCAAACGAGAGTTAGTGGGTTTAATCGCTGAACAAATGGCCGACCAAATGGCCCGAGTTATTCCCGACATCGTGAGTAAGATTCAACCCTCCATTGAGCAAGGTTCTGTCAAATCCAAGGTCGAGCAACCTAAAGCACCATTCCTCTTCAAGCAATTCATGGCTTGCAAACCCCTGGAGTTTTCAGGCAAGGATGGTGCCACCGCATTGCTCACTTGGTTTAACACCATGGAAATCGTGTTCCGTCAGAGTGGTTGTCCTGATGAATTACGCACCCAAAACGCTACTGGGGTGTTTCGCTCAAGGGCCCTGGACTGGTGGACCTCTGAGCGAGGCATAAGAGGAGAAGATGCCGCCCACGCCTTACCATGGGCTAAGCTAAAGAGGATCATGAGGGAAGAATTCTGCCCTCCACATGAGCTCAGGAAGTTGGAGCATGAATTTTGGTTCCTGAAACAAGTCGGCGATGATAACGATGGCTTAACCACCCATTTCAAGCAACTTAGCATTCTCTGTCCTAGCCAGGTCGATACGACTGAAAAGCAAATCAACAAATACATCCACTACTGTCCTGACTCCTTCATGAACCTTACGAAAGCTGCTCTTCCAGCAACCATAGAGGAAACCTATCGTTTGGCTGCTCGCCTTAACAGCAACATCGTCCTTCATAGGAACTCTGAAAAGGCTTCCTCGAAGAACGTACACCAAGCCACTGTTGAACCCTCCTCATCAGCCAAAAAGAACCAGAACAAGAAGTGGAAGGCTTCTGGTCAGAATTATGCGGTTGTTACTCCGCCAAACCCTCAAGCCTAATAATCCAACCCTGCTACACCCGCAAACGAACGAAAGCCATACATTGGGATTCATCCAAAGTGTACTACTTGCAATTTCCACCATCCTACCAATGTCAACTGTCGTCGTTGTACCAATTGCAACCGTTTTGGCCATAACACCGCCTATTGTAAGAATAACCCCACACCACAAGCCCAGCAAGCTCAACAAGTTCAAGCCGCTCAACAAAATGCCAAACCAGCTCGAGCCTGCTACAAATGTAGTGACACAACTCACCTTCGTCCTCAGTGTCCTCAACTTAACTAGGAACAACAACCACCTCGGGGATGAGCTTTCAACCTAAAAACAAATCAGGCGCGCAACGACAATGACGTCGTTAATGGTACATTTCTTGTTAACCACCTTTATGATTCGATACTATTTGATACTGGTGCGGACAAAAGCTTTGTGTCCTTAGAATTTGAATCCTTGTTAAGTTATACACGCTCTAAGCTACCTAAGTTGTTTTCCATTGAAGTCGCCAATGACAAATCTATCCTTGTCGATTTCGTTCTTCTTGATTGTCTCCTCACTCTTAACGAGCATGTCTTCACTATCGACCTTATACCCATGCAATTGGGTAGTTTCGGCGTCATCATAGGCATAGATTGGCATCGAAAGAACCATGATGAAATCGCTTGCCACGAGAAATATGTTCGTTTACCCCTTCTATCTAGTGATGTTTTACACGTTTATGGAGACTGACCTTCAAAAGGACTGAAGTTGATGTCCCACACACAAGCGAACAAATATTTACGCAAACAGTACTTTGCCTTTTTAGCCCACGTTGTGGAAGAAAAGGGCAATGGAACGAGCGTAAGTGATGTTCCAGTGGTGTGCGACTTCCCTGACATCTTTCCTGAAGATTTGCCTGGTCCTCCTCCACCTCGGTCTGTTGACTTTCGTATTGACCTCGTACCTGGATAGACTCCTGTGTCAAAGCTCCTTATCGTCTTGCACCTTCTAAGATGCAAGAGTTATCTACGCAACTTCAGGAACTTCTCGATAAGGGCTTCATTCGTCCCAGTACCCCACCTTGGGGTGCTCCTGTACTCTTCGTCAAAAAGAAGGATGGTTCGTTCCGCATGTGCATCGACTATCGTGAGCTTAACAAACTCATCATTAAGAATCGTTACCCTCTTCCGCGCATCGATGATCGCTTTGACCAACTTCAAGGCGCTACTTGCTTCTCCAAGATCGATCTTCGATCTGGTTATCACCAGCTTCGTGTTCTCAAAGAGGACATTCCCAAAACCGCGTTTCGTACTCGCTATGGACACTACGAGTTCGTGGTTATGCCTTTTGGTTTGACCAACGCACCCTCTGTGTTCATGGATCTCATGAATCATATTTGTAAGCCTTACTTGGATCGTTTCGTAATCGTCTTTATTGATGATATCCTCATTTATTCTAAATCTCAAGCCGATCACCAACGTCATCTACGTCTTATACTCGAGCTCTTACGTTTTGAACGATTATACGCGAAGTTCTCTAAATGCGAGTTCTGGATCAAAGAAGTCCAATTCCTTGGACACATTGTTAGTGAAAAAGAATCCATGTTGATCCTTCCAAATTCGAAGCACTGAAGAATTGGACCGCGCCTAAAACTCCTTCTGAAATCCGTTCTTTCTTAGGATTGGCGGGTTATTACCGCCGATTCATCTTGAACTTTTCAAAAATCGATGTTCCTCTCACTTCGTTGACTCAAAAAGAGAAACCTTTTGCTTGGGGTCCTGAGCAAGAGGAATCTTTTCAAACTCTCAAGAATCTGCTTTGTAACGCTCCTATTCTCGCTCTTCCTGATGGGAATGATGATTTCGTGGTGTATTGTGATGCCTCGAATCATGGTCTTGGTTGTGTTCTCATGCAACCAGACAAAGTCATCGCTTACGGCTCTCATCAACTCAAAATACATGAGAAAAACTATACTACCCACGATCTTGAGCTTGGCGCAGTTGTTTTTGTGTTAAAGATTTGGCGACACTACCTATATGGTACAAAGTGTGTGGTTTTCACTGACCATAAGAGCGTACAACACTTCTTTAACCAAAAGGAGCTTAATATGCGTCAGCGACGTTGGGTGGAATTACTTAACGACTACGACTGCGAGATTCGCTATTACCCTGGTAAAGCGAATGTCGTGGCCGATGCACTTAGTCGTAAGACTCATGTTAGTAGTATTCGTTGTTTTCACATCTCTAGCGATCTTCACACTTGCATTCGTGAAGCTTAATATTCATCAGCCAACGAAGGAACCTTATTCGTAGAAGTACGTGGTGCAACTGAAGACCAACTGGTGACCAAGTCTGATGGGCTTCAATACTTCCGTGATCGCATCTGAGTGCCAGATTGCGACAATCTTCGTGAACTCATCATGAACGAGGAGCACAAATCCAAGTACTCGATTCATCCTGGTGCTGACAAGATGTACCATAATCTACGTACATCCTATTGGTGGCCTGGTATGAAGAGAGACATTGCCACGTACGTTTCTAAGTGTCTCACATGTTCAAAAGTCAAAGCCGAGCATCAACGACCTTCTAGTCTACTCGAACAACCTGAAATCCCCGTCTGGAAATGTGATAGCATTGCTATGGATTTCACAACCAAACTTCCTCGTATGCCTTCTGGTCATGATAGTATTTGGGTAATTATCGATCGTCTGACCAAATCCGCTCATTTCCTTCCTATTCGTGAGGATTTGAAGGTTGAACGACTTGCTCAACTCTACACTGACGAAATCGTATGTCGTCATGGTATTCTCTCGACATCATTTCTGATCGTGATGGTCGTTTCACTTCATGTCTCTGGCAAACTTTTCAGTCTGCTATGAGTTCTCATTTGAATCTTAGTACAGCCTTTCATCCTCAAACGGTTGGACAGACTGAATGTACTATCCAAACCCTAGAGGACATGCTCCGTTCTTGTGTTATCGACTTTGGTGGTAGTTGGGATGTGCACTTACCCTTGATCGAATTCTCGTACAACAATAGCTACCACACCAGTATTCAAATGGCTCCTTTCGAGGCATTGTATGGTCGCAAGTGTCGATCTCCTTTAAGCTGGCATGAGGTTGGTGACAAACAATTTACTGGTCCTGAGATCATACAAGAGACAACGGATAAAATCCTTCAAATCTGTGGCAATCTACTCAAGGATCGAAGTCGACAAAAGAGCTATACTGACAAAAGACGCAAACCATTGGAGTTTAACGTTGATGATCATGTTCTACTCAAAGTATCTCCTTGGAAAGGAGTAGTTCGTTTTGGTAAAAAGGGAAAACTTGCCCCTCGCTATGTTGGTCCTTTCAAGATACTCGAGAGGATTGGCAAGGTGGCTTATCGACTTGATTTACCTCAAGAACTCGACAACGTTCATCCAACGTTTCATGTTTCAAATCTCAAGAAGTGTCTCGCTGAAGAGGGACTTCTAGTTCCTCTCGAAGATCTCCAAATCAACGACACTTTGCATTTTGTGAAAAAAACCGTCGAAATCATGGACCGAGGTGTCAAAAAACTAAGGCGTAATCAAATTCCTATCAACAAGGTTCGATGGGAAGGAAAACGTGGCGTTGAATTTACTTGGGAACTTGAGAGTGATATGAAGGCCAAGTATCCGCATTTTTTCCTTACTTCTTCCTAAATTTCGGGACGAAATTTTCTAAAGGAGGGGAGACTGTAACGCCTTGCTATTTCGTACTTTCTATATTTGGAAACCCTTGCTTGTAATTCTATTTTTGGAAACTTTGTGTTCTTGTAATCATCGTTTCGTTGTAGTATTTGTAAAATCCGAGACTTAGATCATAATGAAATTCGCATTTTTGTTACATTTGTGTTATATACGTCTTATACATGTTCATACGTTAAAAAACATCCTTCATGTGACACTTTATTCATACCTTGTGCTAAAAACGTCAAAATTGCAAACTATTGATCTATATGCTAAATTACGCGAATTCGATACTATTTCTCGACAAATAAACACTTGTTTTATGGTTTATTTACATTACATACCCTTATATATGTCCTATTGTGCCTAAAACACCTTAAAACGTGCTTAAAACATGTAAACATGAAACTATAGGGGGCTGTTGTGACAAAATCAAATCTGACCACCTTGAGGGCGAGTGGTGGCCCGCGAGCCACATGGGCTCGACCTTACGCGACCCGCGAGAAAGGCCCAGTTCGCAGAATTGTGATCAGACGTGTTTTGAGCAGGATTTTTGTGTTTAAACCTTGTTTTGAGATTTAATACTCACCAACTTCAACCCTAAACACTTCCCTATAAGAACCCATCATTCTGCAAGCATTTTCCACTTTGCAACTTGTCCAAAACACTCTCAAATCAGTCAATAATCTGCTGTTAATCAGAAGTTCGAGCAGAATCATCACACTTCACTAAAGTGAGCATAACTCACTCAATACTTAGTCTTTTTCATCCATTCTTTTTCCCACTTGCTTGGAACAACCTTAGGAACATTTCCACAGGTTTTCCATGGAAAACCAAGCTCTGAAATGTCACCAAAAAGGCTACAAAGTGGACGGTTACTTTCTGTTTTCACTTAAACTTTGTTAAACTTAGCTAAACTTGAGTTTATCTCATCTCAAACCTATGTCCTAATGCTCATAATAAATTGAATGGTTAGTTGGTCTTAAAAACAAGGCAGAGACATGTTAAATCAGAGGTTAAAACCTCACAAACATTCTGTTTTAGAAAGGATTTTACCCACAAGAAGTGTTCAAGCTTGAAGCTTGATGCATGTGTGATTGTTAGACTAGCTCGGGCTATCTTTCATAAGAATCCACTCACTTCTTGATGTTTTCCATAGGTTAGTTCTTATTTTTCTATTTATTTGTAAGTTCATGACCCTCCTTGTTGTTCATAACAACAAGTGTAGTGGTGAACAATAGAGGTACCTAAATGGAAGACTTGATTCTTCCTACCTCATGTATGAATTATATGACACTAAGAGGTGCTTAAATGGAGACTTTAATCTCCTACCTCATGCTTGATCTATAGGACTTGTAATCTTTATAAAATATTCATATGTTATCTATATAATCTATATAAATCTAAATAGCAAGACTTGATGATAACTTAATAGTTACTTGTCAAGAATATGTTACATCACCTATGACCATACACATGTTACGATTCTAATGGACGTTAATCCATGAAAACATACAAACTCTTTTGAGTTTCAATAGTGTCAAGAACATGTGCTATGTGTACAAGATGATTATTTTCATATGTCTATTTTCATGTTATTTAAATTCCGAATCTAAATCTTCCGTTAACTCCCCAAACTCACACACCTATGTTTCTTCGTGTAGAAGGACAAGGTGTTCCAAACTAATCAACCAAACAACTCTCGCGGGATTACCAAGTAGGAAAGCTTGCAAAACCATGAGTATACTCGATCCTGTTTTCCTTTTATCACTTTTGGGTGCAACATGTATGCTATACTAAACTACACTTCACATGAAACTATTTTAACTCTATCCATGCTTAACATGAAACTATATGATGCTTGTTTAGACTTGTATGCTAATGTCAACTATTCGTGTCGATTATATGCTTCATTAACTTTGCTAGCCTACCTTAAAATTATAGCGCTATAGGATTAACGCACCGCCCACGAAACTTGGGGTATTGTTAAGTTAAAATGTTAACCTCCCGTTACTCTATTTGGGATAGGCTATTTTAACGCGTTGGAAACTTGGGTTTGAACATATAAGTACATCGTTTCGGCATGCTAGTAAACTTGCTTATTATGATTCATGTTGGATATGAGCACTTAAACTATTTTATTCTATATTATGCTATGTAACAAAACTTGTATACTAGTTAACTTTTTGTTGATATATTTTAATATATGTTACAGGTTGATTGATGAGTTGATGTTGAAGAAATGCAATTTAGGTGGACTTAGATACACACCTAGATTAATTTATCATTTGATGTTATGTTTGTTTTGAGACAATGTTGTTCTTTTTATTTGAATCTTGTATGACAATTAGTATTGCAATGAAATTTAAATTTAATCTATATTGTCACATAGTATTATGAAGTCTCTTGCAATCTCGTTTTCTTCTCATCCCGATGTTTCCGCCATCGGTTTGGGTTGTGACATGTAAGATGGTTATATTAGTCATAATCATTCACGAGTATTCCATCCTACAATTTTTATGTCGAAATTATCATTCGATCATATCGAAGGTCAGTTTGACTTTTTAAAGTCAACTGTCTATTAACGTAAATAATTACACGATGTAGCTCAACTACTCGTTTAATTACTTGGTCAATTATCCGGTAAGCATCATTCTTATGCTACCATTTCAATCACTTATTAACCAAGTTCTTGTAATTATAAGTTACCGAATTAATACATGATGATATTAAACATCATTTAACATGAACATATCATCAATTTTTATCATATCATACGAAACTCATTTCTTCACAAGTATGATTTATATACTTAAACACCTAAATTGTTCAAGTTTCATCTTATTAATATCAGGTATGATGATTCCAATCACAATTATATCATCAATTTCATCGTATGATTAAAACCCACTTATCCTAGTATGGTAAATCATCGAGACAAGTAATTCATAGCAATATATATATATATATATATATATAATTTTCATTTAAGGTTTTGTTCCTAGGCAATTATACATCACAATTCAACCATAGCTTCAATAATTCATCCATAATTCGTGATTATGATGTTTTTTCAATTTTCACAACTTCACAAATCATCAAAATTTTACATATCTTATGATCCCCTAGCTTGGATGATCATTAATTGTGAATTTGAGCTTCGTTTAAGCTTCCAATTTGATGATTTTGTTAGAAGTTAGGGTTTTGGCTCCTGGGAGTTCTTCTGGTCGAACATAACACACCTAAGTGAGTGTTTTGTTTTAAACCTCCCTTTTATTAAATAAATTTTCAAGTTTATCCAAATGTGGCCCCTTATGTTTGGTTAGTTATTAAGTAGGCCACAACCTACTTATTTCTAACAATATTCCCACTTATTCACTAGGTTAAACATTCCTTGTTAACTTAGTGGGTTCGGGGAATTTATGACTCAGTTTATTTTGAGTCCCGTTAACTCGGGCCTTCTATAAACTTTATTTCCTCAAAAGCCTTTATACAACTTTTATTTAATATTAGGTTTATTTATTTAGAATCCAAATATTCACCGGATTACTTTTACCACTAACGATACTTTACCCGTCTTTTAGTATTAACGGGGTTTGATTACCAAACCGGTTTTCGGGGTGTTACACCAAGAGATGGACATCGATGATGATAACGTGTGTGGGTGTGGGTGTGTTTAATGTAGAGAGAAAAACCATAGAGGCAAGGGTTTGAGTTTATGTGGAAAAGAATAAGGAGAAGGAGATAAGGATGTTTAAATAGTTAGGGTTTGGTATAGGTTAGGTAAGTGTGCATTGCGTGTATGAACCCGTTTAAACATCACGCGGCTCGTGTTATGTTAAATTTGTTCTCTCATTCAACAAATAAAGATTACGGTTGATTTATATCTACCGATTTAAATTAAACGAATATATATAACGTATAAAAATATGCGTATAGAATTTGTGGAAAGGCGTCACCGTGATTCTCAATTAAATAAAGTGTTCGCTCTTTATAAATTATTATTATTTACTAAATAATAGTCCATGATATTTCTACAGGTACTTTACGTAGTCAACCAGGGTCGAAAATACGGGTTGTCACATCCTTCCCATGTTACAAAAATTTCGTACTCGAAATTTAGGTTAAGACATACTATACGCTCTAGTTATAGGTTCGTCGATAACACGTGTTACGCGGAAATATATGCGGTTTCACGAAAGTTGACAAAATAAACATATAAGTCTCATAACACATAATTTCTAATAACTTATAAATATTTAATTGCTCAGAGATGTTATTTTGATTCTTCGCCAACGTTCAAGAATAGACTCGTGCATGAATTGCTCAGTGATGTTATTTCGATTCTTCATCAATGTTCAAGAACAGACTCGTGTTTGATTCCGTAATTCCCTGAATTACCATTTCAAGCGTTGGAGTGTCCCAATCAAAGCTTGATTTTGGAAGCTCAAACCTTGGTTCCTCATATGTTGTGTATGAGGTTGATGGTTGAAAAAGGCAACAATTTTGTACCGAATGGGATTCACCACATATGGTTCCTCATAATCATCATAACCGTAGTAGTCATAATCTCCCATGTAATAATCTATTGTTTGGATAGTACTCAAAAGATCACGGCTTCCGAAAATTAAAAATTTTTGTGAACACAGAAGGTTTACACGGCCACATGCTCTCAGAACACGGCCCCGTGCTTAGGACTGTGTTTTATTCGGTACCAGGCGTTTTTACACGGCCCTATGTCGAATGAAACACCGCACCATGTGAGGCTTCTGTAAAAAGTTTTTCAGTTACTGTAGACTGGACACGAACCCGTGCCAATATAGCACGACCCCGTGTTAAGCTACTGTAACTGAGGTTTTTAGAAAAATGAACAGAAATTTAGACAAAAAAACTAAAGAAAATGACTAGGCCGTTGATTTTAAGATTTCTTAAAATCCTTGTCCCCCCAGTGACGACGCCAAAAACTTGATACGTGTGTTGGAGTGCGTATGATTTTTATTATTATTATTTTTAAGTACTTTTACACCTTTATCAAGTTTTAAATTTATAAAACACGATATAATACTATCACTCTCTACAACAAATTAAGGCAAGTGCACCCATCGTTGACATACTATAGTGATGGTAAGATACCGAGGTAGTCCAAGGACCCAAAAGCTTTTAATACCGGATTATTGTCAACATATAATCGTCCCAAATTTTGAGAAAAGGTTTTTAACAAGTAAAAATAAAGAAAGAAACTAAAGTAATAATATAAACAAATAAACAAGAGAGAATCACTTGGTTCCGACTCATCTTTTATGTATCCTTTGATGATTTCTGCACTTTGGGTTTTTTAAGAGATTATCTTAGTTATAGTGGCGTGTCCCTCTTTTGGAGGCAACACTACCCTCATCAATATTGGTCTGAGTCAACAGGGATACAGTCCCGCAAGGCCGGAATGTTGAAAGATAATTAAGTGAGTTATTAATGCAAAATGTGGCATGTCCCACTTTTGGAGGCAACGCTACCCTTGGTCATATTGGTCTGAGTCAGTATGGATATAGTCCGGCAAGCCCGGTTTAAAGTTTTAATAGTAGTTTATTTATAAGGGATTCAAGCCGTTCTTACTTTTCCCAATTTGATGCTATCTGCCTCAAATGAAGTGCTAATAAGCTTGAATCAAGTCCTCGCAGGATCTATACACTGAACGAGGCAAGAATTTTACCCAAACCACCCTTCTAACCCCTTCCAGGCAATTAATGCGCTTTATATAGACCGTAAAGACACGAATAAGTGAATCATCGAAACATGAAGAGATGATAGGATAAAATTCACTTTCAATATAAAAAACTAGTTATTAAAGTCATTAATACATACCCAAATTAAAAAGTTGACCAAAGATTGGAAATCAAAAGTAATATATAAAAGATCTTGTCTTCACCAAGTGATATAAGAGATTTGCCAAGCATGACCATAGTTTGACAAAAGCTCTTACTATCAATCTTGGATCCCGAGACTACTACCCACCCTAACTCTAATTATTATGGTGGAAGATGGTGGTGTTGTGGTGGTGGAAGTGAGAGAAATGGTTTGCCAAGTGATGAGTTGCAATTAAACCAAGCACCCCTATTTATAGCTGAAAAAGACTATTTACACGGCCCCGTGCCTGAAGGGCACGGCCCTGTACTCTCCTTCTTCTCTGTTTTCATTTAATGATCTTGTTAGTCCAGATGCTCACACGGCCCCGTGGCCATTGTACTTGCTGTACTATCCAAGATTTGCGTATCTGGGAGTTGACCACGGCCCGTGTCCATGGGACACGGCCCCGTGTCTCTTGTCTGCTTCTGTTTGTCTTCTTTTTCTTGGAATCTTGAGTGGGGCATGCCTCCATGCCCGGCAGGCATGGCCCATGCTTTCCTTCTGATTTGTTGTTCTTGGCTTTGGGGTGAAGCTCGGAGGGTTGGTATATTATATCAGCTTCCCTTTTTTTGTATTTATGATGGTTTTTGTCGTTAATTTGTTCATTTTGCCTATTTAAGTTTTTTTAATTCTGAAAATCAAAAGTATACAAAGAAACGCACTTTTTCCAACATTTGATATAATTTATATGTTGCATTTGCCGCATATCAGTGCGCTTACACTTTCAAGGTTCAATATGTTCCCGAAACCATTATACCGTCAAAACTAAAACTCTAAACAGCCAAACCGGCTAGACCAACCCATTTGCTCCAATTGAATAATTAGGTCGATTTTAACATTCTATGATCATTCATAAAGTCATAATACCATGAGACAACTTTCAAAAACTTTTAAATAAGGATAAAGAATCATAATTTGTACCCAACAATAAGGGACAACGTTTTAAAGATCAAATAAAACAAGTGTACTACAAATTTATAAAATAAGTGCTAATTAATTTAAGTTCAACATCACATGGGTACTTTAGAAATACTACTTTCTCGAGGCAACCTGAATTTAATTTCATAGTTAGAGTATTCACATTCTATCCATCAAATCTTGAGAGGTGAGTTTTTAAATTATAAAAAGTGGTTTAAGTAGTTGTGAGTGGAGGAGAGAGAAAATGTTACTGTTCATCTGTATATTTGGAGGGACACTGTTCACCCTGTATAATTTTTTAATATATTTTGAAAGTGGTTGTGAGTAGAGGAGAGAGAAAATGTAATATATATTGAAAAGGAGAGAGAAAAAGTATTTGTCTTTAGTAGAAATATATTGATATGGGAGTTGTTTTTTAGTGGAATGTATGTATATTTTTAGTGGATTGGATGTGAATGCTCTTATGCTACAACAAAGTTATAAAAACTATATATTTTTTTTGAACGGCGAAAACTTTTATATATATATATATATATATATATATATATAAATCAACAAGAAGCTGCGGGAATAAATCAGAAAAAATGAAAGAAACACAAAACAGGGAAAAAACAATCAGCAGTAAACAAAAACTACAACATGCCTATCACATTGAAATTCAGCCAGTTATCCCAAGTCGGGGCTGGGATCTTCGAACGATGGGACACCCAGGTGAAGGTATCTTCCTTGATCAAGTCGACGGTCTGCGGAACACTGGTGGTCTTCCCTTCGAACAATTTTTTATTTCACGCATTTCAAATTCTCCAAATTATAGCCAAATCGGTCGTATGCACTAGCTTTTTCCATCTCTTTGCACCCGGACTCTTCATCAGCAGCTCCATCTCTTTGTATATAAAAACTATATACAACAATATAGTTACATTTGCTAAATATATTTCACAAATATTATGGGATACTCTATTATGCCTCTTCCTCGGGTATCCCACGGACTATTAAGGCTATTAGATGCTTAAACTTAGAAACCGAGAAGACTTTTTTCTCTCGCCATGTAACGTTTGAGGAAACGACCTTCCCCTTCTCTTAGTCACACCCCAATTGTGACTATTCGCCCTTAGAAAGTGATCTTTCCACTGCCATTTTCACTCATCCTACATCATAATATTCTCCTACCCATGCAAACCCCACCCCCACACACCACACCACTATTGCTTCTACCCATACACATCCCACTCCAAATCCTATTGTCCAATCTTCAATCATTCCTACCGTTTCCTCATACCAACCTTTTATCACTCCTCCTTTAGACCATTCAGCGTCACCTCCAACACATAACCACCCGCCACCTACATCGTCTTCCGCGCCGCCTACATCACCACCCCATTCACCTTCGTCATCTCCCCAACCAACTCACCACATGACCACCCGGTATCACAAAACCCAGAGTCCCCATAAATCTCCACACCACTACCCACCCGTCCATATCCCCGCTCCCGAAATCTCACCTAGCTGCTCAAACGGATCCAAATTGACAAATGGCTATGAACAATGAGTATAGAGCGTTAACGGAAAATAACACGTGGGGGTTAGTTCCCACCCTTTTGTATGTAATCAATCAAGATCGTATTTTTCAAGTAATTTAAAAATACAAAGTTTTAATAGATTAGTGATCTAGGGGAGGTTCATTTGAGAAGAAAAAGAACAAATGGTACAATTGTAAAACATTAAATAGTGTTCTCTCATCTCATTTATTATTCTTTTTGACTAATTAATTAGTCATAAAGATTATCATCCTGCACACTAAAATTTTTATCTAGACACATCAAAATTTATCCTACACGTTATTGAAATTTATCCTACACATATTGAAATTTATCCCACACAACTCGTAATTCATTCTACACACCTCATAATTAATCCTACACCTTAAATTAATTTATTTTCTTCTTTGAAAAGATATATATTTTTTTTAAAATAAGTAATTTAATTTAGTTAGCTATAAAAAGGAAGACTAACAATTAATGATCTATCTAATTTTACCAATATACCCTTACACCCATATTAAATACAAAAATTAAATGAAGTAAATAAAGCATTCTTATTGGTTGAAGTTTGTTCTTTTTTATTATTACAAAAAATTTCTTTTCATTTGAACCCTCCACTACTAAACTAATCATGAAGACACATGTAATTAACATTTTGCAAACTACAATTAATTTTTAATAAATTAAATTTCTATTATAATTTTACAAGAACAACAATTATGTTACTGTTAATATATGAATAAGTGATAACTTCTCATTCAAGCTGTTTTAGCTTTCGATATTTTCCCAACAATAGCTATGGAATATTAGGGTAATGGTCAAGACCTTGATTGAAAATATATTTGATTTAGTAAATTATAGTTTAATGAAACAAAAAATTTACTTGATTAATTAATGGGAAAATAGAAGTCGTGTTATATTATAATTATAAATATAATGAAATTGAGAAGTTCTTTTTAGTTTTTCTTTTGGACAAGTAGTACAAGGTATTGGAAAAATGTATCACTCCTTTAAGTAGTGAGCGTTTAATGGCCAAATAAATAGCTCAGGAGTAGGTTTAGTGAGGGTTAATGGCCATCAAATAAAAGTTACGATACCCGGGGTAACTCAATGGCAAAATATGACCTCATGTGGCCTTCAACCTCGAATCTTTGATTCCTCTGTAGTGCCAGTTGAGCTACAATTATATATCTAACAAAATCAAAGGACTTGTACAGTACCTTCTTATTATGATTGGTTAGTAAAAAGGTGGAGCCAATTAATATACAAAATAAATTAATATAATATACTTTATGAAAATAAAACAGTTCATTATATTACTCTGCGTATTCTTTCATCTTTAATTATTATTATTATTATTATTTAGCTATATAAAAACAAACAAAATCTATATAAACTTTATTTTTTTTTGTATATTTATTGATTTTTTTTATTTACTATAATTAATTGTTTTATTTACCCTTTAATTTTTTAAAATCCTTTACACTCCCCTTTTCAGTATTTGAACTCTCTATACAATAAGTAATATACATTCTTAACTCATTTAATTTCATTTTATTTTAATAATCTGCATTTGTTAACTTTAGAAAATAATATGTGGTTGTGTTTACTTTGGTGTAAAATGCAGTGTTTTTTTGAGTGTTGGTGTTGTGTCCATACCCTGACAAACTGTATCAATTCTGACAGAACAACATTGATGTTAGTATTGATGTTATCGAAACCGACATTCATCTTTATTGTTTTTCCAGTCAACGTAAATATGTGTCAATATTATTTTGGACATATTACTACTTTATTTTTTGGATTTCTTTTTCAGTTGCTTTAGCAAGTATCGATATTGTAACAAGCGGGAAAAATACCAATCGAATTCCCACTTGCTCGCTGCGAAGCGCGGGTTATCCCCTAGTTCAATACAATGGACACCCTTTAGTCACTAAAACTAATGTCAATTTGCTAAATTTTTTGAGTTAAATGTCAGTTTAGTCAATTTGCCAATTTAGTTTAAAGGTTTCATTTTTCGTCTGTGGGTTCAAAAAGTTTTCACCGTTGTCATTTTAATCCACTGAGTTAACTTCATCTATCTTTCTGTCAATGAGAAGGACAATTCGGTCATTTTATATGGCTGAATTGTCCTTCTACTTAACAAAATTACATATAAAATGACCGAATTGCTCTTCTCGTTAACAGAAAAAAATGGATTAAGTTAACCCAGTGGACTAAAATGACAATGGTGAAACCTTATTGGACACACAATAAATGAAACATATGAATTAAACTGACAAAATGTCTCTAACCACAAGGACTAAAATGACATTTAACTCAATTTTTTTGAATGATAATTTTACCCTAAAATAAAAAATAGAGTAAGTTACTTTTTGAGTCCCTGTGTTTTAGTGGTTTTAACCACTTAAGTCCAAAATCAAAAAGTTTAACGCCCTGAGTCCCTTTCCATTTATTTTATAACATTTTGAGTCCAATTTTGTTCATTTTATAACGATTTGAGTCCAAAAAAATTGGACTTAAAAGGTTAAAATTTGGACTCAAAAGGACTCAAATGGTTAATGAAAATGCTTATAGAGACTCAGGTCGTTAAACTTTTTACTTTTGGACTCAACTAGTTAAAACCATTAAAACACAGGGACTCAAAAAGTAATTTACCCTAAAAAATACTCATCACATTTAGTAGATATGTAAATAGTCTAGGTACGTGAATAGTTTTGATAATTTAAGTCTCATACCTTACCGTGTCGTAACATGAGTTTTAATTTTTAAACAAATATCCCATTACTTAAAACGAAAGTATTTTTTTAATTATAAAAATAGAGAAAATATCAAATAGGAAGTTAATTTTCGCTAGGAAGGATAGGAAGCCATAGGATTATGACATGTGGCAAATTTTAAAATAAAGAGAAAGGGTATTTTAGTCAATCCAACTCCTTCTTCTTCCTTTTTCAAAACCCAGTAAATTCAAAAACCCACCATCTTCAACTATTTCTTCAATTTCTATCTCAATAATCACTACATTATAGTGCGATTTTCATCACCAATCAATGATTCAGAACCCGATCAACGTGTTCTTCAGCTTTTTTTGAAGAAAACCCAGTTTAATTTCATAAAAAAATATCGTTTTTCCTGTGATTTTGGAGATAATCACTCGATTCGTTCGATTCGAGCGTTGATAAGTGTTTCTATCATTCAAATTTCGTCAATCGATGAAGAAATCGGCTTTGATCCATGTAAGAAATTCTTTAATTTCATTTTCACGATCTGGGTTTTTGATTTATTCATTGCGTTTTACGATCTTTGCGGGGGTCCGGGGGCGGCAGCCCCCGGTAGCAGGGTCCCAGGGGCGGCAGCCCCTGGCGGGGTCCAAGGGGCAGAGCCCCTGGCTGGGGTTGAGCTGTACTAAAAACGCATCAGAAAAATTAATTTTCCAGAAATTGGCTCATTTCGAAGACAGTAAATCGTAGACAATTCAGACAGTTCACAGTGACAGACAGTTTTATGTGTCCATTGCGTTTTAGAAATAAGAGAGTTTTATGTGGTTTCTGGCTATTGCGTTTTAGAAAAAAACACATTTTTAAGTGTTTTTAGTCATTGCGTTTTAGGTAAAACATATTTTTTAGGTGTTTTCAGTCCATTGCGTTTTAGAATGAGTCATTTTTAAGTGTTTTCTGCCCATTGCGTTTTACATATAAGACATTTCTTTGTGTTTTTGGTGCATTGCGTTTTAGGTAAAACACTTTTTTATGTGTTTTCTGGCCATTGCGTTTTACAAATAAGACATTTCTGTGTGTTTTCTGGCCATTGCGTTTTACAAATAAGTCATTTCTTTGTGTTTTTGGTGCATTACGTTTTAGGTAAAACACATTTTTATGTGTTTTCTGGCCATTGCGTTTTACAAATAAGACATTTCTGTGTGTTTTCTGGCCATTGCGTTTTACAAATAAGTCATTTCTTTGTGTTTTTCGTGCATTGCGTTTTAGAAAAAATGTCATTTTTTAGGTTTTTTTTTCATTGCGTTTTACGTAACTGGTGGTTTTTCTATTGCGTTTTACGCAACTGGGTTTTAAATTTTTTTTTAAAATATAGCAATAGTATACTCGTTTTAAAGATAAAAAAACGCTCGTTTTTTTGTGCAATTTTTATAAAAAAATAATGTCGTATGAAAGAGTTATTAACGTTTAAAAAATGGGGGGGGGGGGAATTGGAGGAGAGAGAAACTATTGGCTTGGATTGACTAGAATGCCCTTGAACAAACTCACGCGCCTCTTTTATTCTTTTCAATTTCCCTGATTTAATCTTAGCCCCTTGATTAACTTAATGGATGGTCAAGATCACTTCCTATCCTTCCTAGCCAAATAAACTTTCTATTGTATCTCCACCCTATAAAAATATAGTTTTGTGTAAAGAAATACAAAATTATAATGATCAAAATCACTTTTCAAATGTAAAAAACATTTTCACATAAAAAAGTTGTAAAATATATATATTTTTTTTCTTCTTAAATAATAAATATGAATGACTCTAGATTCTTTTTTCTTTAGGTTTTTATTTTATTATTTTTGAAGTTGGGTTTGACGATTGGGAGAAAAACAGCATATGTTTACGTTATCTTGTGATTAAGGTTAAGGTTAAATTAGTTGTTCGTTGGGTGAGATGTGCCTAGGAAACCTGTTTTTTAGAGCAAAATTTATTGATTGATAATATGCAATGTGCTACATGCCTTGCAATAAAATAGTACCAACTAGGGGTGTCCAAACTGCTCGGCGCTCGAAGATCGTTCGACGATCGTTCGAAAAAGCTCGGAAATTTGCTCGTTCGATTCCTTGCTCGGTTAAAACCGAGCCAAGCAGCTCGGTTCGGTTTAAAAACGAACCGAGCACGAGCATAGGTACGCTCGCTCGTCGCTCGTTCGGTTTCGATCGATTTTATTTTTATTATTATATATATTATTAAATATAATAAACATGTAACATATCCAGCCCTTAGAATCCTCATATCTTCATATCTTCAGTTCAAAAAAAACCCCTAATCTCTCTCAACTCTTAAGTTAAAAAAAAGAGGGGTGTTTTATGTGTTTGAATTGATGTTACTGTATCAAATTATGTTTTGAATTCAATTTTTGATTGAAGATGTGACTTCAACGCGTGTTTTTTAAGTTATTTTGCATTTTAGATGTTCTTAAACATTAAACATTTGGATGACATTTTGTGTTTATTTTTGTGGGACTTTTTATGTTTGTATTTTGTTAAATTGTTAAAGTGTGTGTGAGACATATAAGTTGGTGAATTTTGGTGAATGAATGGCTGTGTAGGAATGCTAAATAAAACTGAGCAAAAGTGAACCGAACCGAGCGGCTCGGTTCTAAACCGAACCGAGCACGAGCATAAGATTTCCGCTCGATTTCCTAAATCCGAACCGAACCGAGCGGCTCGGTTTCAAACCGAACCGAGCACGAGCAGACCTCTGTTCGGTTCGGTTCGGCTCATGAACACCCCTAGTACCAACTCTTGAGTTGAAATATAATAAAACTTTACTGAAGTAATATTTTATGTAATATCAATCATTCCTTTTATGCAAGAAATTATAGCTTTATTATCGTATAAATTTTTATGCAAGAAATTATAAGTTGATTATCGTAGAAATGAGGCCTACTGACCTCACGGGCGTCGACAGGGGCTGGCAATTGGGTACCTGTTAAGACACGATTAGACCTGTTTGACTGAAAAATACACCCTTTGACTTTTTTAATTTTTAAAATAATTAAAATTACAATGTTAGGATCTATCATTTATTCATCTTTGTACATAAAACATAAAACTGTTTTATAAACATGAGGTAGAAAGTAGTTAAACGAGTCGTAATCATGTTTGAAACTTATGTTGTGCGCGCCGTCAGAAACCTGTTAAACCTGTTAAGACACGATTTACCTGCCTCGTTATGGAGAAGTGAGAGGATCATTGTCGCTAGGTATATAAATGAGTCGAGTCGAGCTTGAACTTAACTAGGCTCAAGCGCTAGTTCAGGCTCTTTTAACTTATAAAAGCTCGAGTTTAGCTCAGTTTGAGAATTGTTTTCCAAATGTGAGCTCAGCTCATATGTTGTTTTTCAAGCTCAAAATTAGCTCAGTTTAAGAATTATTTTTAAAACTCGAGCTCGGCTCATGGGTTAGTTTTTCAACCTCAAGGTCGGTTCAATTATTATTATTAATTAATTTATATTTATATTAATTACAGTTATTATTTTTTATAAACTCATTTATAACTATTTAAATATATATTTAATATATTAATTAAAATTTATCTAAATAATGGGTTCGTTTGGCTAAAGCTCGATAATTGAAGTTCAGGCTCGGGCTTGTTTACTAAACGAACTTATTTTTAGGATCGGGTTCGAGCTCATTTAAGCTCGGCTCGTTTCGAGTATTTTTTGAACCGATCTCGAATAGCTCGGCTTGTTTACACTCTAATTGCCCCTGTAAAGAGGAGAGAGGACCGTTGTCGTGGAGAAGAGAAGAGAGATGCATGTTTCTTGTTGCGGACTGTCCATGGGAGTTCTCGGTTGTTTTTTTCTTTTTCTTTTCTTGTTTTTTTGAAAAAGAATGTGTCGAAATAAATTTAAAACAAATTTGATCGGGATAAATCCAAGCGTGCGCTGGTTCCCATAATTTTTGGAATGAATTAAAATTCGGCAAAAGGAATTGAAATTTAAAGGAATTGAATAAAAAGTTTATTTTGCCTAAATAGGATGAGAAGGAATCTTAACTATTCATTTTTCAAATCAATGGTTAAGATGAAAGTATAGGAGAAAGGAGGAGTGAAAGGGTATCTTCGGAAAATCCTATTTATGGACTTTCTCTCTCCACATGCAAGGCACATGCATATTCCACCTCCGTTTTTTAAACGTTTATAACTTTTTAATACGACATTATTTTTTGATAAAAATTTCACCGTAAAATCGAGCGTCTTTTTATCTTTAATTCAAGTACCATATTGCTATATAAAATATGAAGACTAAAAAAACCCACTAAAATGTGTTGTATTTCAATGTTGTATAACATTTATTTGTGCTGGATTTTTGTACTATATTTTTTTGCTAAATTTTTTATGCTGAATTTTTTTTGTCTTAAATTTTTTTTTCTCAATTTTTTGTGCTGGATTTTTTTGTACTACATTTTTTTGCTGAATTTTTTCGTGCTATATTTTTTGTACTAGTTTTTTTGTACTACATTTTTTGTGCTATATTTTTTGTACTACGTTTTTCGTGCTATATTTTTTGTACTACGTTTTTTGTGCTATATTTTTTTGTACTAGATTTTTTGTACTAAATTTTTTTGTACTATATTTTTTTGTACTAGATTTTTTTTGTTGTAGTTTTAAAAAACAAAAGGGGTGACACATGTCATTTTCACTCCTATTTATAAGGACCAAAATGCCCTTCATTCCTACTTATTAGGAGTGCCACATGTTATCATCACAATCCTTCTTAGGCTACTTAGGCAAAATTCACTTTTTAGTGGATCCAAAAATACATCAGGTGTTTGGTTTGTAATCTTGCCTAAGAAATTAGACTGTTTTAAGGATGAAAAAGACAGATATACCCTTGTTAATACATGCCATCTTTTTTCAAAATGTTTTTCAGTGCTACTTCAAAGAAATTCCAGAATTGCAGCATCAGAATCAGCAGCAGGCTAGAGTTATTTTTGTTTTTATTCATTTTTCTTGTTGTAGATTGAGGAAAGATTTAAGTAAGAAAATAGTTTAAGGTGTTTATATTACTTCTGAGTATGGCTTCCTTGGTGAGACGTCAAATCCCCAATAGTAATGAAGAAACACTAAGCCTAAATTGTAGGGTTTATCCTTGAGGGAATGGTCTCGTCAAGAAGGTTAATCCTTTCTTTCCTTGAACAATGGTTGGAAGAGCGATCTGCAAAACAACAACACCGTGAAGCTCATTACAAGGAGAAGAGGTGGGTGGTTCTCCTTGTAACCACCATCCGACATGAGAATAAATATCATTTAAGAACAATAAACCAATGTGTGTTAGTCTCTGTGTAGTGGGGCGTTATGTGCCCCTATAAAGCCCCAATGGTGCCCACATCACCACGACGAAGGGCGTTATGAGGCCAAAAAAGGGGGGAGCGCTATATATATGGCGCCGTGATGGGGGGATGATTTCAAAAATGGACCAATAAAAAAAGAAAGTGTTTTTTTAATCAATTAATAAAATTGAAAATTAATAATTAGGTAATGATAGGTAGGGCTTTATGACTACGGGCTCTAGTGATATAACGTCCCATAAAGCCCCTGTGTGACGCGGCACGACACGTGTCGTATAACGCCCCACAAGGGCCTTTATGACTACGGATGACCTTAAGAGAGAGAGCCGATACCTCGAATTTTAGAAGAAGTCTAATATTTAAAGCCGAAGGTGGGAGACTAGAATGGTGGGCCGATAGGCCTTGGTACAACTGCCATTGTTGAGGAATATTTGCCTAGTCCCCTCTGACAGGACAGGTATTGTCTGCAGGAGTGGATCTGACGTGGCGCCATATGACTGGCCGCATGCCACTGCCCAGGTGTACCTTCTTTCGGGGTTGCCATCAACCATTAGTAGGGATCCTGTTGCTGCATCTGGCGACGTCTGATTGGTGCCACGTGTCTGTTCTCTGTACATGTTGTCCAATGCACGATCCCTCCAACAACGTAGGTGTAATTGCAGGGTTTAGTACAAGTTGATTGGCTTCCAGATGTCACCAAGAGTATTGTTTTTCGTTCATGTGAGTTGTCATTACGCATATGCGCGAATGCTCCCATGTAGGGTAATTCTAACATCGAGTAAGTGTTGTTTGTTTTTATTGTGGATATGGTCGCGTGCGCACATGGCTAGGTGCATTATTTGGGACCATAATCCTTCACGTAGTTAATTTTATATAAACCAATTCCTCTGCGCTTTGATCCTATCACCACACTTGGCAAAAACTTACCCAAAGTCCCATACCAAAACCTTTAACCCCCTTTCGAGCATCAACATGTTTTGACTCTACATAGATATAGAAAACATGAATATACTGCACTAGTGGCAAGATAGTTGGTTAGTTATTAAGAGTCAAGTAGAAAAATTACATGCCCCGCGCTAGCGGCGACCTGAACGCTTCACTCACTTTTAATCACTGTTTTCTTACCTAAAGACTAAAGTCATTACACATACACACACTTCTTATTAGTCCATAGCTTGCTTTAGTTAACTCCCCATCAAGGGGTATGTTTCCCCCAAATACCCACAAGAACCTTAGCCAAGAATGACCATACAGCTAGTTTTCACGAAACTTGAAAAGATTATATTAATCATTAATAGGTTGATTACATTGATGATTCTTGAGTTTTTCTTAATGATTACAGTAGTAAGAGATAGTGGAGTAAAAGATAAGTGTGTTATAGAGAAGAGGAAAAAACTTGAGCAAGTGAAAACGGTGGCTTTGGGCTCTTATTTATAGGTTGCTGGAAGGCCAAACACGGGGCGTGCCTGGCTGGCACAACCGTATCTGGTAAAAATGACCGGTAGTTACCTGTTAACCAGGCATGAATAGAGGTGTACAAAAAAACCGGTTTTAGAACCGTAACCGGAAAAAAACCGAAACCGGTTTTTGAACCGAACCGAACCGGCGGTTTGTGACCGGTTACTATTCTTGATCTGAAAAACCGGTAATAACCGAAACCGGTTTAAAAAACCGGGTTTTTTTTTGACAAAAACCAGTTAAAAACCGATCCCAACCAGTTACACCGGTTACTATTTTGGACTTGAAAAACCGGTTAGTAACCGAAATCGGTTATTAAAAAAAACTTGTTTTTGTTTTGGATGAAAAAAACCGGTTCGGTTAAAAACCAGACCGGTTTTTCAAAAAAAAAAACCGATTTATACACCTCTAGGCAAGAGTCGTGCCACTAGGTCACGACCCATGGTCAGATTTGCGGGTCACACCTGGATGCCGTTTAGTGACAGAGGCACGGGGGTCACATTTATTTATGTAATCATTTAATTTATATATATATATATATATATATATATATATATATTTGTTAGAAATTCATATAACAAATATTAATTTTGTACAAAAGTCCTCAAATAAAAATAAAAGAACCCAATTTCCTAGTCTCGTTTATTTCATTCCATTGTTTGGATTTTTTTATTTCCATATATATTAGGATAATTTCATTCAAAGTATTCATGTCACAACCCTCGGCCCCTATCCTTGGGAACGGGCGGCCGCGAACCAGTATCAGTGGTATCGGTGTTTATTAATTTGGCAGCGGAATTTATATCAGGACCGTAGTTATGAAATATTTTATCAGAGTAAAATACCACATTTTTATAATAATAAATGCATGGGAAATTCCCAAGTTTCCATTACATACATAATTATAGGGGTAAACCCTAATTTATTGAATTAAAACATCTTCTTTATTTAGGTAACTTTTATAGCCATTTTTCCAAGCCTTCAGTGCTGTTCAGCTGGCTTCTAATTGGCGTTCACATTTTGTTACTTGAAACGCATTTAAAAACATTTTATCAGCAAGAAATACTGGCGAGTGAATCCCAATTTAATCAAGAAATGTTTTATCATTTTACAGTATTGAGGGCAATCCAGCAATTACATTTGTTTACATCTACTATAATTATCACCCACGGTACTATCAATCCTGACTTGTGGTAATGTTACTACTCACAGTGTAGTAATAAGTTATGTATACAAAACCTCAACATACCTACAGTAATTATAGAATTACAAATACTCAATCATTGTTAATTTTAATTTAAAACAATTGAGGTTTTGTAAAAACAGTTTGCAAAAAGGTTTACAAAAGGGAGATTACTCACATTGCTAATTTAGGTATTTCCCTTGTGACTTCCTGTTTATAATCTATTAATTAAACAATGCACATGCGTTAATATAATAACCCAATTTACATTAGTTATACCCTCCCCGAGACAGAACTCCAACGACCGAGTCAGGCAGAGCCTCGGCATGCGTTACGGAGCACTAGATCAATCGGGCAGCGTATCTAATATGTAATCGGGGGTTATGATACTTACATCGAGGCAAAGCTTCGTTATTTTAGTGGGTATAACACCCAGGAATTACTTTAGCTATTCAAAAATTTAGAGAGAGAATTGTGTGATGAACGAATTTCAAATGAACGTCGAAATCCGATTTATAGGGCCTAATCTGGGGTCTTTCACGCCCCGTGAGGGAAGCAAGGGAGGTCGTCGCGCCGCTCCAGAGACTACATGTCGGGGTTGCCGAGTCAACCCGCTAACTTCCACACGCGTCGGACACGTGGCACGATCTGATGCGGCCTGGTGTCCCAGCGGTCGCGCCCCGCGACGGATCAAGCACAGTCTGTCGCGCCCCGCGACAGACTTATAATATTGTTTTATTTAATTTTTGTTAAATTAAATGAATTTCGGGCCTATTTCTCGTATACAGAGTGTATTTTAGGACGTATAGGTGTGTTACAAGTATTTTAGGAGGGTTGTTATATCCTCCCAACCTTGTTTTAGAACTCGTCCTCGAGGTCTACTGGAACAGGTGTGGATATTTCCTTTGCATCTCTGATTCAAGCTCCCAAGTGTATTCTGGTCCTCTCTTAGAATCCCATCTCACCTTGACTAGAACTAATCTCTTGTGATTGAGATTCTTGATCTTCCCGTCTTCAATTTGTAGAGGTCTTTCTACAAACTTAAGTTTTTCATTTACCTCTATGTCTTTAAGAGGTACCACTAATGATTCATTGGCTAAGCACTTTTTGAGATTACATACATGAAATATATTATGTATCCCTGCCATTTCCTCTGGCAGTTGTAGCTGATAAGCTACTGGTCCTATTCTTCTAATAATCTCAAAAGGTCCAACATACCTGGGACTTAGCTTTCCCCTTTTGATGAATCTTACCACTCCTTTCCAAGGAGAAACTTTTAATAATACCTTGTCTCCTACTTGAAATTCCAATGGTTTCCGCCTGTTATCAGCATAACTCTTTTGTCGATCACGACCGGCTTTTAATATTTCCTTACCTTGAATAATCTGTCTGTTGTTTCTTGTACTATTTCTGGTCCAGACAATTGCTTTTCTCCAATTTCTGCCCAACTGACTGGAGTTCGGCACTTTCTTCCATAAAGTGCTTTGAATGGTGCAGCATTGATACTGGTATGATAGCTGTTATTATAGGAAAATTCTATGAATGGTAGGTGATCGTCCCAATTTCCTCCGAAATCAATTACACAAGCTCTAAGCATATCTTCCACTGTTTGAATTGTCATTTCGCTTTGTCCATCCGTTTGAGGATGATAAGCGGTGCTTAGATTTAACTTGGTTCCCATTGCTTTTTGGAAACTTATCCAAAAATGAGAAGTAAAACGGCTATCTCTATCAGACACAATAGATAAAGGAATTCCATGTAATGAAACTATTTCATTTACATACAACTTCGCTAACTGTTCCATACTGAAAGTTTCCTTTAACGGTAAGAAATGAGCAGACTTGGTTAATCTATCTACAATCACCCAGATTGTATCATTACCTTTTCGTGTCTTGGGTAATTTGGTAACAAAATCCATTGTTATCAATTCCCATTTCCATATTGGCATTTCTAATTGCTGTAATAAACCTGAGGGTTTCTGATGTTCAGCTTTAACCTGTGAATAGGTTAGACACTTGGTAACATAAGTTGCTATATCCTTTTTCATTCCTATCCACCAGAAATTCTTTCTTAAGTCTTGATACATCTTATCACTTCCAGGATGTATCGTATACTTAAACTTATGGGCTTCTTCTAATATTCGGTGGCATAGGTTTCCTTGTTTAGGTATCCAAATCCTTTTCTGATGGAATCTCCAAATTCCATCTGTTCCTTGTTCTAATTCCTTAATCATTCCTTTCAATTTTTCAGTATCGTCCTTGATTACTGATTCTTGTACTTCTCTAATTTATTCATTTAAATCTATCTACAGATTTAATTTAAGAGAACAAACTCTTTTTGGCTTTTCGTGACACTTTCGACTTAAAGCATCAGCTACTACATTAGCCTTTCCTGCATGATACTGGATACTACAATCATAATCACTAAGCATTTCCATCCAGCCTTTTTGTCTCATATTTAACTCTTTTTGCCCAAAAACATATCTTAAACTCTTATGATCAGTGAAATTGGTAAACTTACTACCATAAAGGTAATGTCTCCAAATTTTAAGGGCAAAAATTATGGCTCCTAATTCTAAATCGTGGGTTGTGTAATTCTCTTCATGATTCTTAAGTTGTCTAGAGGCATAGGCTATAACCTTTTGACGTTGCATCAACACACATTCATAACCTAACTTAGAAGCGTCACAATAGAATACAAAGTCTTCGGTTCCTTCTGGTAACGCTAGTATGGGTGCGTTAGTTAATCTTTGCTTAAGGATTCTAAATGCTTCTTCCTGTTTTGTTCCCCATTCAAACTTAACTGATTTACAGGTCAGTTTTGTTAAGGGAATGGCTGTTCTAGAAAAATCTCGGATAAACCTTCTATAATAACCGGCTAGTCCTAGAAAACTTCTCACCTCCGTTGGTGATTCAGGGATTTTCCATTTAGTAATCGCCTCGATCTTTGTGGGATCTACATGAATTCCTTCATGATTAACTAGATGTCCAAGAAATTGCACTTCTTCTAACCAAAATTCGCATTTCGAAAATTTAGCGTAAAGCTTTTCTTTTCTCAGCAAATTTAGGAGTGCATGCAGATGCGCTGCATGTTCCTCTTTACTCTTAGAGTAAATGAGAATATCATCTATAAAAACAATTATGAATTTATCAAGATATGGCTTACATATTATGTTCATCATGTGCATAAATGCGGCTGGTGCATTAGTTAAACCAAATGGCATGATTGTAAATTCATAATGGCCATACCTTGTTCTGAAAGCGGTTTTAGGAATGTCCTCTTCCTGTACCTTTAATTGATGATATCCTGAACGTAAATCGATCTTAGAAAAGAATCGAGCTCCTTGCAATTGATTAAACAGAGCATCGATTCTCGATAATGGGTACCGATTTTTAATCGTGACCTTGTTCAATTCTCGGTAATCAATGCACATATGCATTGACCCGTCTTTCTTCTTGACGAATAAGATTGGTGCTCCCCATGGCGATGAACTAGGCTGTATGAATCCTTTTTCCAAAAGTTCATCCAATTGTTTCTTTAACTCTTGCGTCTCTGCTAGTGCCAAACAGTAAGGTGCCTTGGCAATCGGTGTTGTCCCTGATAGCGGGTGAATTCTGAATTCAACTTCCCTATCTGGCGGTAGTCCTGGTAATTCTTATGGGAAAACATCTGAGAATTGAGATACTACAGGAATATCTTTCAATTCTTTTCCTTTAGTGTTAATGATTATGGAAATCATATACACTAGGGATCCTTTTCTTACATAACTGGCTGCTTTCATCATAGAGATGAATTTCGTGGATCTAGATGACTTATCTCCTTTAATTGTGATCTTTTCACCCTTTGGTGAATTTACTTGGATTGACTTTTGATCACATAGAATACTGGCTTTATTGGCTATTAACCAATCCATTCCTAATACGATATCAAATCCAGCCAATTTCATTGGGTAAAGATTAGCAATAAAATTATGTTTTGAAATTTCTATTCTTGCTCCCTACAAGATTTCAGTGATCTTAATGGATTCCCCATTTGCTGTCTCTACTAGACATTCTTGTTGAAGTTTAGTTAATGGTTAATTGAGAAGTTTGCAAAATGAAGTATTAATGAAACTTTGGTTCGCACCAGAGTCAAATAATACTTTAGCAAAAACATAATTAACTAAAAACGTACTAGCAATCACGTCCGGAATCATCTTGGCTTCTTCGGCTGTCAGAACAAATGCGCTAGCAATCTTAGTAGTCTTGTTGTTCATGGCTAGAGCTTGTTTCGGACAGTTCGGCTTAATATGCCCTTTTTCTCCACAATTGAAGCATACTCCATTACTGGGTTTCTTCCTACAGTCTTCTTCCTTGTGTCCTGGTATCTTGCAGAAATTGCAGTATGTGGAGCATCTTCCTGAATGCTTTTTCTTGCAGGCCTTACAATAAGGTGCAGAAGTAGAACCTACATTGCTCCCTCTGGTTTTCTTCTTGCGTACGTACTAGTTCATCAGTCAAGGTATTTGCTAGTTCTACAGCTTCTTCTATGTCTAGCTGCCTTGACTACAAGTCAAATCTCACTGATTAATCCCTGGATTTAACGGGAGATTAATACTGGTTCTGGTGAAGCTAGGGTTGGCACTATTCTAGCATATTCGAAGAATACGGTAGTGTAACCCTTACAGTCCACTCCAGTCATTCTAAGGTTTAAAAACTTATTAGCTATTTGTTCTTTTTCATTGGGAGGACAAAATTTCTTTTCAACCATAGTCTTAAACTCAGTCCATTCCATATTATAGACTCTGTCACTTCCCCTAGACTAGAGAATAGTGTTCCACCATTCTAAAGCGGCATTCTTAAAAAGATTGGAAGCAAACATGATTTTGTCTTCCTCTGCACACTTGCTTATTTTTAAGACCGCCTCAGTCTTTTCGATCCAACGTAGAGTTGCAATGGCTCCTTCGTTGCTCGAGAATTCTATAGGTTTACATGACCAGAATTCTTTATAAGAACAACCACATAACATGGTTCTTCTTCTTTTTGGAATAGACAATTGAAGTAGTGGTCCACTGTTTACGCTGTGACTGGGTTCAGTTGATGGTCGCTTACTTCCACTATTAATTTTATTATTTTCTGCTTTCTTAACCGTTTTTATAATATATGGCATAGCATCTATAATTCCTTGTGCCACTATGTGTTGGATGGCACTATTATCTATCTAGTTGCCGTTATTATCGTTATTCGGGTTTTCTTGATTCACTTCGTTGTCCATCTGGATTATAAACATTACCAGGTATTAATATCACAAATCAATGTTTAATGCAAATAACCACACAAACAAACACATTGATCAAAATCGTCGTGCATTGCGACATTTACTCTATTTTATAGATCTCTATATCTATTTCAAACTTCAACTGAAATTTAAAATACAATACTAGTATGCATTAGTAGATAGTGGATTACCTATTTTAGTGGATTTTGATTGATTTCTTTTTCAACTACACGCATATATATATATATATATATATATATATATATATATATATATTACTAGTGGGGGTTCATCCAGTATTGCATGTTACGCTCGTCGTACTTCCAAACGAGCCTCTCCCCTATTTGCCTTATCCTTTCACCTTCATCTAATAACTCCTCACCAAAAGTACGGAGTTCCTGCACATTTTCGGTACTCATGGGTGGTGCATGTGCTGGTATCGGGTCAGGGTATTGGGGCATCGGTTCTTCGTATGAGTATGGGTTCTCTAGGATTTCCCGAATATACTGGTCGTTATCCCAATATGGATCTAGAGGGTCAAGGTTAGGGTATGGTGCTACTGGGTTCGGTATGAGCTCCTCCTGCAGGTAGAGTTCTCGATAATCTCTATGATCATCCTCCCATGGGTCGTAAACTAGAGGATTTGGTGCTAGGACTCTAGGGATTTCATTTGGGTCGAAGGCAGGTATGGGAATCTGGTCTCCTGGGTTAGGTTCTATTTCCATGGGTTGAGTTGGGAACAAGGGCAGTGGCTGTGCTGCAATGATTTGTTCTAAGTTTGGGTCTGCGGTAGTGGTAGCTAGTATGTGGAAATTGGCCAATCGTCTATTGATTATATCCTGAGTCTGGGCATTCATCTCCCTATTTGCAGCTGCTAAAGCTCTCTGCTTCTGTAACTTCCTCATTCTTTTCCTACGCTCGTGTGCTCCCCGACTGAACCATCCTCTCTTTTTGGTAGAGAATGGTTCTTCGGATTGCGCTTTGAATATGAAAATCCCCTCTTCTGTGTAAGCTGAATACCCCGAGGGGGTAGGCTGGGAAGAAGTTTCTTCATCTCTAGGAGAACTAGACAATTGACGATAGGCGTCCGATGGTCCTTGATCACTCATACTGTAAACTAACAAATAGTCAAATAACACAAAATAATAATATACAGATATGCACGTAATCACGTGGGTTATTTCCTAACTATAATTGACAATTTCACTGTCAGCAGAACACTTATGTGGCTAAAATTAGTGGTTGTAGCTCTGATACCACTCTCTGTCGCAACCCCCGGCCCCTATCCTTGGGAACGGGCGGCCGCGAACCAGTATCAGTGGTATCTGTTAGTGCATTCATCTGTCGTCTTCGTCTTAATATTGAGTCTCGGGTTCGTTGCGATTTTGATCAAGGTTTATGTCATCATCTTTGATGATGACATCACATGAGTGACATCATCAACTTACCATTCACGTGAAAGTCTTCATCACATGAAGACAAATGATGTTTTGGTCCAATTAGATAGTTTCATTTGATGGTCCAATAATAGGAAAGTCAACCTTTTGAATAGTCTTGACCTTTTAGATGCCATCGTTTGAGAGGATGTGGCCGTTTGAAGCCACCTCGTTTGAATATGTTGACCGTTTGAAGGATTTCAAACGGTTGGATAGGCACTATAAATAGTTGTCATTGTATTGTCATTTGGAACGAAGGGGTCAGTTGATACCGAAGTGCTGCCGGTATTTCCTCTCGCTGTAAACATTGTCATTTGAATATAAAAGAGGATTAAAGTGATTTTCTAGTTGTTTTTCGAGTGCGTTTCTTAGTTTCCGCCTCTGAAACGTACAAGAGCTCTTCCGAATGACTCATTCAGGTCGAAACTGATCCTACAGTATCGGTGTTTATAAATTTGGCAGCGGAATTTACATCAGGACCGTAGTTAGGAAATATTTTATCAGAGTAAAATACCACATTTTTATAATAATAAATTGATCGGTGCATTTTAGGTACGCGTTATTGAATATTAGTTATGATAAAATGCATTGATAATATTATAAATTACGATTATTTGGTGTGGTTTTATTGTCATGCGAGTAAAGGTGAAAACGAGCTAAAACGACCTATTTTACCAAGACAAATCTAATGTAGTTTTTGCACTAGCTAAGCAAATAAATAAACTTTTAACTAAAAAAAAAGAAAAAAGAAACAACGTTGAATTTAATTTGTTTATTTTTTTTGAACGACAAAACTCACATTATATATATATATATATATATATAAAGAGCCAGCAAGAAGCTGAGGGGACTACAACACAACCGAAAAGAAACAAAACAGAACAAAAACAAAAACAAACAGATTACAACATCTCAATAATGTCGAAAGTCTTCCACCTTTCCCAGCAAGGCATAGCTATTTTTGACCGACTCTTAATCCAAAAGAATACGTCTTCTTTGATCGACTCCACCAACTTCGAGATCAGAATAAATCGGTTTTCAAAGACCATCTCATTTCTCGCTATCCAGACTCTCCAAACCGTTCCCATCGCTATTGTGAAGACCACCCTTTTCCAAATCTTACCTCCTGGTTGCCCATTAATAAAATCAATCAGATTTTTGAGATTGTGAATCTCCGCTGGAAAAGGCACTCGGATCCAAGCGAAGATATTCCACCATATGCACCAGGTCCATAAGCAGCTAATGAAGATATGCTCCGAATCTTCATCAACCAATCCGCATCGGGGACAAAGACCGTCGACGATTTGAATGCCTCTTCGGATTAAAGTCATTTTAGCCGCAACCTTACCCAAGACAGCCCGCCAAATAAGCACATTAACTTTCGGGGGGGGGGGGGGGGGCAAGAATTCCAACGGAAACAGAAAATATTGTTCTCGGCTACGTCTCCCAATCGCTCGATCTCCGACCGAACCTGCTTAACGGAAAAAGATCCGTGCGGGTCGGTTTTCCATTTCCATCTACTCCCATCGTTCACCAAGTTTGATTTAATATCGATCTCGTATTTTGCCAGAGTTCCTTCCACCGAAACGACATCCTTCCAAGCCCCTGATATAGATTTGTTCAGCGGAATAAAAGGAGTATTAGAGTTAGACTCTCTACCTTTGTGAATCGCCGCCACCGTGTCCACCCAAAGCTGATTCGGATTGTCTTTGAGCCTCCACACCCATTTTGACAGCATAGCGATATTAAAATTCTGAATGCTCCCAATCCCCGTACCGCCCGAATTCTTTGCCTTCAAAAGGAGATCCCACCGGATCCATCTAAGCTTGTGCCCTGAATTTGTTTTGCCCCAAAGGAAATCCCTTCTAATTTTTTCAAGTTTATTAATCACACATTTAGGTGCTGCGAAAATCGAGAGGAAATATGATGGCAGGCTGCCGAGAACAGCTTTGACAAGCGTCATTCGGCTGGCGAAAGACAAATGAGAAGCTTTCCATTTCGATAATCTAGTCGAAAATCTATCCAAAACTAGTTTCCAATATTTTGCACGTTTCATATTAATTCCTATCGAAATGCCCAGGTGGTTAAAGGGAAGAGAGCCAACATCGCAATTCACTATCCGGGCAAGACGTCCCACCTCTGACTCGATAACCCCAATCCCAAAGATCTTGCATTTTTTGCCGATTTACATTTAAACGTGACACAAGATTCAACCATCTCAACATGCGATTCAGGGCCACGATATTGTGTTCCGACCACTCCCCAAAAAACAGAACATCATCCGCATAGCAGAGATGGGTGATGGTCGGATCACCATTTGGGAGCTTACATCCATGAAAAAGACCCAGGTTACTCGCCCTTTTCATGAACATGGTTATAACTTCCATGGCTATGATAAAAAGAAAAGGGGAAAGCGGGTCCCCTTAGCGTAAGCCTTGTTTGAATTTTAATTCCTTTGTCGGCGATCCATTTACTAAAACCGAACCCATACCCGAATACAGGCATCCTTTGATCCACTCCACCCATTTAGATGGGAACACCATTTTTTCCATCATACGAATCAAGAATTTCCAGCTTATGGAATCATAGGCCTTCTCGAAATCCACTTTGAAAATGAGAATTTTAGTTTTTGATTTATTCGCCCACGCCACCACTTCATTTACAATAAGCGGACTGTCAAGGATGTTTCTACCTCCCACAAAAGCCGACTGATTCGGAGAGATAATCTCCTTTATAACCAATTTAATCCTATTCGCTAACACTTTAGCGACAATTTTATACATTGAACCCACAAGAGATATCGGGCGAAAGTTAGCAAGGTCTTGTGGTTCTTTGATTTTTGGGATGAGAGCCACAAAAGAAGCATTGCAACCTTTACTAATCGCACCGAAAGTATGAAATTCGTTTAACATACCCATGACCAACGGTTTGATAGAACTCCAATAAGCTTTGTAAAATTTTAAAGAAAATCCGTCCGGGCCCGGATCTTTGCCTCTGTCGCAGTCTTTTATGGCACAAAAGACTTCTTTTTCCAAGAAAGGCTCACACAAAGCCGCACCTCCGATCTCCGTCACGTTTGGAAGCTCATATCTATCGAAATCAGGCCTGCGTCTAATCGGTTCTGAAAATAGTTTTTTGAACCAAACCCATATCTCATGCTTTAGCTCGCCCGGATCCGAAATAAGATTCCCATTAAAAATCAGCCCATTAATCCGATTTCTGGCTAGGTTAATCGAGACATCCTTATGAAAAAAGAGCTGTTCTCATCGCCATGTTTCAACCACTTCACCCTTCCTTTTTGTTGGAGGTCCTTTATTTTCGCCATTTTGATTTTATTTTCTTTAACCCGCAGATCCACCCTTAAACTCTTATCAGCATCGGATATAGGCCCCATAGACGCATTATTCTCGATGCTCTCAATTTTGTCTAATATCTCCTTTAGCTCCCTTTTTTCCGCCAAATTAACAGCCAACCTCCATTTTTTAATTTCTGCTTTGATACCTTTAAGACAATAAGCCAGCAGCAGGTCTTTTCTAGTACCACTGTCCCTTAATTTCACTGCCCTATTGACAATTTCATCCAATTTTCTATCTCCAATCCAAGAGTTAAAAAATTTAAATGGGGTTGGGCCAAAATCAGAGGAAACACAAGATAACACTATTGGACAATGATCCGAATTCCCACGTTTAAGGACCTCCACCTTAGCTTTCGTCCAATAACTTAAAAACAAATCATTAACTAGATATCTATCCAATTTGCTCATTTGGACATCACGAGGTCCGTAGATGAAAGTAAACTTACCTCCGATCACAGCGAACTCCATAAGACCCGAACTCGATATGAAACCATTAAACGCCTCCGTAGCTCCTTTATCAAATCTCGAATTGATCCTTTCTTCTTCCGAACGTACATCGTTAAAATCTCCAAAAATAATCCAAATCTCCCCGTTGCCAATCATATTGCCAAGCTCTCTCCACAGTAACTTCCTAGCGGCCGGGTCATTAGGAGCATGTAAATTAACAACGTTCACCTTCTCCTGGATACCCTGCATTTGTCCTCCAAGAATCAAAAAACGATGATTCTTAATGATCCGATCTACTGCAAACTTATCAGGATTCCACAAAGACGCCAACCCTCCCGATCTCCCTACTGACTCCAAACACTCGGCTTGCATGATGGAGTTACCCCAGAACCGACCCAAATCCGAATCTGACAAATTAACTTGATGAGTCTCTTGAAGCCCAATAAAATCAGCCTTCGTTTGACACTTGAGATTACGCACCCAATGACTCTTCCTCGCATCGGTAACCCCATTGATGTTGATCGAAATGAAATTCATTGACAATTAGTAGCCTCCATTTCCCCACTGACAAGCTTTTTCACGTGGTTCTCGAATCCCACCACACCGATCCCCAAACATTCTCCGAACTCCAATGTTAGATTTACTTCATTTAAAAAAGTTTTATTGTACTCTTCCTCCCAGCTAACTCCAGCCTCCTCCCTATTGACTTGTCGGCTCGAACCCCCAGCCGCTTCCCCCTGAATTTGTTCCTCCATCCTAAAAATTTCAGCGATGTTGAACGGATCTGAGTCAGAAGTATTCACCGCCTCCTGATTTAGATCAGGAAGACCAGATTCGGAAACCTGGGAAAACATTTCTTACTACCTCTTTTGGGCCTTTGGGTAATATAACTGGGCCTCATATACTCATTAATAAAATCACATTGGGCTTCATTATCACAAGCATTACCATCTGGGCCCACTACAAAATTCTCCACTGCTGAATCGGTATTCTTGTCCACGTGGCCCACAGCTTCTCTTACTTCATTTAAATCCCCATATGTCACATTCAGGTCCCCATGCGCCGCCGACACAGCCGCCTCGGGACATGTAGACGTGCAATCTCTTTGATTTTCCGTGCAAGAAAATGAAGGGACTCCCATGCACCTTTCCGACTCTGCATCACCGGAGGAAACCGAACCGTCGCTATCCGTACTCATCACCGGAGCCTCCCATTCCGACGACTCTTCGTTCAGGAATGCCGGACTCCATTTACCTGAAATCTCTTCCACCCAAACTAAGATTACCTAGACTTTCCAAACTAAATTTAATTCAGAGGCGATCCTTTTACCCGTATTAACCAGAATGGCCAAGCGATCCTCAGTCATATTTCCATCCGAAGCCTCCGCCTCTGATTTGTCTAAAAGATGACCGAACCTTTCTCCGATTTTATTGATGACATGCCGATCCCATAACGAAATAGGGACACCCAGGATTTTGATCCATGCTACTCTTTCGAACAGCGGTGGGATGCCTTCCCATATATAAAGTCTAGCAAACCATTTTTCCCACTCATTCACTTTGTTATAACAAAACTCTTCTGCTTCCTCAGGACTCCCGAAACTAAGAAGAACCTTTAAGCCCCCTAGGTATTTTAGGTTCATACCTTTCTCCATTATTCCTGAGAGATTATCTTTCAAATTATTCAAGATGTCAATATCCTTTGTTTCCCCAATCAGAGACTTAAATTTAAAGGCTTTTTTGTGACCATGTTCATAGGGGGAAGGTCAATTTTCACCATTTCATTTTCAGCACGGGGATTAACAACCTCGCGGTACGATTTAACATCACAAAACTGGGTACCGAAACATGCTGTAACCCCTGCTGGTTTTGACAACGGAATCCCTCCGTTCAGTCTATCGAAGACTGAAACCCGATTCCCATTGTTCTGCAAATCCACTTTTGACCCGTCTCTGTTATATTTTGCTAGACTTACCCCGATAACCGCCCCGTCGATTCTAACTTCCTTTAAATTCTCAATCCACCATGTCGTATCTTTAACATTGGATAACTTGATGAAACCAAATTTGTTACCAGCTTTATCTTTTTTGGAAGGGACAAACGTATCGTCCAGGTTATCCAAATGCTCAAACGCCTGCCATAATGATTCTTTATTGCAATACTCCGGAATATTGGAAATAAAGAACGAAGTTGCGTTCCGGAGCCGCACTTCCCTGCTGACGAACTTTTTCTCATTTCTATACTCCATCTTGCTAATCTTAGTGTTCCAATTATCATTCTGACCTTTCCAATAGCTCCGACCCATGACGAACGACGACAAAAGACTCAAACGGGAACCACAGAACTTTAAGAGGTTAATAGGATTCGAATCGGTCTAGCAAAACTATCAAACGATAGCCGCGACCAATATCAGACCTAGTAAGCAATCAAGATACCGGGTTGTCGACACGAGAACACCAGAGAAAAAAACGAGAACCAGACCCGAAGGCGAATGGATGAAGGATCCTAAACAGGATAGGAAGAAAGGTAGAGAGCCAAGCTCACCACTGAAATGAGAACCCAGAACCTTGCCCACTATACCGATCAGGTCTTCATCGTCGAGCAAACTCCGATGACTGGCAGAGAGAGAAAAAATCTATATATGATTTCTTTTCAAATTTAATTTGTTTATTAGTGGTAGCAACTTATTAATTTGTTTTCATTTGGTTTCATATAGTTGAAGTAAAAGAACAGCAGCCATGGGAGTTTGGGAATTAGACTACAAATCAACTTGAATAAGATTTTAACTAAGTGGGCTGCGTTGAAGTCAAGTGGGTTTAGAGAGACCCTAATTGGGCCACCATTGTGACCAGGTTTCACAAGCCGTCAACATACATAAGGGACGAAAAAGAAAAAAGAGAAGGGGATTTTGACGGCTGATTTAGGACGCAAGAGAGACAGAGAGAGGACTAATTTCAATATTATATCTCTCAAGCTTGTTCTCATGATGTTTAACTAATTCGGGATGACAACTGATGCAGTAAAGACAACCATGAGTGGCTAGGCTCTCCGTGGCTTCCTCCAGGCGGACGATTCAATTAGGTTTTCACTTTATTCAGTTTAAACTCAGGTTTGGATGTATTTTTAACTTTGACAACGTTGTATGAATACATTGATGTGTTGGTCTCTTTGAACTATTTGCGTGTGTTTTAAGTTCTTGCTTTACAACTTGTTTGGTTGATGACAAAACCTAGTAACTTGTTGGGTGACATAGAGTAGGTTGACTCGCGCTAGTAAATAGGGTTAATCAAATTATAAAAGATCTGATGACAAAGAACTATTTTTGATTACCGTATTAAATTAACCAACTTTCCAACATCATGTCTATGTGATGGACAATTAACTGATTAGACTGAGTTTTGTGAAACCTAGAACCTGAAATTTGGAGAAAGTTACATTTTATAAATTTGATATCTTTTCTTGTAGTTAGTTTAATATTTTTCAAATCAATCAAAACCCCCAATTATAGATTGTAGTTAATTAAATAATTTAGCTAAACACTAACCACATATTCCCCGTGGATACAATACCCCACATACGCTATCAACGTAGTTTAATTAGGTTTTTGATTGACTCTGACGACAGTCATCAAAATGGCGCCGTTGCCGGGGAATTAGTGCGCTTAGTGTTATTAGTTAGTTAGTTAGTTAGTTAGTTAGTTAGTTGTGCTTGCTTTCTAAAAAAAACCCAAAAATATTTTTTGTTTTATCTGGTTTGTTCGTGATTTACGTGGGTAATTGAGTTGTGTTTGTGCAGGATGGCAGATCTTACTATATTTTGCGGCTCTTCTACATGCAAGTTGTGCAGGGAATCACTTCACCTGTGTATCGGTTGCCACGAGGCCTGATTTAGACGGGAAAAAGTGAAATTGGAAGAACCACTGATGCCTTGCTATGAGAATCCTTCCTATCCACCATATTTCTATGATTCTGATACAATAGTGGAGGATGGTTATTACTCTGATGGATGGGATCGGGACGAGGATGCTTATTATGATCCAAGGACGGATGGACGATGTTTTTTTTTTGCGGTCGTGATCATACTTATGATTATGATGTGTGCGTAGTGTATTTGGAAAATCCGAAGTATTGGAATAAAAAAATGATGGATGCGTACATCTCAAGACCGTATCAGGGATACAGACAATATCATCCTGAGGAATATTCTGAGCCCGAGGGTGTCTATACTTATCAGACCAAGGAGGAGAAAAATCTTGCTATGTTGGAAGTGATTTTGTCTAAACTCGAGCAGTATTTATCAGCACCCAACCTTTCCGATGAAGATCGAATCAGCTGTCTAGTTTCCAAGTGTCAAAAGTTAAAAATAAAGATAGAAATAAAAGAGCATCTTTCACCATTACCTGATGATATTAGAGATTATTCTCACATGGAAGAGGAGTTTGTGGTGGATAATACCACACCAATGAATCCTTTATCTGATGAAGAGTTACTGGTGGATCAGATGGTGTGTGAGGATGATGAGGCAGAGCAGTCTGATGAGATGAATGTGTGTACCGAACCTCTTTCCATATCAATCATTCCAATTAACAAGTGTGGGGAAGAGGGTTCGAGTAAGAAGATGGAAAGGGCGAAGCTACAAGACATCGGTGTATATCTCGTGAAGTGGATCAGCGAAACTCGTAGGTGCTTTCTAAACATGCCAATTATACCAACGAGCTTATGGAGATGCCATGTAAATTTCCGGGCATTCATTGGAAATACAAGGGGTAAATGTGCATTGAGACCACCGTAGCGCATATCAGGTACGATCTGGCTGAAGATCTAAAACTTAGCGCTCTCGGGAGGCAGCCCGAGGATGTAGAGTATCGTATTTTTGTTTTGTTTTGTTTTGTGTTGTGTTGTGTTGCGTGTGTGTTCTTGCAGGTTTTAATTATCTTCACGGATGCGTTACCCAAGTGTGGGGATGTTTGGTAAAATTCCAGGATTCAATCAGAACTTTCCATACTCAATCTCCATTTGGACGGTGATGATCTGAACACCACTTGTAGAGTGCGAACCGAGTCTTTAATGAATGCGACTGCGAAAGAAATGCTATGGTCGCTGTGGAACACGACTTATGAGGATTCTACGGCTTTAAACCAGGGGAGTCTGTTCCATTTTTTGTTATTGTTGTATTTTTATGTTTATTTTTTAGTAGGTAATTTCTCGCTCCATTGAGGACAATGCAAAATATAATTGTGGGGAGGGGAAACTAGTGTCTAGTTTGTGTCTTAGTTAGTTTTTAGTCGTTTTCGTTAAAAAAAAAGTCAAAAAGTCAAAAAAAAAAATTCCATACAAAATGAAAATTTTTGAAAATGTCTGGTAAAATTTTTGCAAGCAAAATGGAAGATGATAGGTATAATTGGATCAATGGTTTTTAGTTATTATATATATGAGATAATGAACGGTTGGAATCACGTTTAACTAAGGATATGTGGGTAGGCACAGCCGGTTGAAAGGTTCCTGATGATTGATATAATATATTTAAATATTAGTAGTCTTGTGGGTTCTCGCCTTAGGAGCTATAGCAAAACCGAAACTGTAGAGAGTATAAGGGATTCTGTTATCAGTAAAAAGCTTATAAATATTCCGATTAAATGGCACGCCTGTTTCTTTTTATGAGAATAAATCCAAAACAAGGCGGCGCCCAAAACATTCCATCTATCCATCATCTTGAGCTAGCTTGCATTGACAAAGCCTATGGTATTGCCGCGGGGATGGTGACTCATGCAGTACATACTGTGGTACCCGCGGAAAATCCACAGTCAGCCTGAGTTAACGCCTTACAATTTCGGATTACTTGTCAAATTTCGGGACGAAATTTCTTTCAAGTTGGGGATGATGTGACAACCCGAGATTTCACACATCACTGACTTTGGAATCCTGTTCGACAATTTGGTTTACGTGGTGTCTGTGCAGTTTATCTGATTGATTAATGATTGTGTGTAATGCTTGATTATTATTTGTGTAGTGTTGCTTATTGTTTAATTAGAGTTTAACATCGTTTATTTATCGAGTCTTCCTCCTGTGCTCTGATACCACTTGTAGGATCGTTTTGCGACCCAAACGAGTCAATCAGAAGAGCTCTAATCAATTAAAAAGGCGGAAACATATGAATTGACTTGAAAAACAGCTTGTTTCACACTTAATTGTCTTGCATTATTGATTTGATAGCAATACATATCAAATGACACGTCGGCAGCACTTCGGTACCGGAATTACAAAAGTTACAAATGATTTCGCATGGAGGCTATTTATAGAGATCCTAATTCCGCATGAACAGTCCCAAACGGAATTAGATTCAAGCGGAATCTAATTCCGCACGGAATTACACAATGTGACATTTCAAGCGAAATTACCCTCTTCATGCGAAATTACCTCTAAAACCTATTTTCTCGAACTACGTGCCTTGATCTAACATTCTTAGAACAAGACTCAATACAAGATGAAGTCGACAGACGTATGCACCAACAGACTCCCCCTTGGATGTTGACGAGTCTTAAGTGTCAAGTCTTCAACGTCTTCAGTCTTTATCAGTCTTCGGGCTTCAATCTTTCACTCTTCTTTTCTCTTCAACTAACCTCCCCCTCGGATGATGTTCTATCAATCCCTTGCATCTTCAGACTCCTCTTTACTATCAAACTCCCCCTTGAGTTGTGCTGGGATTGTAGTCTGGTTTTTATAGGATCAGGATCGAAACCTAGCTCTCACTCTGCTCAGGATTCGAACCCTGACAAGCCAGCACGTCCTCAATCCAAAACATAAGTTTCATAATAGATAAAATGTAACAGATTTAGAATCCCTGATAACCACATGTAAATATAAACTCTAGAATGATTTAGCATCTTAGAAATTCTGATGACCACATGTAAGAAAAACATCATTTTCAAACAAATTCTTCCCAAACCTGTTCGTCATGTTTAGCACTTGGAATTTTGAAACAGCTTTTCATCACCAGTTGCCGAAAATCTTTTTGTATTTTCAAAACTTTATGCTAAAACTCACTGAAAATCTTTTTGGATTTTTATAAAGAAATGCAATAAAGAAATATTTACATACACTATTTTTGTGAGTTTGTGTAAGAGGATCATATCAGTTTTTGAGACAAATCACCAACACCGTTAAGCTTTAAACATTTTAAGTTCTAAATAATTCACTTAGATTGTCAGTATATTGGTCCACTTTAAATTTCTACACAAAATTCAATTGTTCCAAGATACGAGATTAATGTTTTAAGCTCTAAAACTTATTCGAATGTCCCACCTCAGAATATACTCCCGTATCCGGATCCCAATATTCAGTCTTACAGGTGAGTATACCTAGATGATATCTGTAAAAGGGTAAATGCGAAACCATGAGAGCCTAGGTCAGAACTTCTGTTCGTGCAAAGAGATGATGGCTCGACTTTAGGTGGGTCTCCTTTAGGAGATCTTTTTTACAACAGCACATGATTAGCATTTTGCAATGTTTCATCATTTTTATGCTGAGGGTAGTGCTTTTTATTTCAAGCAAGCGAAAAGTATTATACAGGGACTAGGCCATTGCTTCCGCAAAATCAGAAGTCCCGGGATAATACCCCAGATATCACTAAGCATAAAGACCTAGTCTCTCAGAAAGAGGGACTAAGCATAAGCGATTAAAGTAAAAGTATAGGTCCTCTAAGAAATTGTTGAAAGTCAAAGTATCTCATGTATAGCCGCCCATTAATCATAAAGGTCCAATGGATATGTTTTAAAAAAATAAATATATACTTTTCGGCCCAATCCCATCATCTAGTTGTCATCGGCCCATGTGTTGGTCACTGTGAAGTTTCATTCATCGGCTAAATTTTATATCAGTTTAAGGGTGATTTCTGGTTCACTTGAGATTTGATTCCAGTTCAGGTTCTTTGAGTTCGATTTCGTTCCAGGTCGTGTGGTTTTGCCAGGTCATTGAAAAGGTCAAAGCAGTCCGCACAGTGTGTCAATCTTCTGTCCGCTCAGTGTGTCAACCTTCAGTCCGCATAGAAAATTCATCAGTTCGAGTACCAGTTCGTTTCCATTAATTGATAAATCTTTAAACTGATTGTGTTTTTGTTTGTTTGTTGTTCAGGTATTTCCCGAAGTATCATCTGATTTTTGAAACATGGAAGAGAACTTTTACAATGCTCTTGCTACATCGGTTGATACAGTTTCAGCTGCGTTATTGAAGAAATCATTTGATATGTTTGTGGCTTTTGAAGATGAAACAACAAAGTAGACAATTGATAGATATTGTCATCTGGTATTGGAAATGGGTAGATTGGACATTAAGAAAGATGATGATGAGTGGATCGATAAGCTAGCTGAGGCTTTACCCCAACAGAAGTGGGGAACTTATATGTTGATTGTAAAACACATGAGGAAGTCTCAAGTTATGAATCTGTCACAGTTTATTCAGAAAATTGAAGAGCATGAGTTAGATATCCAGAAAAAAGCAAAAGTTGAAGAAAGTTCAACAAAGGAAGCTGAAGGACAGAAAACTGAAAAAGAATCTGATGAACCAGTGACTGAGAAAGAAGTTGAAAAATTAGTGGATGTCGAGAAACTTGTTAAAGTTGAAAAGACTGTCGAAGTCGAAAAGATAGTTGAAAAGGTAATTGAAGTTGCTAAGCCTTGTGAGAAATGTTCAGAATCTTGCAAAGAATGTGGTGAGAAAGACAAAAAGTTTGCTGAGTTGGAGAAATTGAAGGAAGATTTACTGTCAGATGTGAAGTACGTGAAAGAGTCATACGACGTATTATACAGGACAGTTGACAGTTTGAAAAGAGCAAATTGTCACACCCCGACCACGTAGAACATACCAAACGTGGCGGAAACGTCGGGGAGTGTTGTAACAGAATCAATTGTTTCAGATCCATGGCAATTGAAGTTTCGTTTTATTAATCAAACATGAAAGTTTACGTTGTCTAAACAAGAATTAAAGTGTACATAACATAAATTAACTAGTTCTTGTCTCGTTTTAAGTCACTAAGGCACAGGTCCGCCTAAGTATGTCTTGATAAGTCCTATGCATCATCTCCTGAAAACACATGTGAAAATAGGTACGTCAGCATAAAAATGCCTGTGAGATACATTGGTTTTGTGAAAACGGAATTCATGACTTGAGTTTGAGAAAATGTTTAGTCATGAACCTCGTATTTTGCTTTGTCTTGTAAATCATTTGAAAAACGGTAAGATCAAATGATATGTATAAATAAGAGAACAATGCATGGTTAACTGAATAACCATGTAAAAAAAAGAGTTTGTATAAGATTTGTTGTTTGTAAATCAATGTCTTGTGAAAAGCGTGTTATTTGTATAAAATGTTCTATGTTTCAATTTGAAATGATTCAAATAACGCTACGATATGTAATACCATACAAACACTTATATATAGGAAGTACCAGCGGCGTATCCACCATGCTTGTATCATATTACACATGCCTCGTTACTTAAATCACTTACTCAAACCAAACCATCAAGATGAAATGTTTAACAACGGTAGAAATGTTCATGTATAGTCAAATGTCTATTGTCAAATGTAATCCATGTCAACGGATACAACTGGTTTACACGGTTCAATGGTTACAGACGGTTCATGAAATCAAAGGGGTAAGACGGTTCACATAGTCAAATGGTTACAACGGTTCAAAATGTAGTGTAATGTGTTCATATGCTGGATGAGTATATGCAACAGAAATGCAATGTGAAACAATGTACTACGTATGCACACAATGGGCGTACGTAGCATGAAATGTATTGTAAAGCAATGTACTAAGTACGCACACAATGGGCATACATAACATAAACACAATGAAATCATGTACTATATATGTACTATCGAACATAGCAGTATATGATGTGTAAACCGAAAAGCATGAAAGTAGCAAGTAGGCACATGTGTTTCACCCCAAAACAGTTTGGAAAACAGTAAAAGAGGGGTTCAATGTACTCACCTGAGATTGCTTTGGAGTTCTTGTATAATAACCAGATAATGCTAAAGATCACGGGATATCAAACGGCACCTAATAGGTAGCTATGTTAATATACCGGACCAAATCGGAAGGATCGGATAGTACGCGGGTTCGTAAACTAAACGAGTATGGAGACTCGTGTAATATGGTTTAACAAAGCCTACATACTAAAATGAAACTTAACCTAAGTGCTTACGGTCCATCACGACCTGTTTAGGTAGCTTATGCTACCTTAACGCGTCGTTCGCGTAGAACGCGTTCGGAACGCCTAACATCGCGACCACAAGGTATAACCTCGGAAGGTTATAGCTATGGTCACCTAAGGTGTTTGGTCGGATCCTAATGATCGACCAAATGGGTCGGGTTCGAAAGTATAAGCGATGGTTTAGATCGCTTACCTTACGACCCTATATAAGCACTAAACTAAAAGTGACGAGCTAAGCATGTTAGAACATGCTTAACTAAGTTTAGAAAACAGGTTTGGCATCAAAACAAACGGCTTTGATGCTCACGAGTAGTTTGGTTATAAAATACGCAAGAATGCGCATTTTGGCCGAAACTACGACTCGTCACTGAGCCTAGATAACGTGGTGATCAGTAGGTATAGTCACTACGGACTATAACCATCGTGATCACGCTCACGTTATGAAGTTCCATGAACTTCGCATCGACCATAAGCTGGTCAATGCAGAAAGTCAACAAAACGTTGACTTTCGGACTCGAAAAGCGAATAAAAGAGCGAAAGAAGACTTACGGAGGGTCCCCGAGTGCTAATCTAGATCAAATAGCTCAGGTATGAAACAATGGTTCCAACTTAGAGCCTTAAGATCAGATTGTGTGGGTTTTTGGAACAAAGGGGGGGGTATTTATAGGAAAAGTGGAACCGTTAGGATCGTTTATCGAATAACGTGCCGCGATCTCGTGCGTACACTTGTCGAAACGTTGTGGTAAGTCAGAAAATGCCCCTTGGCTCTTGATTGGGTGAAAGGGCATCGCCCCTTGATCGAACGAAAGGCCAACTGCATTAAATGCATACATTGAATCTGTCTGATAGTCCCACGCGGCCCGCGTCAGGATATGCAAAAACTCAGGCGGGCCGCCTGAGCCCGTCTGATCTGCATATACTTTGAAAAATGACAGTTTTGGTCCCTGTTGCGTATTTAAGCCATTTCCGACACTTCTAAGGCCCGTAAAGTCAACTTTAAGGCCCTAAAATGATGCCTAAACATTGTGGACATGAAACATGCTCAAAAATGTTCCGGATGTTGGTTCGTTTGGTCGTACGAACGCGATGTTCGCTTAATTACGACGGAATGCGCATAAGCGCGAAAAACGATCCAAATGACGCGACGAATGGATTTTTCTCATGCCAAACACTAAGGCATAATATAAGGATGCTTACATAAATTTTTGGATGTCCGGATGTATTCAGAACGTAAGTTATGCGCGAAAGTGCAAACTTGTGCACTTTTTGACACTTTTAGTCCCTGAATGATCCAAAAGTTTGTTTTAGCATACCAAACACTTCAAAGCCTATTTCTAAGCTATGTAGAGGATATTTAGGGTATGTTTAACTTATGGACATGGTCCGGAATGTTCGTTACAGTTCAAGTTGGCATACTTTCGCAGTTTGTCAAGTTTAGTCCCTGTAAGCGAATTAACTTGTTTTTGCTATACCAAAGCCTTCAAAACTTATTTCTAAGTTATGTAAAGGTTATTTAAGGTATGTTGAGTATATGTTGATGTTCCGGAGTATTTGTCGCATTAAACTGAGTACGTTTACGCACCAGTTTGCGTATAATGCTCTAGAAAGCAATGTAGAGTTTGAAATTGAACAATAATTGATATGTGCAAAACATACACATATTTATACAAGATCCCAAGTATGAAATACAATATTTCATCGGCTTGGTATTTGTTTGATGGTCGCGGTGACACAGGTGTCACAGTCTCCCCTACTTTAGGAAATTTCGTCCCGAAATTTATTCGTAGGAGTCTATTTGTGACTTTGCCAAATAACCACCAGCGATATGCAAGGCAATATCCTGTCATTTCCTTAACAGTCATTCCTCAGAAACGAATATGAACAGACGGAGTCATTTTCCTCAACGAGTATTCTTCAGAAATGGAAATGACGGAATAAGCAAACGGATGTTCATTTCCTCAATGGACAAATCGTCAGAAACGAAAATGAACTAACGGAGTCATCTTCAACGGTTATTTCCTCAGAGTTGGAAATGAAGGATTTCACAACGGATATTCATTTCCTCAATGGATAAATCTTCAGAAACGAAAACGAACAGACGGAGTCATCTTCAACGGTTGCTTCCTCAGAGTTGGAAATGAAGGATTTCACAACGGATATTCATTTCCTCAACGGATAAATCTTCAGAAACGAAAACGAACAGACGGAGTCATCTTCAACGGTTGCTTCCTCAGAGTTGGAAATGAAGGATTTCACAACGGATATTCATTTCCTCAACGGATAAATCTTCAGAAACGAAAACGAACAGACGGAGTCATCTTCAACGGTTGCTTCCTCAGAGTTGGAAATGAAGGATTTCACAACGGATATTCATTTCCTCAACGGATAAATCTTCAGAAACGAAAACGAACAGACGGAGTCATCTTCAACGGTTGCTTCCTCAGAGTTGGAAATGAAGGATTTCACAACGGATATTCATTTCCTCAACGGATAAATCTTCAGAAACAAAAACGAACAGACGGAGTCATTTTCAACGGTTGCTTCCTCAGAGTTGGAAATGAAGGATTACACAACGGATATTCATTTCCCCAACGGATAAATCGTCAGAAACGAAAATGAACTAACGGAGTCATTTTCAACGGTTGCTTCATCAGAATTGGAAATGAAGGATTACACAACGGATATTCATTTCCTCAACGGATAAATCTTCAGAAACGAAAATGAACTAATAGAGTCATCTTCAACGGTTGCTTCATCAGAATTGGAAATGAAGGATTACACAACGGATATTCATTTCCTCAACGGATAAATCTTCAGAAACGAAAATGAACTAACAGAGTCATCTTCAACGGTTGCTTCCTCAGAGTTGGAAATGAATAGGGTTAACTCTAGACACATGACAGAACTTGCTGTGATTTCTGTGCACTAAATTCCATAATTATGTATGCATCCATAATTACGTAATCCTTTGCACAGTCCGCACAATTTGTTTTGTAATGTTTTGGGGAAGGATATCAAACTTGTGATGAGGGTGACTAGACTTCCATCGGTTCCTTTCAATTAGATCGACAGGGGATCTTCTTAGTTAGGCCACCAAGGAGTCCTTTCAGCTATATCATCACATGATATCCTTATCCAGATTTTTGGATGAATCTGTTTAACTAGACCACTCAAGGGTCTAATTATGAAGTAGTACTTTATAATCCGAGGGACTTAACTATAACATAGAAGTCCATTGAGGATTTTAAGTAATACCTTTGGGTATCCTACTATGAATCTCTTGTACACGGATATGTAAGATTCTACGAAGATTTGGATAACATAATTTGGATCACACAACAACACATAAGGAAACACATAAGCACATAGTCACATAATTGTTTAACTTGATTATAATTTGTTATTAACTTGGTATTGATTGAATACGGATATGGAAACCAATCGACGGGTCTCAATGTTCACTGGAATCTATCTGAGAAGATAGAAAGATCTCCCAAAATTTGATTTTTGATTTCAAGGAATTACCACATTCAAATTAAGGTATACACAATTAAGGACTTACGAGAAATCCTTTGGTACCCTATTAAGGATTTATAGTGGTACTTTGGGTATTCGTCATGTGTTGTAACCTGCGCCTTGTATTTCGTTTCCTTAGAATAAACGGGTACTTAGGAATTTCGTGGAAGACGCAAGCGATTATAGAATGGGAGAATTTTGGGGGTAGTTTGTTCTTCAAGGAATACGGTTCCTTGATTGTCGGTATTGTAAGGGATATGTCATTTATACATGCAACCACAGAAATATATTGCAATGCAAATAAAAGATTTATTTATAAACAATGATAACAACTGTTTCTTGGATCTTGACAACAAAAGAAAATAATACATAAGACGTGATTATTTCTAAACGATGTTGTCTTCTAGTCAGTCGGATGCTCATCCCTGTGCTGGATTTGCATTAGCAAGCTTTCGGCAATTTCTTCGGAAATGACCCATCTCGCCACAGTTGAAACAAGAGCCTGGTAGAAAACGGCCTTGAGCAGGATTGTTGCCAGCTTGGTTTGGCGCAGCTGCAGTTGGACAGACTCTTGCTGTGTGGCCTAGAAGTCCACAAGTTTGGCATTTGCGGCATTGTACATTGGCGTGATGATGGAGGCTACATTGGTTGCACAAGGGTGCAGTTCCATTGTATGGTTTTCTAGCAGGGGGTTGAGTTGGTTGGTTGGGGACGGCTTGACCATTGTGAGCGACCATGGCGAAGTTCTGAGAAGCCTTTCGCTTCTTTGACTTCTTAGGAGATTCAGTCTGTTCATCCATGGTCTTTGATTCCTCGATTGGCTTCTTGTCACCCTTTCGAAAAAGTTTATGCTTTCTGATCTGCGATTCAGTCAAGGTTGCAGATAGCTCAATGGCATGACGGAGTGTGGTAGGGTTGCTACCAGTGACAATGTCTTGTACCGAGTCAGGCAGGCCGTCGATGTACCTTTCGATAGCCTTGTCGAGTGGGGCGACCATAGTCGGGCAAAGTAGACTCAACTCCTCAAACCTATCAGTATATGCCCTGTGTTCGCCACTATCTTGTTTTAAGTCATCAAACTCCTTCTCCAACGCTCGTTGTTCATGACGAGGACAAAACTCTCTCATCATAAGAGCTCTCAGTTCAGCCCATGTTTGTGCTAGAGCAACATCTGCACCACGGTCTCTCATTACCCCATTCCACCATGTAAGAGCCCTCTTCTGAAACACACTCGAAGAAAACTCGACCTTGCGATTTTCCGGACACTGCACGTGGCGAAAGGTATTCTCGATGCTCTCGAACCATTGGAGAAGCCCAGTTGCTCCCTCAGAAACACTAAACTTGAGTGGTTTAGCCGAGTTAAAGCTCTTGAAATTGCATGTACCATTGTTGTTGTTGTTGGCTTGGTTCCATTGAGCAAAGAGATTTGGGAATTGAGCAGCCATCTGCTGCGCAATAATTTCTGCCAGCTCGGCAGTTGCTATCTGGTGTTCGCGTCGAGGAGGCATTCTAAAAGAGGAAAACATGAAAGGAAACAAATAAAATGGTATTGGGTAAGAATAGGATGTTACAATCACTGACCATAATCACGGTTGATGGTCACTTGTTTGAATCATGAAGCAAACAAACAACACCAAGGCTGAATCAAAGCAAATAGATCCTCATAGTGTATTGCGAAGACATGCTCGCCTATAAGTGGACACTCACCCCAAGAGTTCCAAGGTAAGAGTGACTGGTCTGATTATGTGGATTTGTACGAACACTCTAACCTTAGACAGAAAACCCAGGGTACAGGCATTCACTCTTCCAGTTCGCACGTGTTCACACTAGTTAGGACCCAAAACTTTGACGGGAGTTTTGAAAATTCAAAGGGGTTCAAAACCTTATAACAGAGGGTTCAAAATCTAGTAATCAATCATCCTAGAACAGATGATTGGTTTTCAAAGCGGTTTTGAAATTTATGTTCTTGTTGTGGTCGTCGCCTAAGGATAGGTGACGATATTGTTTTATGACTAAACGCAAGTAAACTCGCGTTAGGGTCCTAGGAAGGTTATAGACTAGGTCAAAGCATTACTAATAACCTAATTCCCTATAACCATTGGCTCTGATACCATCTTTTCTGTCACACCCCGACCACGTAGAACATACCAAACGTGGCGGAAACGTCGGGGAGTGTTGTAACAGAATCAATTGTTTCAAATCCATGGCAATTGAAGTTTCGTTTTATTAATCAAACATGAAAGTTTACGTTGTCTAAACAAGAATTAAAGTGTACATAACATAAATTAACTAGTTCTTGTCTCGTTTTAAGTCACTAAGGCACAGGTCCGCCTAAGTATGTCTTGATAAGTCCTATGCATCATCTCCTGAAAACACATGTGAAAATAGGTATGTCAGCATAAAAATGCCTGTGAGATACATTGGTTTTGTGAAAACAGAATTCATGACTTGAGTTTGAGAAAATGTTTAGTCATGAACCTCGTATTTTGCTTTGTCTTGTAAATCATTTGAAAAACGGTAAGATCAAATGATATGTATAAATAAGAGAACAATGCATGGTTAACTGAATAACCATGTAAAAAAAGAGTTTGTATAAGATTTGTTGTTTGTAAATCAATGTCTTGTGAAAAGCGTGTTATTTGTATAAAATGTTCTATGTTTCAATTTGAAATGATTCAAATAACGCTACGATATGTAATACCATACAAACACTTATATATAGGAAGTACCAGCGGCGTATCCACCATGCTTGTATCATATTACACATGCCTCGTTACTTAAATCACTTACTCAAACCAAACCATCAAGATGAAATGTTTAACAACGGTAGAAATGTTCATGTATAGTCAAATGTCTATTGTCAAATGTAATCCATGTCAACGGATACAACTGGTTTACACGGTTCAATGGTTACAGACGGTTCATGAAATCAAAGGGGTAAGACGGTTCACATAGTCAAATGGTTACAACGGTTCAAAATGTAGTGTAATGTGTTCATATGCTGGATGAGTATATGCAACAGAAATGCAATGTGAAACAATGTACTACGTATGCACACAATGGGCGTACGTAGCATGAAATGTATTGTAAAGCAATGTACTAAGTACGCACACAATGGGCATACATAACATAAACACAATGAAATCATGTACTATATATGTACTATCGAACATAGCAGTATATGATGTGTAAACCGGAAAGCATGAAAGTAGCAAGTAGGCACATGTGTTTCACCCCAAAACAGTTTGGAAAACAGTAAAAGAGGGGTTCAATGTACTCACCTGAGATTGCTTTGGAGTTCTTGTATAATAACCAGATAATGCTAAAGATCACGGGATATCAAACGGCACCTAATAGGTAGCTATGTTAATATACCGGACCAAATCGGAAGGATCGGATAGTACGCGGGTTCGTAAACTAAACGAGTATGGAGACTCGTGTAATATGGTTTAACAAAGCCTACATACTAAAATGAAACTTAACCTAAGTGCTTACGGTCCATCACGACCTGTTTAGGTAGCTTATGCTACCTTAACGCGTCGTTCGCGTAGAACGCGTTCGGAACGCCTAACATCGCGACCACAAGGTATAACCTCGGAAGGTTATAGCTATGGTCACCTAAGGTGTTTGGTCGGATCCTAATGATCGACCAAATGGGTCGGGTTCGAAAGTATAAGCGATGGTTTAGATCGCTTACCTTACGACCCTATATAAGCACTAAACTAAAAGTGACGAGCTAAGCATGTTAGAACATGCTTAACTAAGTTTAGAAAACAGGTTTGGCATCAAAACAAACGGCTTTGATGCTCACGAGTAGTTTGGTTATAAAATACGCAAGAATGCGCATTTTGGCCGAAACTACGACTCGTCACTGAGCCTAGATAACGTGGTGATCAGTAGGTATAGTCACTACGGACTATAACCATCGTGATCACGCTCACGTTATGAAGTTCCATGAACTTCGCATCGACCATAAGCTGGTCAATGCAGAAAGTCAACAAAACGTTGACTTTCGGACTCGAAAAGCGAATAAAAGAGCGAAAGAAGACTTACGGAGGGTCCCCGAGTGCTAATCTAGATCAAATAGCTCAGGTATGAAACAATGGTTCCAACTTAGAGCCTTAAGATCAGATTGTGTGGGTTTTTGGAACAAAGGGGGGGGGTATTTATAGGAAAAGTGGAACCGTTAGGATCGTTTATCGAATAACGTGCCGCGATCTCGTGCGTACACTTGTCGAAACGTTGTGGTAAGTCAGAAAATGCCCCTTGGCTCTTGATTGGGTGAAAGGGCATCGCCCCTTGATCGAACGAAAGGCCAACTGCATTAAATGCATACATTGAATCTGTCTGATAGTCCCATGCGGCCCGCGTCAGGATATGCAAAAACTCAGGCGGGCCGCCTGAGCCCGTCTGATCTGCATATACTTTGAAAAATGACAGTTTTGGTCCCTGTTGCGTATTTAAGCCATTTCCGACACTTCTAAGGCCCGTAAAGTCAACTTTAAGGCCCTAAAATGATGCCTAAACATTGTGGACATGAAACATGCTCAAAAATGTTCCGGATGTTGGTTCGTTTGGTCGTACGAACGCGATGTTCGCTTAATTACGACGGAATGCGCATAAGCGCGAAAAACGATCCAAATGACTCGACGAATGGATTTTTCTCATGCCAAACACTAAGGCATAATATAAGGATGCTTACATAAATTTTTGGATGTCCGGATGTATTCAGAACGTAAGTTATGCGCGAAAGTGCAAACTTATGCACTTTTTGACACTTTTAGTCCCTGAATGATCCAAAAGTTTGTTTTAGCATACCAAACACTTCAAAGCTTATTTCTAAGCTATGTAGAGGATATTTAGGGTATGTTTAACTTATGGACATGTTCCGGAATGTTCGTTACAGTTCAAGTTGGCATACTTTCGCAGTTTGTCAAGTTTAGTCCCTGTAAGCGAATTAACTTGTTTTTGCTATACCAAAGCCTTCAAAACTTATTTCTAAGTTATGTAAAGGTTATTTAAGGTATGTTGAGTATATGTTGATGTTCCGGAGTATTTGTCGCATTAAACTGAGTACGTTTACGCACCAGTTTGCGTATAATGCTCTAGAAAGCAATGTAGAGTTTGAAATTGAACAATAATTGATATGTGCAAAACATACACATATTTATACAAGATCCCAAGTATGAAATACAATATTTCATCGGCTTGGTATTTGTTTGATGGTCGCGGTGACACAGGTGTCACACAAATGCAGAATTTGAAAAAGCAAATGACAAGATGAGTGCAACTTTAATGACAAAGCAAAGCGTCATCAATGATTATATTGAAGACTGTGCTAACTTGAAGAAGGAGTTGGAACTTGAGAAAATAGAAAGTGAAAGGATCAACCGATTACTTTTGAGTTATACTACTTGTGATTATCTGATTGATCGGGTTTATCCTACTGTCGCAGGTCTTGAAGCTTTCAAGAAGAAAGGAAAAGAAGAGGATACTAGTAAGAAACCAAGTGTCAAGTATAACAGATGTCCGCCTCCTATCTTTGAGAGTTATTCCCCCAGAAAACCAAACGAGGAACAAGTAGACAAGGCTCTAAACATCAAATTAAAGTCTGAAATCACTGATGAATTACCAGACAATATTGATGTTACATTCACAGCGCCTGACACTGATCATGAGTCCGAGTTAGTTAAAAAAGTTGTCGATCAGGTGTTGGATATGGATGAAGAGTCAAAGTCGGAGTCTAAGTTGGATAGTTCGAGTTCGTCTGAGAAAAGTCTGAGTTCACCGGTTAAGAGGGTTTACAATAAAGAATTTCTGTTATCAAAATCTAATTTGAATGACGAATCAATCAAAGTAGCATATACATTGAATGATTCAGACAAATTATATTCTGATGAGGAATTCCCAATAAGAAGTGTCAAAACTGAAATGATCAAACAGGTTTTCAAATTAACAGAAATTAATATTTCTGAAATAAAAGATTTAAATCTTGCTGAAAAACCTAAAAAGTACACTTCAAGAGTTCAACAGAGATTGAACAAGAAAAAGGGTTATGATTATGGTTCAGGTTATCGAAAGAAACCAAATCATAATGGTAATCTCAAAAAGAAAGGTCTTGGTTTCAATTCTTCAGAAAATTATAAAAAACAGAAAACTTATAAACCAAAAACAAAATTTGTTTCAGGAGGAAGTTCAGAGGATGAACAGAAGAAACCTTTCTGGAAACAGTCGAATCAAGAGTTTCTTGCTGAAGTAAAGAAGAATGTGAGGAAGTTTGCTTTGAGAGTTGACAGAAGAACCTGTTTCAAATGTCAAGAAGTTGGACACATAGCTTGGAATTGTCCCAAGACCAACTACCAAAAACAGGGAGTTTCTTCTAACTCTGTTTTGAGAAAAACTTGTGTTGATAAGAAAGAACAACCTGTGAAAAATATTAAAAAGTTTGAAAATTCTACTTCTGAGGAAGGAGAAAGTTCAAAACGTTTTTACAAAAGAAAAGGTGATATGAACAAGCAAAAGTGGGTGGTTAAATCTGAGGGTAATTCTGACAATGAATCTGATTCCATAAAATCAGAGGAGTCATGTGTTGAGAAAAAAGATTGATAATTCCGTTCCTGAGTTGAACGAAGAAAATTTTCCGTCATTGTCAAAGGAAAATTTGATGAAGAAAGTTGGAAAGGTTGAGATCTCAAATCAATTCTTTGCTGATAAAGGAGAATTTGATGTTGAGAAGGCTTTCAACGGGAAAGTCGTCAAACACATTTTTGGGAAGATGGTTGATAAGAAGGTAAAAGGTGCTAAAGAATTTTATAAATCAAAATGTTGGTGGGACAGATGTATTCCAAAGTCACCCAAGGCTGGTGAAGCTTGGGTGGACATTATGTTTGAGTAAAACACCGGACTTGCCGGAGATCCCAAGTTTATATCGTGGATCAGGAATCGGCATCTTTCATGTTTAATTAGGATATTTTGAAAGTATTTGAAATTGTTAAAATTTTACAGGTTAAAGGACTATGCCGGAGCTCCCAGGTAGGTAAGCGAGGAGCAGGTATCGGCATCTTTCTTGAGGAATTTACTATGGTAATGTCAATCATGCAAACGGTAAAAAGGTTTGTTTGTGTTTGTTTACAAGTGGTTAGAAGAATTGATTATGCAATAACTTGTGCATATGGTAAATCAAGGACATTAATTTGTACTTGCATTTTCCTACAAGTGATTGAGAGACAAGATGATGAACCACATCCCCGAACTTAGTATTGATATACTTACAAGTGGTAAAATAAACCAAACTTATTTTCCGGAAAAATCATTTTGATTAAAACAAACTTAAGTGTTTTGAAATCTAAATGAGAAAATAGTTTGTTGATAGGGGGAGTTCTGATTGTTTATGCCAAGTGAATGGCGAATTGATGCGATTTGATATCGGTTGTCATGTTTTTGTACAGTTTGTTTTCAATTTTCGTTAATGTGTTTGCATTTTAGGGGGAGTAGAAAATTCAGAAAATCCAAAAACATTAGAAAATTTGAAAAAGACAAAAACATGATAAAAACCAAAAATGAGTTTTGTTGTGAGAAAGAGGAAATGATAGTACATCAGCGGACTATCACAACATGCTAAAGAATTGGAAAGTTTAAAAGTGTTAAACAATCTTACTGCGGATGTGTCGGTAGGTTTTCGCACATTTAATAAACTGTGACGAGATATAAACCTAAATTTAAACTTGCTTGTTCTGTGGGTTAACACAAACTTGGATATATAGGTAACCCCTGAAATCTTGTTTGAAAGGTCCCTTATTCTGAGATACTAGGTCTTTATGCTCAGTGATATCTGGGGTATTATCCCGGGACTTCTGCTGTATGGAAGTACTGACCTAGTCCCCGGATAATACTTTCTGCAAATGCTTGAAAAAGCGCCGCTCTCAGCAAATCCATGAAACAATAAAATTGATAGTCATTGCTGTTGTAAAAAAGATCCTCTAAAGGGGACCCACCAAAAGTCGAGCCGTCATCTCTCTGCTGAACGGAAGTTCTGACCTGAGCTCTCACGGTTTCGCATCTAACCCCTTACAGATATCAGCTGTGGTATACTCACCTGTAAGACTCAATATTGGGATCTGGATACGGGAGTATATTCAAGTAGTGGGACACACGAATAAGTTTTAGTTTCTAAGTCATTAATATCGTATCTCGGAACAGTTGAACTTTGTGTGAAAATTTAAGTGGACCAGTACACTGACAATCTAGGTAAATTGTTTAAAACTTAAAATGAAATGAAGCTTAACGGTGTTGGTGATTTGTCTCATAAGCTGATATGATCCTCTTACACAAACTCACAAAAATAATGTTTGTAAATATTTCTGTACTGCTTTTTATTTCTCTTATGTCAAAAATCCAAAAAGATTTTCAGTGTGTTTTAGCATAAAGTTTTGAAAAAGTCAAAAAGATTTTCGACAACTGGTATTGAAAAGTTGATTTTCAAAATTCCGAGTGCTAAACATGACGAACAGATGGTTTGGGAGAGTGTGTTGGTTTTTTGAAAACAAAAATGATATATATCTTCAAGTGGTTCTTCAAATTGTAAAATCAATTTTTTGTTTGTGTTCTGTCTGCAAGATTCATTAGATCTTTACATGTTATCATCAGAAAATTTATATTTGGGTAGAGGATGTGCAGATTTTGAAGACCAGGTTCCGATACCTGAAGACTTTGTGATTACAACATGCCAGACTGCGATCCCAGCATATCGAAAGGGGGAGTCTGAAGACATCTGAGTAGAGATTGTGCGTGGAGAGTCTGTTGATGATGATGAGAAGAGAAGAGTAAGAGTTGAGGATGCTTGCACTGTTAAAGACTGAAGTCGTTGAAGACTCGACACTTTAGACTCGTCAACATCTGAGGGGGAGTCTGTTGGTGCAGTCATCTGTCGACTACGTCTAATGTCGAGTTCGGGTTGCGATGCGGATCTGATCAAGCATGATGTCATCATGTTTAATGATGACATCATGTGACATCATCATAATGTGGATATCATCAAAGCAACAAACGACAAAAGATCAAATTTGAAAAAGTCCTTTTTAGAAAAGAAAATGTGAAGTAGACATTTGTTTGTGATTGGACCAACATAAAGGTCCAATGAGAATCAATCTTTCAAAGGTCCAATAAAAGAGATCATGTGAAGACAAAAAGATGATTAGCCAACTTGCATGAAGGATCGCTTATATGAACATGTTTGAATCGCTTATTTGTCAACTTGGACGGTTCGCTTATAAGGATTTTGTGTGGATCGCTTTTATGGACTGTCATTGGAGCGATTCCAAACTAGTATATATAGGCTTCATTGTCATTTCATTTGTAACATAGTTCAGATCTGATACCGAGGTATTGCCGGTTTTCCTTGTAAACGAAAACGTTGTAAAATCAATATACAAGAGGATTAAAGTGTGATACAAGCTGTGTACACGTCCGTTTCTTTGTTTCCGCCTCTGAAATGGATTTGAGCTCTTCCGAACGACTCGTTTAGGTCGAAATTCGATCCTACAGGTTACCCATATATTCGAGAGATGTTCCCCACGAGATAAGTAAGCATATGAATTTAGGTTTATATCTCGAAAACAATCTACTAAATGTGCAAAAACCTACTGACATATCCACAGTGAGACTGTTTATCACATTTTAACTTTCCAAATCTTTAGCGTGTTGTGATAGTCCACTGATGTACTATCATTTCCTCTTTTTCACAACAAAACTCATTTTTGATTTTATCATGTTTTTGTTGTTTTTTTTAATTTTCTAATGTTTTTTGGATTTTCTGAAAATTTTTTACTCCCCCTAAAATGCAAACACATTTAAAGAAATTTGAAAACAAACTATACAAGTAAATTGACAATTGTTGTGAATTGCTTCAATTCGCCATCCACTTGGCATAAACAATCAGAACTCCCCCTTATAACAAACTATTTTCCCATTATGATTTCAAAACACTTAAGTTTGTTTTAATCAAAATGGTTTTTCCGGAAAATTAGTTTTGTTAAAACCACTTGTAGGTTTGGGGTTCATCATCTTGTTCTTTCAACCATTTAAAAAAAAATTAACAATATGAGATTCATCCACCCATTACCACTTGTAGAAAATCAAGTACAACTTAATGTCCCTGATTTACCACTTTGTAGGTCAAACCAATTCCTACTTGTAGGTATGCACAATCAAACCTGATACAGAGAATGATGCCGATTCCTGCTCCATTTTTACCAACCTGGGAGCTCCGGCAAGTCAGGATTTTACAGTGAAAATGCTGTCACCCAAGCCTGACCAGCCTTGGGTGATTTTGGTACACATCTATCCCACCATCTTTTCGATTGGTAAAATTCTTTTGCACCCTTTACTTTCCCATCAACCATTTTCCCGAATATATGCTTAACTTTTCCATTAAACACCTTTTCAGCATCAAATTCTTTCTTACCAGTAAAGAATTGACCTGAAATCTCAGTTTTACCCATTTTCAACTTCAAATTTTCTTTTGACAATTTAGGAAAGTTTTCATCATTCATCTCTGGAACAGAATTCTCATCCTTTTTCTCAACAAATGACTCCTCTGATTTTATGGAGTTAGATTCATTGTCAGAACTTGAATCAGTTTTAACAACCCATCTTTGTTTGTTTCATCGATTTTTCTTTTGTAAAAACATTTTGAAGTTTCACCAACTTCAACAGTCGATTTTTCAAACATTTTGAATTTTTCGTTTGATTGTTCTGTTTTATCAACACATTTCCTTCTCACTTCAGAGTTAGAAGAAACTCCCTGTTTTGTATAATTGGACTCGTGGCAATTCCAAGCAATGTGTCCAGCTTTTTGACACTTAAAACAGATTCTTCTGTCAACTCTTGGAGCAAATTTCTTCACATTCTTCTTTACTTCAACAAGAAACTCTTGATTTGACTGTTTCCAGAATGGTTTCTTCTGCTCTTCATCAGAACTACCTCCTGCAACAAATTTTTGTTTTTGGTTTATCATTTTTCTCATTTTTATAATTTTCTAAACAAATTTTGTTTTTGGTTTCTTTTGAAAACCATAACCAGAACCTGTAGGATCATGTCGTGACCCAAACGAGTCAATCAGAAGAGCTCTTGATCTGTTTCAGAGGCGGAAACTAAGAAATAGACTGGAAAACAGCTTGGATTCACTTTAATTTGCCTTGTATATTGATTTCACACTTATTACAATCAAACGGCACTTCGACAGCACTTCGGTACTGGAAGCATGAACAGTTACAACTGATTTCGTATGAGAGCTATATATAGAGGAGCTGATTTCGCTTGAAAGTGGCAGGAGCCATTTCAAGCGGAATTAACAATTGTGATTTCGCTTGAAAGTGACATGTGCCATTTCAAGCGAAATTAGCTTATTCACACCCAAACTCTATTATCCTCTCATACTACGTGCCCTGATCTAACAATTCTAGTATAAGACTCGATACAAGATGAAGTCGACAGACGTATGAACTAACATACTCCCCTTCGAATGTTGACGAGTCTTAAGTGTCAAGTTCAGTCTTTATCAATCTTTGGGCTTCCAGATTCTTGACCTGGTTCTTGACTCACTCTAACTCTCTTTTCAGCTAAACTCCCCTTCGAATGATGCTCTATCAATCTCTGGCATCTTCAGGATCAAACTCTTAGCTCTAACAGACTCCCCCTCAAAATATACTGGGATCGAAGTCTGGCTTTTACAGAAACAGGACCGCGACCTGGCTCTATACTCTCAATCAGAAACCAGCTATCCTTCACATCCTCTACCCAAAACATAAGATTTAAAAATTTCACAATTTGACAAACTTTAATCTTATCTTACCATTTGTAGAATCAAATTTTAAAAAGATTTGTCATTTTAATAATTCTGATGACCACTTGCAAAAACAACTTTCTCTTATAACACATTTCCCAAACCAGTTCGTCATGTTCAGCACACAGAATTTTGAAAATCAGCTTTCCCATATCAGATGTCGAAAATCTTTTTGAAATTTTTCAAAATTTATGCTAAAACACACTTAAAATCTTTTTGGATTTTTGATAGAAAAGCAATAAATGCAGTAAAGAAATATTTACAGACAATCTTTTTGTGAGTTTGTGTAAGAGGATCATATCAGTTACTGAGACAAATCATCAACAGCGTTAAGCTTTAGACATTTTATGTTCTAAATGATTCACCTAGATTATCAGTTAAATCTTAACACAAAGTTCAACTGTTTCGAGATACGATGTTAATGTCTTAAGCACTTAAACTTATTCGCGTGTCCCATTACTTGAATATACTCCTGTATCCAGATCCCAATATTCAGTCTTACAGGTGAATATACCTAGATGATATCTGTAAAGGGTTAAATGCGAAACCGTGAGAGCTCAGGTCAGAACTTTCGTTCAGCAGAGAGATGACGACTCGACTTTAGGTGTGTCCCCTTTAGAGGATCTTTTCCTCAACAACATATGATTTAGCATTTTGCAATGTTTTATCATTTTTATGCTAAGGGCGGCGCTATATTTCAAGCAATTTGCAAAGTATTATACGGGGACTAGGCCATTGCTTCCGCAAAATCAGAAGTCCCGGGATAATACCCCAGATATCACTGAGTATAAAGACCTAGTATCTCAGAAAGAGGGACCTTTCAAACAAGATTTCGGGGGTTACCCATATATTCAAGAAATGTTCCCCACGATATAAGCAAATTTGAAATTTAGGTTTATATCTCGTCACAATTTACTAAATGAGTAAAAACCTACTAACACATCAGTGAAATCATTTATCACATTTTAAACAATCCATATCTTTAGCGTGTTGTGATAGTCCACTGATGTACTTTCATTTCCTCTTTTCACAACAAAACTCATTTTTGAATTTTATCATGTTTTCGGATTTTTCAAATTTTCTAAGGTTTTTGGATTTTCTGAAATTTCTTACTCCCCCTAAAATGCAAAAACATTTAAAGAAATTTGAAAACAAACTATACAGAAAGATGACACACTGATGTATCAAGCTTCAAATCTCCATCCACTTGGCATAAACAATCAGAACTCCCCCTTACAACAAACTATTTTCTCAATTTGATTTCAAAACACTTAAGTTTGTTTCAATCAAAATGATTTTTCCGGAAAATAAGTTTCGTTGATTTTAAACCATTTGTGGGTTAGGGGTTCATCATAATTTTTTTAACCATCATATTGTTCTTTAACCACTTGTTATGAGAATTACATCAAGTTTAACCTAATGACCTTGATGAATCACTTGTAAAACAAACCATTCAAACCTCTGTACCACTTGTAAGGCGAAATCACTTTTCATGAAGTTCTCAAGAAAAATGCCGATACCTACTCCTCACTTACCAACCTGGGAGTTCCGGCATGTCCTTAACCTGTACAATGTTAACAAGTTTAAAGATTCATTCACAAAAACAATTTTATCAAGAATGATGCCGATTCCTGCTCCACGATTACAAACTTGGGAGCTCCGGCATAGTCCTTTTTTTAAGGGAAAAGAATTTCCACCCAAGTCTGACCAACCTTGGGTGATTTTAACTCTGATTCAGTTGGGTTATAAGTTGCTTTCTTTGTAGCATAAAAATCTTTAACCCCTTTGGCCTTTCCCTCGACCATTTTCTCAAAAATCTTTTTCACATTGCCATTAAAAACTTTCTCAACATCAAATTCCTTCTTTTCAGAATAGAATTGATTTGAGATCTCAACCTTACCAACTTTTTGTTTAACATTTTCATCCTTCAAAGATGGAAAATCAACATCATCTACTGAAGGCACTGAATTCTCTTCTTTAATCTCAACTTGTGGCTCCACTGATTTTGTGGAATCAGAATCATCGCCCGAATTTACATCAAACTTCTTAACAACCCACATTTGGTTGTCCTTGGCTCTCTTTTTGTAAAAATTTTTCTTAGAACACTCACCAACTTCATAAGTTGAATTTTCAAAAATTTTGAACTTTTCAGTTGGTGGTTCAACATCGACAACTTTTTCTTTAAGTTTTTCAGAGACTCCCTGTTTTGTCTTTGTAGCTCGAGAGCAGTTCCATGAAATTTGACCAACTTCATTGCACTTGTAACAGGTTCTAGTCTCCTTTCGATGAAAAACTCCAGTTCCTTTCCTCTCAGCAAGAAACTCCTGGTTTGATTGTCTCCAGAAAGGTTTCTTCTGTTCTTCCTCAGCACTTCCTCCTGAAACAAATTTTGTGTTTGTTTTAGAAATTTTATCATTTTTATAATTTTCTGATAAAATAAAACCAAGACCTTTCTTTTTGAAATTACCATTATGGTTTGGTTTCTTTTGAAAACTAGAACCAGAATTGTAACCTTTTTTCTTGTTTAATCGTTGTTGAACTCTTGAAGTGTATTTTTTAGATTTTTCAGTAAGATTTAAATCTTTTATTTCAGAAATATTAATTTCTGTCATTTTGAAAACCTTTTTGATCATTTCAAATCTAACACTTCTTATTGGAAACTCTTTGTCAGAATCATTCAAAGTATATGCTACTTCAAATGTTTCATCATTCAAATTCGATTTTGATAACAAAAACTCTTTACTGTAAACCCGTTTAACCGATGTCTTTGGACTGTTGACTGACGAACTTGAACCTCCAGACTCAGACTTTGACTCAGACTCCTCATCTGTATCCGACACCTGATCGACCACCTTTTTAATTAACGCAGACTCATGATCAGTGTCAGACAATGTGAAAGTGACGTCAATGTTTTCTGGTAATTCATCAGTTGTTTCGGATTTTAGCGTTATATTGACTGCTTTTTGGACTTGCTCCTCATTTGGTTTTCTGGGAGAATATCCTTCCCATATCGGAGGCGGACACTTATTATAGCTAACACTCGGTTTCTTACCAGTATCCTTCTTCTTTATCTTCTCATCCTGAAATGCTTCGAAGCCTGCAACAGTTGGATAAATTCGATCAATGAGATAATCAGAACTAGAATAACTTTGTAATAATCGTCTAATTCTCTCATTCTCTATTTTCTCAGTTTCCAACTCTTGCTTCCACTTTGCACTTTCTTCGATGTAAAAATTGATAGCTTTCTGCTTCGTCATCATCACAGCATTCAGCATTGTCAATGCATCTTCTCGTTCAGAATTTGTCTTTTGAAGACCAGTTACTGTTCTGTTCAATACATCGTAAGATTCCTTCACGTAATTGAGATTGAACAGTAATTGTTCCTTCATCTTTTCAAACTCGGCCAATTTCTCATCTTTTGCTGCACCTTCCTTGCAAGGTTCTAAACACTTTAAGCAAGGCTTGATGACTTCCACAATCTTTTCTACTTCAATGATCTTCTCAGATTCAACTTTTTCAGCTACAGTTTTCACTTCTTCATTTTGAACAGTCTCATCTTTTTGAGCAACACTTTCAGACTTCATTTTCTTTTGTTCTTTTGCAGCTTGTTTCTCCTTCAGTTTCTCCAAGCGATCTGCAAAATAAAATTGAAAACTTTCAGGAGAAAGATGAGATTTTGCAACATTAATATGTCTTTCTTCCTCATCATCACTACTGTCATCAGTTGGTGATTGATCAAATTCTATTGACTTGTCAGAACTATCATCCGAAGAACCAGAATCAGATGGTGTTTGATCAAAAACAATTGCTCTTTCTAAACTTTCATCTGAACTTTGTGAGCTTTCATCAGATGAAACAGACTTTTCTTCTTGATCCTTCACACTAACTCCAATCACTTTCATCCATTCTGTAAACATATCTGGTTCTTTCACGATTTTAGCAATGAAAGCTTTAAACTCTCCTTTTTCATCCACAAACATATCCCACCTAAATCCTTCTGGTAACCTTTCATCTTCCTGATTGATTAGGCATGCTTTGTTGTCTGAAAAAATGTATTTATCCCAGCTGAAATTTTCTTGATTCACCAAACATACTCTCTTTGAAGAATCCTCTATCACTTTTCTACCATGAGCCACTTGTGGTTCTTCTTGTTGTTGTTGACCAACTTGTTGATATATGGCTTTCCAGTAGTAGTCATCTTTTCCAAACGGATTCTTTGCTTCATTTGCTTCTCTATTCTTGCATTCCCTCTTGAAATGACCTTTCTCCCTGCATCGAAAACAAGTAACTTTAGATTTATCAAAACCTAAAGTAGAAACATGTGCATCAAGAAAATCATTTCTTCCAATAATCATCTTGAACTTTTCAGCTCTTCTCAGGACACTAACTAGACACCATTTGATGTCCATGAGCTCCATTTCTTCAGCGTCTATCTGATCGTAATCCTCCTTTATCAGCATAGGATTTCCGATCCTCCCTGCAACCAGACCTTCATACGATTGTAGCACAGTTGCAAGTAATGACATATGATCTTTTGCAATTTCTTCAGAGAAACTTTGACCCTCTGGAAGATTCAATGCAATGTTGCACTGTATCACACAACCACCATTTTTTGCACTTTGAGAATCAAAACTCGAAGTTGAACTTTTTGGATTGACACTTGGATATGAAGAGAAACCACTGCTGATATTAGGACTTTGTTCAACAATTTCAGATGAGTTTCCAGCACTAAACGCAGTTTGAATCTTCGGACTTCTTTCAACCTCTTGAACACTGCCTTTATAATACATTTTCACGTCTTGTTGACCACTCGGATTATTCATCCTCGCAATCTTTTGCTGTTCAAGATCTTGACCCTCAATCTTCTCGATGAACTGAGAAATCGTCAAACCATCATATACTCCAGTGTTCTTTAAGATCATCAAGTAAGTACCCCACTCCTTTTGAGGTAAAGCGTCAGCTAACTTGTCGACCCATTCTTCACGATCTTTGGTTATGCTTAACATTGACATAGATCTCACTAAATGGCAATATCTTTCAATTAGTTTCTTTGTATCTTCCCCTGACAAACTTGTGAAAAGATCAAATTCTTTTTAAAGCATTGCCTTTTTTGCTCTGCATCATCTTTTCACTTCCCTCAAATTTGATTTTAAGAGCATCCCAAATTGATTTTGAAGTTTTGTCATGTTGAAGCAATACAAAGATGTCTTCTTTAATGGCTTGCTGAAGTAGACTAATCATCATCTTTTCAGCTTTGTACATGTCACGTTCTTTGTCATTGAATTCCGAGATTTCTTTTTCAACTTGCAGATCTGTACGTGGTAGAACATACTTCTTCAAAATACACTCCCAAGATCTCAGATGGTTAGCTTGAACCCAGTTTTCAAACCTATCTTTCCATCCGTAATACTCCTCAATGCTCATTAGCTTCGGGGGTTTTTGCATTGTTCCAGTTTCGTTTTCCAAATTCATGTTTTGAGCAATGGAAACCGGAGTAGTCGGGGATGTGGCAAACGCGTTGTAAAATTCTTCACTCATGATATGGTTTCACGTTTATCAGGACAAATGCTTTTCAAATGAAATTACTGTTTCAAACTGAATCAGTTCAAGCGAGATTACCTCCAAACGGAATTACCTGCACACACCTTCAAACGAGATTAAATTTCAAACTAGATTAAGACTCAAACGGAATCAGGCTTCAAACGGAATCAACACTTTGAAGCTAAATAACCCTTTCAAGCGAAATAACACCTTCAACCGAGATCACTTTGAAGCGGAATCACTAATTTCGCTTGAACCAGCACACTTTTAAACGGAATTACCACTTTGGAGCGAAAATAGCTAATTTCGCTTGAAACCCTTCAAACGGAATTACAATTTCAAGCGAGATTAGATGAACTATTCAAGTGGAATAGCGATTTCAAGCGGAATCACGTGCTAATCTCGTTTGAAATGCTGCTGATATCATCTTTTTCGATACTGATTTTCAAGCGGAATTACGTACTTTACCAGTTTTAAGCCGAATTAAGGTCCAATATTCTCAAGGATTAGTTAAAACACTGTTTCGTACTTAATATGTGAAATTCAATACATTTTGACCGTAAAATTTTGTGAATTTTGAAAAAAAAGGTGTAGAAGGCAGAAATTATGGTTGTTTTGGTAAGAACTCTTCCTCCTGAGCTCTGATACCACTTGTAGGATCGTGTCGTGACCCAAACGAGTCAATCAGAAGAGCTCTTGATCTGCTTCAGAGGCGGAAACTAAGAAACAGACTGGAAAACAGCTTGAATTCACTTTAATTTGCCTTGTATATTGATTTCACACTTATTACAATCAAACGGCACTTCGGCAGCACTTCGGTACCGGAAGCATGAACAGTTACAACTGATTTCGTATGAGAGCTATATATAGAGGAGCTGATTTCGCTTGAAAGTGGCAGGAGCCATTTCAAGCAGAATTAACAATTGTGATTTCGCTTGAAAGTGACATGTGCCATTTCAAGCGAAATTAGCTCATTCACACCCAAACTCTATTATCCTCTCATACTACGTGCCCTGATCTAACAATTCTAGTATAAGACTTGATACAAGACGAAGTCGACAGACGAACCATAACCCATTTTCTTGTTTACTCTTTGTTGAATTCTTAAGGAAGCATACTTATTAGGTTTTACACCAAGATTTAAATCTTTTATTTCAGAAATATTAATTTCTGTTAATTTGAAAACCTGTTTGATCATTTCAGTTTTAACACTTCTTATTGGGAATTCCTCATCGGAATATAATTTGTTTGAGTCAGTAAAAGTATAAGCCACTTTGATTGATCCATCATTCAAATTAGATTTTGATAACAGAAATTTTTTATTGTAAACCCTTTTTACTGATGAACTCGGACTCTTTTCTGATGAACTCGAACTTTCAGACTTAGACTCCGACTTTGACTCTTCATCCATAACCAACACCTAATCGACCACTTTCTTTAACAATTCAGACTCATGATCAGTGTCAGACGCTGTGAATGTGACATCAATGTTATCTGGTAACTCATCAATAGTTTCAGACTTCAACTTGATGTTTAGAGCCTTATTTAAACGTTCCTTATTTGGCTTTCTAGGAGAATAACTTTCATAGATCGGGGGTGGACACTTGTTATACTTGACACTTTGTTTCTTACCAATATCCATTTCCTTCTCTTTGTCTTGGAAAGCTTCAAGACCTGCAACAGTAGGATACACACGATCAATCAAATAATCACATGTTGTATAGCTCAACAGTAATCGTTTAATCCTATCACTCTCAATCTTCTCAAGTTCCAAATCCTGCTTCAGTTTTGCATAATCTTCAATGTACTCATTGATTACTTTCTGCTTTGTCATTAATGTTGAGCTCATCGTTGTCATAGCAGCATCAACTTCTCGATTTGTTTTGTTCAAGCCATCAACTGTCTTGTTCAAAACATCATACGACTCCTTCACATACTTCACATCAGACAACAAATTCTCTTTCAACTTTTCGAGTTCAGCAATCTTCTTATCCTTCTCATCACAGCCTTTGCAAGATTCTAAACATGTTTGACAAGGTTCAATGACCTCAACTGTCTTTTCAACTTCGACAATTTTTTCTACCTCGACGACTTTCTAAACTTCGACGAGTTTTTCTACTTCAACTATTTTTTTCAACCTCAACAATTTTCTCTACCACTTTCTCTACTTCAACAATTTTTTCTATTACTTTCTCAGTCACCGATTCAACATTTGTTTCTTCAGTTTTCATCTTCGCCTTTTCATCAGTTATTCTGATTGCTTCCAGCTCTTTCTTCAATCTGGCAATCTTCTTCTGATTCAGCATTTCAACTTTATCTGCAAAAAACAAATTAAAACTATCAGGATCTATGCCTTTTCTAGCTTTGTTAAGATATTCTTCTTCATCATCAGTATCAATATCACTTCCTAAATCTGGAAAAATTGGGATTCTTTTCCTACTAGATTTGACCTCATCTTCACCCAGAATTCTAGCGACAAGACCTGAACCAGGTGGAATGTACTTATCCCAGCTAAAACCTGCTGCAACAAATTCATCGTCTTGGTCAATTATACCAAAACAAGCTCTTTTATCTTTTTCTTCAATGGCACGTGCATGAGCAGTTTGTGGTTTTTGTGGTTGTTGAGTAATCTGATGAAAGATTGACTTCTGATAATAATTGTTCTTTCCAGACTGATCTTGTCTTCCATCAGCTTCTTTGTTTTTGCATTCACGCTTAAAATAACCTTTTTCATGACAACGAAAACATGTAACCTTCGATTTGTCAAACCCTATTGGAGATGCACTTATTTCACGAAAATCATCTCTACCAGTAATTTGTGTAAATTTTTCTGCTCTTCTTACAGCACTGGCTAAACACCACTTTACATCCATCAACTCAAGCTCCTCAGCATCAATTTGGTCATAATCCTCTTTGTTGGATTTCCAATTTTGCCACCAATCAAACTTTCATATGATTCTAACATAGCAACGTGTGATGTTGGTGCACTACGTCTGTCGACTACGTCTTATATCGAGTCTAGTGTTGTATAGATTAGACATGGCACGAAATCCTAGAAACATGTGATTGTATAGGTTTCGCTTATATGGAATAGCCTAGGTTTCGCTTATGTGTCAGTCTAGTAGTTTCCCTTTTATGACATTGATGTAGTTTCGCTTATTCGTCATGACTGAATAAGCGAAACCTAGTGGACTATATATAGGTGGTCATTCAAGCGAAACCTAAGAAATAGTTGTAGGTGTTGTCTTCCGGTTAGCCACGAAGTGTTGCCGAAGTGCTGTCAGAGTCTGTATACGTTATCAAGATCAATACAACAGCAATTAATAGTGAATCTGGCTGAAATCGCACCAAAACATTAGTTTCCGCCTCTTGTTTTGGATAGGAATTCTTCTGATCGACTCAATCAGGGCCGAAAACGATCCTACAAGTGGTATCAGAGCTCAGGAGGAAGAGTTCTTGTCATTTCAGCTGCATTTATTCTGACTTTCTACACTTTCTTCAAAATTTCAAAATTTTTCACGGTAAAACTAGCTCAATTTCACACACAGCACTCGGAATCATGCATTAATAAACCCTTGAAAATTTCAAAGCTAAAATCGATCTAGAACATAGGATTTTTGGGGTTTCGCTTTTACGGACTCGTTCAAAAATTGACGTCATCAGCATATTTCGTTCCAAGGGACAGGGTAGTTTCGCTCTTTTGGACCTTTAAACTGAGGTTTCACTCCAAATTTCTCAGTAGTTTCGCTCTTAGTGTTCCGCTTATCTGAACAATTCAGAGGTTCCGCTCTTGTGACATTTAGAAGTTCCGCTCATAAGATACTTGAGGTTCCGCTTTTAGTGACAGTTGAAGTTTCGCTCATAAAGCCATTTAGGGTTTCGCTTTTCTGTCACCTTGGTATTTCGCTCATTGTGACACTATAAGGTTTCGCTCAAAGGAACAATATTGCCTAAGCTTGGAAATTTGTGAACTTTGGACAATCGAACAATGGACAACGAATTCTATAACGCCTTTGCTAGTCCGATCACAATGACTCAGAATGCTTTGCTTGAAAATGAAACCGGAACGTCTCAGAAACCGCCTAAACTCATGGATATTGATGATTATAATGCGTGGTCTGAACGTTTTGGAAACTGGGTTGAGGCTTATCACTTAGATGCGTGGGAACACACTGAAGAACCATATGTTAGGCCCACAAGAAATAATACTCAGTTAACACTTAGAGAAATGAGTACGGAGGATAAAAAGAAATACAAGGATGAGAAACTGATGGTGAGTCTGCTTCAGCAAGCGATAAAAGAAGATATCTTGATACTGCTTCAACATGATGGAACTGCTTATTCTATCTGGACAGAATTGGAAGCAAAATTTGTTGGAAGTGATGATATGCTCAAAAACAAAATGTCTCTCATGAAGAAAGAATTCGATTTATTCCATGGTTTGAAATCTGAAAACACCAAGAAAATAATTGATAGATATTGTAATTTGGTGAGAAATATGACAAAACTTGGAATTAAGAAAGATACTGACGAATTGATTGAAAAACTTGCAGATGTGCTACCACATGAAACATGGGGAACATTTCTGATGATGCTGAGATCCAACAGAAAAGATTACAAAAATGTGACACTGGGAGATTTCATCAAACACCTAGAAGCTCAAGAGATGGAGCAGAGAAAGATCGCCAGGATGAAGAATTATGATGGAGAACAGGACATCAGCTTATACTACAAGAGTGGTGTTACTGGAACAACAAATCATTCTCCAAAAATTGAAACTGCGTTCAGTGTTAAAGACTCTTCTGAAAAGAAATCATCCCAGGGATCAAGCAGCACAAGATTTTCGTCATTTGATCCAAACATTTCTGCAACAAAGAATGGAAGAAGACTTCAATGTAATATTGTATTAAATCTTGAAAGTGATCAAGATTATTCTGAAGAAGTTGCCAAAAATCAAATGTCTTTGTTGGGAATGGTTCTTGAGTCTTATAGTAGTTTTGTGGCCGGAAAGATCGGTAATCCAATGCTCACGAAAGAAGATTACGATCAAATTGATGCGGAAGAAATGGAATTAATGGACATTAAATGGTGCATGGCTAGTGTGATGAGACGAGCTGAGAAGTTTAAACAAATTACAGGCCGAGATGATTTTCGTGATGCAAATGTTTCAACTTTAGGCTTTGATAAATCTAAAGTTACATGTTTTCGTTGCAGGGAAAAGGGGCATTTCAAGAGGGAGTGCAAAAATCGCGAAGCTACTGGTGCCCAGAATCCTTTTGGAAACAACGATTATCACAAAAAGGCGATTTATCATCAAGTCACACCACCAGCACAACATCAGGCACAAACTGCACACGGGAGAGATGTGATTGACGGGTCAAAAAGAGCATGTCTAGGAAAATATGATAACTTTACCTGGGATAAATATCTTCCATCAAACAGCAAAGTGTGTTTGGCAGAACAAGATGATGAAAAGTTGGCTGAAGGTTTCTGTTGGGACAATTTTTGCCCAGATCAAGAACTCATGGCCAAAGAGATGTTCAAAAACACTTCAAATGTTAATGCTTTCATTGCAAATGCTTATGATTTGAAATGTGCTGAAAAATGCAGGAAAGTCATGGAAGCTGCTGAAGCAAGACGGAGAAAGTTTGAAGAAGAGGAAGAAGAGGAAGAGAGATTGAAAGCTGAAGCTGAAGCTGAGAAAAAGAGAAGAGCTTAATTTTTACGATCAAACAGAACAGTCAAGGAGGTTCCGGAATTTGAAGTCAAAGTTGATGCTGAACCAGTTAAAGTTCCTGAAAAGTGCATGAATTGTGATTCATTAATCAAACAAAACAATGAGTTGCTGCACAATATAAAGAGATTGAAAGAATCCTATGATACAATGAACAGAGAAATTAACAAGTATACGGATTCAAATGGAGAACAAGTTGTGGCAATGAATACGTTGAAGGGACCGTACATGAGACAGCTTGATGATGCAAATTTTCATATAAAGAAATGTGCTGATCTGGAGTTGAAGTTAGCAACACAAAAGATAGAAACTGAGAAAGTTAAAAAGTTATTAGAAAGTTACTCATGTTCTACTTTTGTTGTTGACAGGATTTATCTGGTTGTGGAGAATCTTAAGACGTTTGAAGAAGAGAAGACGTCTGAAGAAAAGAATTCCGTGACAAAAGATGAAGATAATGTAAAGATTTCTGGTAAGAAACCAAGTGTGGTCTACAATAGATGTCCGCCCCCGGTCGAAAATGGATATTCACCTCGAAATCCAAATTCCGAGAGAGTCGAACAAGCAATAAACTTAGAATGGGAGTCTGGGCCATCGGATAACTTGCCGGAAAATATTGATGTCACATACACGTCATCCGACACTGATCATGAGTCAAAGTTGATAAAAAGTGTGGTCGATCAAGTGTTAGATAAAGATGACAGTGAGGAGTCAAACATGGAGTTCAAACCCGAGTCAAAGTCTGAGTCCGATGTGTCAAAGTCTACAATCAAAAAGGACAAACGGGTTTATGACAAACAATTTTTGCTATCTAAATCTAATTTGAATGATGAATCGGTCAAAGTGGCATATACTTTGAAAGGTTCTGACAAATTATATTCTGATGAGAGTTTTCCAATAAGAAGTGTCAGATTTGAAATGATTCAAAAGGTTTTCAAAATCACAGAAATTAATATTTCTGAAATAAAAGATTTAAATCTTAATGGAAAACCTAAACAGTACACTTCAAGAGATCAACAAAGAATTAACAAGAAAATGGGTTGCAATTGTTGTTACAGTTTTCAAAAGAAACCAAACCATAATCGTAATTTCAAAAAGAAAGGATTAGGTTTTGTACCACCGAAAAACTATAAAAATGAAAAAATGTATAAACCAAAAACTATGTTTGTTTCAAGGAAAACGACAGAGGCTGAGAAAGAACAATCATTCAGAAAGCAGACAAATCAGGAATTCCTTGCCAAGAAGCAAGACGAGCTAAAGAAGAATGTTGTTCAAAAGAAGATTGAAACCAGAACCTGTTTTCAGTGCAAGATTGCTGGTCATGTTGCTAGGAATTGTCCGAAGACATTCAAACCAAAACAGGAAGTCTTTGGTAAATTGAAAGAGAAAGTTGTTGAGAACACTGTACTGAAAACCCGAAAGTTTATTGGCTTTGAAAATTCAATTTTTGAAAAAGGAGAATGTTCAAAGAGCGCTTTATAGAGAAAAGAAAATGTAAAAAATCAAAAATGGGTTGTGAAAGGTTCAGGTAACAATTCTGGTGATGAATCTGATTCCACAAAATCAGAGGAGCCACGTGTTGAGAAAAAGGCTGAAAAATCAGTTCCAACTATGAACGATGAAAATTTTCCACCTTTGTGTGCTGAAAATTTTATGAAGAAAGTTGGAAAAGTTGAAATTTCAAATCAATTTTATTCTGACAAGAAGAAATTTGATGTTGAAAAGACTTTCAACGGAAATGTGAAACGTATCTTTGGCAAAATGGTCAATGGTAAGGCCAAAGGTGTTAAAGAATTTTATGCTGCCAAAAGAGGGGTTCACAAGTCCGTTAAAAGTAAAGAAGAAGAAGATGTTGTTACACCCAAGGAAGGTCAGGCTTGGGTGGATATATTTTCAAAGAATAAAAACCTGACTTGCCGGAGATCCCAAGTTGGTAATCGTGGATCATGAATCGGTATCATTCTTTATCATGTTTGTATAATGTGTTTTGAAAAGCAGGACTTGGTGGAACTCCTAGGTTTGTAAGCGTGGAGTAGGAATCGGCACCTTGAGAATTCAACCAACAGATGGTAATTGGTTGAAAAACAGGTTTGAGTTGTATGTTTGTGAATATTACAAGCGGTTCAGAATTTGAAACAGGATGATACTACAAGTGGTTAATCAAGGTCATTAAGTTGAACTTGATGTATGTGACAACTCGTATTTCGAACCTACTTTTGTGTAACGTTACGTGATTATGTGAACTCTATTTGAATAACATGTTATATGTGCCTTGTGTGAAATTGTGAATGTTTGTTTATATGTGCATGACCCGATCGTACATGACCCACTCGACTACACAAACCCATTCGGTCCATGTTGTTGGACTCGAGACCATGGGGCAGCCCAAGTAAGGGTTCGGCCCACTTCCTTCTCATACGTATACACGTATACGCACACCATTAGGGTTTTACTCCCCACAATTCGCAATCAAGAACACACACACAAACACTAGACTATCTCTCTCTTTCTCGACTCGGAACCAAGGCAGCCGAACACCCCTTTCCATCGAAGCTTTTGGATTCGGATCATTCCCTTTCTCATCTCGGTTAGTAGTATGTATACCGATTACGTGTTTAATATGTATGATTATGAGATGATATTGTTATCTATCGGATTACATGATCTAGGGTTCTTGTTAGCATGATTTCTTATGTTGTTGATTCTTAGTGTTCATGAAAATCGGCTGCATGTATGATTAAATCGGATTGGTAATATGCTAATCGGTTCGAATAAGTGCTTGTTAATCGGCTGTGATATTATGACTTGTGATTGCGATTTAGGTTGCATGATAGTTAAATGATTCGGTTTATGTTTGTATGATGATCCGATTGTTTGTTCTTGATGATTGATGATATGAATGTTCATAACTATCGAATAATAGCTGATTTGATCTGATTATGAAACTGCTAAATCTGTTAACTGATTTTACGAAACTAATTGAGCTGCTAATAAGGAAACTGTTACAATCTGCTAGTCTTGACATGGATTGCGAGTCGAGAACACCTAGTCTTGACTCGGGACCTCATCACCGACACAAAACAGCACAAACCGAGACCACGGTTGCGGGTCCGGTTGTGACTCGAGACCGTGTAGTCTCGACTAGACCATGATGACTCGATATCTCCTTTGTTGCGACTCGAGACCCCGAAACCAGTACACCTCGAGACCGACTAGTCTCGACTCGAGATCGTTAGTCTCGACTCGAGACCGCGAACACTTGAACACTATTGGACTTTCCCTGTTACGGGCCCAACTGATTGGGCCGGATACTTGGACTTCGTTAGTTACGTAACTGTTCCTGCTAATGCTTATACGTGAATTGCCACGATTATAGTTGTGTACAATACGTGTAGAACATACGTGCTATACTTGAATACGAACCTGACTTGTATGATAACCATGCTAGGACGTGGTTGATCACCATATAGCTTACTTGAACATTTTGTGTATCTGCCGAGCAAACCAAGGTGAGTTCACACAGCCAAGGCATGGGGTTCCCAGGGTGGGAATGGGATTGGATGATTTATTCGTACATACTCAGATGATAGAATTTAATGATATGGTCCTCAGGGTGAGGATGGTAAATGATAAGATACGGCTAGACTAGTATACTAATTGAACTGATCTTCGCACACACGCCGGGGTTGGCCGCGATATTATGACTGATCTTCGCACACATGCCTTGGAAAGGCCGCGAACTATATACTAAAACTTCGCACACATGCCAGGGTGGCCGCGATACAAATATACATAGTCTAGAATACTTGGGAAAAATTTCCCCTAATCTTCGCACACATGCCTAGAGGGCCGCGATGGAAACTAATACGATACATGGCTTAATGAACGAACATAACGCTACTCACACTATTACGATTACTGAACTATTAACTGTGAACTCGCTCAACTAGTTGTTGACTCTCTGCTGCATGCCTTGCAGGACCTTAGGTACTTATGGAGCTTGCACAGGGAGGAGCAGGTCGTTGTGGGATACGGATCGAGGATTTTATGTCAAACGTTTAAACAGTTGAACATCACTTTGGGTTTTCGTATTATGCTTCCGCTACTTAAAACTATGTTTTGTTGAAACACCAATTATATTTGGGTTACATTGATTACTTTTAATATTAAATGCTATGTTCAATATGATTGGTGGCTTGATCCTGGTCACGTCACGCCTCCAAGCGGTGGTGTTCCGCGTGTGGATTTTGGGGGTGTGACAGATTGGTATCAGAGCCATTGGTTATAGAGAACTTGGTTTTAATATGGGAAAAACGTTTTTATTAAAACCAGACTATAACCAGAACAGTGCTCTCAACGATCCACAACGACGCTTCGATCCACGTGCAAGACTCAACATCCTAGGTAATATGGTTTATGTTTATTACCTGCTTGCTAGAATTACGTAGAACTTTGCTCGTAGTATGCTTAGATACACATGACACTATTGCCTGAGAACACTTACGTGCTTATACTCTTCTGTCATCGCACTACTCGCGAACCATTCTCACTTATGCTACTTTTACTATGAAGATCATGTCTGGATGTGTTAACATGACTCAAGCCCAGTTGACGGCTCTCATTAATGAACAAGTTGCTGCGGCACTTGCAGCCGCACAAGCAGGAGGTATATCCTGTAGTTATAACTCACACTAAGATCTCTAGGTCCTACACTTCTAGATCAACTCTTGTGTTTAAACTTTGTCCTATTCGTACACAATAGGTCAACCCGCACAGCAACCTGTTTGCACTTTCAAGAACTTCATGGACTGTCGTCCAAGCACTTTCAGTGGCACCGAGGGGGCAGTGGGACTCCTCCATTGGTTTGAGAAGCTAGAGTCAGTATTCGAGATGTGTGAATGCCCTGAGGCTCGCAGGGTCAAGTATGCCGCTGGCACGTTGGAAGGGATTGTGCTAACCTGGTGGAACGCGCAAGTACAGATCCTTGGGTTGGCAGCTGCTAACGCCACACCTTGGGAAGATTTCAAAGAACTGATCAAGAGAGAATACTGCACGCGAGATGACATCCACAAGTTGGAGGTGGAGCTGTATCATCTGAAAATGACGGGGTCAGAAATCGAAGCTTACACTAAACGGTCGAACGAATTAGCCATCTTGTGTCCAACGATGGTGGACCCTCCAGTTAAGCGCATTGAGTTGTACCTCAAGGGACTTGCGCCAGAGATCCAGAGCCATGTGACATCGGCTAACCTTAACAACATCCAAGACATTCAGCGTCTCGCTCATCGACTCACCGATCAAGCAGTGGAACAGAACAAGCTGCCAAAACGCATCAGTGCTACCACTACTGCTGTTACTACTTCTGCTACTCCCAACGACAATAAGAGAAAATGGGAGGGGGATTCCAGCAAGGGATCAGTTTCCGTTCAGTCTCAAGCACAGCAGCGCAAGACAAATGACTACCAAAATCCGAGTCAGCAATCATCAGGTAGTCAAGGGCAGGGTGGATATCGGGGAAATCACCCACTATGTAACAGGTGCAACAGACACCACAGTGGGCAGTGTCGCAAGGAACGTTGTCAGAGATGTCTCAAGCTAGGGCATGAAGCTAAAGACTGCAGGAGTGTGCGACCTGTGAATCAGAATCAGCAATTCCCACTACCAGCTCCACAGAACCAACAGCAGCAGCCACAGCGTGGAAACCGGGGGTGTTTCCAGTGTGGGGCTGAAGGTCATTTCAAACGTGATTACCCTCAATTGAACCAGAACCAGAATCACAACAACAACAATCACCAGGGCAATGGAACAACAACAATGGGGGAAACAACAACAATGGCAACGAAGCAAGGGGACGTGCTTTCGTACTGGGTCGAGGGGACGCAATGAACGATCCCAATGTGGTTATGGGTAAGTTTCTTCTCGATGACATTTATGTTACTGTTTTATTTGATTCGGGTGCGGATACAAGTTATATATCGTTGAAAGTCAGTAAATTGTTAAGACGTGCACCAACACTCTTAACCACCAAACATGTCGTAGAATTAGCTAATGGTAAGAGTCTAGAAGCCACGCATGTAGTCAGGGGTTGTAATATTGTCTTAGCCGGTCAAGCTTTCACGATCAATCTTATTCCCATAGTCTTGGGAAGCTTCGATATCGTTATCGGGATGGATTGGTTATCCCAACATCAGGCAGAAATCTTATGCAGCGAGAAGATCATTCGTATTCCCCGCTCTGGTCGAGAACCTCTCGAAGTTCAAGGCGACAAGAGTGGTGCTGTGGTTGGCATCATCTCTTTCTTGAAGGCTCAGAAATGTTTGCGGAAGGGTCACACTGCCATTTTGGCACTAGTTACTGACGCATCGACGAAAGAGAAGAAATTGGAAGACATTCCAGTTGTACGCGACTTCCCTCAGGTGTTTCCTGAAGATTTACCTGGACTACCGGCTCATCGCCAAGTCGAATTTCAAATCGGGCTCGCTCCAGGAGCAGCGCCCATAGCTCGAGCACCGTATCGGTTAGCTCCAACTGAACTGGAAGAACTGTCAAAGCAGCTACAAGAGCTCTTGGAAAAGGGCTTTATTCGTCCAAGCTCTTCGCCTTGGGGAGCTCCAGTGTTATTTGTGAAAAAGAAGGACGGTACCTTCAGTATGTGCATAGACTACCGGGAACTCAACAAGGTGACGGTGAAGAACCGTTATCCTCTTCCACGTATTGACGACTTATTCGACCAGTTGCAAGGGTCGAGTTACTACTCCAAGATCGATCTAAGGTCAGGGTATCATCAGCTGAGAGTTCGCGAGGAGGACGTCTCCAAGACAGCATTCAGAACTCGCTACGGTCACTACGAGTTTCTAGTCATGCCTTTTGGGCTTACGAACGCGCCTGCAGTTTTCATGGATCTTATGAACAGGGTGTGTAAACCCTATCTAGACAAGTTCGTCATTGTTTTCATCGACGACATCCTGATCTACTCCAAGAGTCAGGAGGAACACGAGCAGCACTTACGACTTATTTTGGAACTTCTTCGAAAGGAACAACTGTACGCCAAGTTTTCAAAATGCGACTTCTGGCTTCGTGAAGTCCACTTCTTAGGCCATGTGATGAACAGAGATGGGATTCATGTTGACCCATCCAAGGTAGATTCGATCAGGAACTGGCCTGCACCACGTACACCAACAGAAATACGCCAATTTTTGGGTTTGGCGGGATATTACAGACGGTTCATCAAGGACTTTTCAAAGATTGCTCAGCCGCTTACATTGCTGACACAGAAGGGTGTCACTTATCGTTGGGGTAATCCCCAGGAAACCGCTTTCCAGTACCTAAAGGATAGGCTTTGCAACGCACCTATTCTCTCATTGCCAGAGGGCACAGACGACTTCGTGGTTTACTGTGATGCATCCATCCAGGGTCTTGGATGTGTGTTAATGCAGCGCGACAAGGTCATTGCTTACGCTTCGCGCCAACTCAAGGTTCATGAACGGAACTACACGACGCACGATTTAGAGCTGGGAGCTGTTGTTTTCGCGCTTAAGATATGGCGACACTACCTGTACGGTACCAAGTGCACTATTTACACCGATCACAGGAGTCTCGAGCATATCCTTAAGCAAAAGGATTTGAACATGCGTCAACGAAGATGGGTCGAACTTTTAAACGATTACGAATGCGCTATTAAGTACCATCCAGGCAAAGCCAATGTTGTGGCTGACGCCCTCAGTCGGAAAGACACTATACCTAAGCGCATACGAGCATTGCAGCTCACCATTCAGTCTAGTCTTCCAGTACAGATACGAGATGCTCAGGTAGAAGCATTGAAACCAGAAAACGTCAGGGCTGAAGCCTTACGCGGCTCGGCAAAGATTAGAACAGAAAGAAGACGGCGCCTACTATGTGACAGGGCGTATTTGGGTCCCACTTTATGGCGACTTGCGTGAGCTAGTGATGGATGAAGCTCACAAATCGCGCTACTCGGTACATCCAGGGTCGGATAAAATGTACCACGATCTCAGAACTACTTATTGGTGGCCTAGCATGAAGGCCCACATCGATACCTATGTCAGCAAGTGCTTGACCTGTTGTCACACCCCAACCAATGGCGGAAACATCGGGATGAGACGAAGTGTGAAGATTGCTAGAGACATCATAACGCTATTTGTGACAATATTTAGAAAATCCAAATTTCATTTCATTTCATAACTTCAAATAGTCAACGTTACAAGAAATTCAAATACGACAAGTTTAACAAAACAACATGATAACATATCAAAATTTTGATACAACATTTTAAACCCTAACGTCTATATGTGTATCTAGGCATCAACGCTACTTCATTTCATAGCATCATCGTCCTCAACCTGTAACATGTTTAAAATAAAGTTCAATGCAAAAGCAAAGGCGAGTATACAAGTTTGATACGTACATAGCAAAAGATAAGTTTGAACAATTCCTCATAGCAAGCATGTGATTCAAGATAAACATTTAAACATGGCATGTGTCTAACATATCAAACCAAGAAAACGCAACTTGCTCATGACATAACCAAAGTTTCAGTAGAGGCGGGTCGTTAATCCTATAGCGCTACATATGTCAAGGTTTGGCTCGTACGAAGTTAATGATAAGTTCAACACATAAGAATCACCCAAATTTAAAGTATCAAGTCATCACATATACAAGCATGTTATAGGAATGTTCATGTGTTTAGACAAAAGTTCATGTGTAAGTTTCAATAGGTAAACATGTTACACCCCAAAAGTAGTAAAAGTAAAAAGGGGAAAAGTACGAGTATACTCACAAAGTTTGCATACGTTTTCCGATTATCCAATTGTTGACGAGTAGAGATTTAGAGTCCGAATGTATAAGGGTTAAGGTTCAAGTATGTTTAGAGTCGAGATTCGGTGTTCAAAACAACATAAAAATAAGATATGAGAATAACATGGAAAATAATCATTTAGTACATATGATGCTTGTTCTTGACACTAGGAAACTCGAAGGAGTTTAGATGTTTTCATGGAACAAGGTTCCATTAGAATCGTGACAAGTTATCATAGTCTAGGATGATGTAATCTAGTACCCCGACATATGAACACTAGTTCATCATCAAAGATTCGATTATTCGAATAATATATTTAGGTTATATAATATATGTCCAATAGTTCAAGCATGAGGTAGAAGATTAAAATCTTCATTTTGGTACCTCTAAATGTCATAGAAGTCATGTAGGAGGTAGGAAGATCAAGTCTTCCATTTAGGCACCTCTATGTGTTCACCACTACACTTGATGTAAAAAAAACAACCAAGGAGGGTCATGAACATACAATAAAGAATAAGAAATATACACACTAACTAAGAGAAATCATCAAATCATGTGAGGATTGTATGTTTGGACAACCCAAGTTGTTCCATAATCACTCATGTATCAAAGACAAAGTTTGACATGACTTGTGGGTTAAAAACCCTAAACAAAACACCAAGTTTATGAGGTTTAATCCTCTGATTTTAAATGTCTCAACCTTGTTTTTAAGCTTAACCAACCATGGGATAAGTTGTAAGCATTAGGACATAGGTATGAGATGTGTTAGACACAAGTTGCATAGGTTTAAACAAGTTTTTGATGAACATAAAAACAAACAGAAAGTTTATGGACTATTTCGGGGCATTTCCAGGTCTGATTTCTCCAAGGAGAAGTCTAGGAATCGAACCCCATGATTATACAAGCAAGTAGGAAAAAGAATCGAGTCAATCGGATAAGAATTGAGTGAGTTATGCTCATTTTCGTGAAGGGGTGTCAATCTACTCGAACCCTTGCTTTCAGCTACGGTTTGGTGGATGTTTTGTGAGTTTTTAGGGTTGCAAAAGTGGTAGGGAGGCTGGTTATAAGTGGTATTTATAGGGGGAAGGATTAGGGTTTCAATGGGTTGGGCTTTGGAAGTGTTTAGAAGGGGTTACACCTTGAAACTAGCCCACAAAACCCAACTATATGGGGCTGAATTTTGCTGAATTGGGCTGCCATATTTCTTTATTTTTTTTATTTTTTTAAAACATTATAATGAGTAATTTTGTTAATTAAGTTGTGTAATAATATGCAACAATGTTTCCCCTAACTTGTAACAAGGTAAAATAAGAAATAAAACATGATTTAACTAGGTAAAAAGTGTAATGTACAAGTTTTATTTACGAAGCAAGTTCCGTATTTTACAACGATTACGATGAAAGAATGGTTATAAGAACACAAGATTTCCAAAGATAGAATTTCACGTAAGGTTTCTAAATGTAGGATGTTTGAAAACGCAGGGCGTTACAGTCTCCCCTCCTTTAGGAAATTTCGTCCCGAAATTTATTCAAGAGGAAGGCTTGAAAGAGTTTTTGGCATAAAGGTGATCATTAAGAATTGAAACTTGGGAAGTTTGAAAGTTTTGAAAAGTACCAAATTTTGGAGAACGTCAAGGTAGATTTGCAAGGGGAAGTTTTTAAGGATAGTATAAAAAAAATCATACTTTCGTAAAACCTGTTTATTGAGAGGAACGAAAAGGTTTGTTACTTTAAATAAAGCAATAGAGGTATACTAAGTATAGTTTCACAAGAATCAAGAATAGGGAGGCTATTTTATAGGTAACGAGGTAAGTTAGGACTCAAATGTTTAAACAAGCTGGATTGCGAACGAGTTTTGTATAAAATAATACGAGTATAGAATGCACGAATGACTCTTAAAGAGTACAACTATGTGAATAGCATAAGTGTTGGATAGATGAACGTAGTGTGTTAAGGATGAAGTCTCGTCATGAATAATCGGATATAATGCGTTTGTGAGTTGCGTGAAGTTGTATTAGGTCCAAAAGGTCTGCAACACACTGAATTTCTCATGGCACGTTTTACGAAAGTTTGGTAACATGGTGAAAACACTTATATATAGGAAGTACCAGCGGCGTATCCACCATGTTTTAACCACATCACGTCCGTTTCGTTACTTGGGGTCATGTTACGTTCCGTGTCTTACCATACACAGTAGTACACTCTATGGTTCTCATACGCCTATCACTATAATCCCGTGTGCACCCGCGATTATACTGATTGTCGCATGATCCACATAGCTTGTACTAGTTATGTATGAATCAAGGTATACATGAATTTGAAAATAAGAATGTGTACGTAGAAGAATGTCGTATGTAAGCATGTTTATGTTTAAGCATGTATGGGACCCACGTAAGCGAATCCCTCGGATTACGCTCGCGTATAGGTACGAATGTACGAATCATGAGTAAGGATGAAAGTATGAGCATAAGTTTAAGTATGAATACGCATGTATGTATGAGCATAAACATAAAACGTGTAAGTAGTATGTGTACAAGCAGAATCGTAAAACGTATAAGTAGTATGTGTATGAGTACAAGCATAAAACGTATGAACATAGGTGTAGGTATGAAAAATAAATATTGCGTATATGGTGTATGTTGAGGCATCGCGGATTAGAAAGGCTAAGTATGTAGATACGAACGATATAAATGGTGTTATCGCGAGATATCGACTAAAACGTGTATGACGATGTGCATGTATAGTTGTTCCAACAAAACGTTGAGTTTATCGAATCAAAATTAGATTGAGCCTGGTTTGAAAGGTAGAATATAGTTTGTATATGTAAAGGAACATAAAGTACTCGTTGGTTATGCATAACGTATTTTGTAACAAATAGAAATGCTAATTTTGTTTAAAAGGGTTTACGTAATCCGAAAAATGGTCGGTCCCTATGAAGTCTTCTTGCCCACGTGTTTTGTAAATTGGTGTAGGAAAAGGGTTTTCGTTAAAAAGTAAGTTCGTTTCATCAAAGAAGAAATTATGAATTTAGGAGGTTCTTGTGAAAACTAGAATCCTTAGAAGAGAAATTTAGCAAAAGGACTTAGTGATTAAAAAAATTAACAAATGATTTGTTGATGTTGAAAAGGGTATTTGGTAAAACAATCATATAACTTCTATAAGATCTTATAAGTATTTGAGAAAGGTTGGTTGGATTTTGATTAAAAGTAGAAGGTGAGCATGTTTTAGTGATTAAGTCGAATATGAAGTTCATGGGCAAGAGTTTCATTGAGCCGATTAAATTGATAGGTAGCATTTCGTAAGGTTTTGAAGTTCGAGCAATAAAACGTTTTAAGACATGATTATGAATTTCGCGTATATGAGTTGAATGAAAATAGATTGTAGAATAAGAAGTACGTTTGATAAAACAATGCATTTTGAAATCGGTATGAGTGGGTATTTTGAATAATGATAAACAATTTGGGTATAAAATATGATCGAGTTTGCATAATAAGATATTTTGAAGAGACGTTTTGGTAACGATCACCTAGGTAAGGGAATCACCCCTAACTCGTTGGTGATGTCGTTTTTTTTTTAAGAAAAAGGGGAGTGGAGTTAGTCGTCAAGGTAAGAAAATCACTCCAATCTTAATGATATGTCTCCACTCGTCGTTACAAGGAATATGAAATTATATTATATGAAATCATGCATATATATAAATGTATGGAAAAGGTTCAATATGTTGTGTGCATGAAAAGAGAATATCGAAAGTATACTCGAGTTTGAAAGATTGCATCGTATAAAATAAATATTAGGAACACATGTTGATCAAAATTTGGATGGTTCCAAAACGGAACTTTGACTAACCAAAGTGGTCAAAAAGTCTTTTGAATTTGAGGAGCATGCTTTGGCCTAATAGGTAAAATACTCTCGCCGACAAGTCGGTTAACGGTATTTACCCTTCCGGTTACTACATGTCCCAAATCAATCGAAATTTCGAGACTTGGCGGGATTTATAAAAAAAATACCAAGGAGTGGAACTAGTCGACAAGGTGCGGGTTTCACCCCTAACTTGACGATTTTGTATCCTAAGTGTGGTTGGTACTCGTCGGGTCAAAATTTAATTTCGACATGTTGACGAGGGTCCACTAGAATTTGAAATTTGAGTTTTACCATTAAGATGTGGATTTCACTCCTAGCTTAATGGCGATATCTCGTGTAAAAAGGAATATGTAGATTGAGAGTCGTTCACCAAATTGTGAGTTTCACGCCTATTTTGGTGAATTCGTCTCATTTGTACAATATGAGTGTTGTCGGATTTAGAATAATCGAGTAAAATGCATGAGGGAAGTGTATGTCGAAGGAGATACACAAACAAGTATAAACACATAAGAAAGCATATCAAGGATGATACTTAAATAATGAAATAAAACAAGTATTAACACATAGAGAAATATGTCAAGAATAACACATAAAGAATCGAACAACGAAACAAGTGTTAACACATAATAAAACAAGCATTAATGCGTAAGAATAACATGTCGAATATTACACATGAGTAACATACATGTTTAAAAGAGCATAAATAAGTAACAAATAAAGTATCATGTAGTAGTCCAAGCAAAGCATACGAATAAGGTTCTAAAACTATAGACTAGGCTAAAGCATTCCTACTTTTCCTAATTCCCTATAGTTATGGCTCTGATACCAATCTGTCACACCCCAACCAATGGCGGAAACATCGGGATGAGACGAAGTGTGAAGATTGCTAGAGACATCATAACGCTATTTGTGACAATATTTAGAAAATCCAAATTTCATTTCATTTCATAACTTCAAATAGTCAACGTTACAAGAAATTCAAATACGACAAGTTTAACAAAACAACATGATAACATATCAAAATTTTGATACAACATTTTAAACCCTAACGTCTATATGTGTATCTAGGCATCAACGCTACTTCATTTCATAGCATCATCGTCCTCAACCTGTAACATGTTTAAAATAAAGTTCAATGCAAAAGCAAAGGCGAGTATACAAGTTTGATACGTACATAGCAAAAGATAAGTTTGAACAATTCCTCATAGCAAGCATGTGATTCAAGATAAACATTTAAACATGGCATGTGTCTAACATATCAAACCAAGAAAACGCAACTTGCTCATGACATAACCAAAGTTTCAGTAGAGGCGGGTCGTTAATCCTATAGCGCTACATATGTCAAGGTTTGGCTCGTACGAAGTTAATGATAAGTTCAACACATAAGAATCACCCAAATTTAAAGTATCAAGTCATCACATATACAAGCATGTTATAGGAATGTTCATGTGTTTAGACAAAAGTTCATGTGTAAGTTTCAATAGGTAAACATGTTACACCCCAAAAGTAGTAAAAGTAAAAAGGGGAAAAGTACGAGTATACTCACAAAGTTTGCATACGTTTTCCGATTATCCAATTGTTGACGAGTAGAGATTTAGAGTCCGAATGTATAAGGGTTAAGGTTCAAGTATGTTTAGAGTCGAGATTCGGTGTTCAAAACAACATAAAAATAAGATATGAGAATAACATGGAAAATAATCATTTAGTACATATGATGCTTGTTCTTGACACTAGGAAACTCGAAGGAGTTTAGATGTTTTCATGGAACAAGGTTCCATTAGAATCGTGACAAGTTATCATAGTCTAGGATGATGTAATCTAGTACCCCGACATATGAACACTAGTTCATCATCAAAGATTCGATTATTCGAATAATATATTTAGGTTATATAATATATGTCCAATAGTTCAAGCATGAGGTAGAAGATTAAAATCTTCATTTTGGTACCTCTAAATGTCATAGAAGTCATGTAGGAGGTAGGAAGATCAAGTCTTCCATTTAGGCACCTCTATGTGTTCACCACTACACTTGATGTAAAAAAAACAACCAAGGAGGGTCATGAACATACAATAAAGAATAAGAAATATACACACTAACTAAGAGAAATCATCAAATCATGTGAGGATTGTATGTTTGGACAACCCAAGTTGTTCCATAATCACTCATGTATCAAAGACAAAGTTTGACATGACTTGTGGGTTAAAAACCCTAAACAAAACACCAAGTTTATGAGGTTTAATCCTCTGATTTTAAATGTCTCAACCTTGTTTTTAAGCTTAACCAACCATGGGATAAGTTGTAAGCATTAGGACATAGGTATGAGATGTGTTAGACACAAGTTGCATAGGTTTAAACAAGTTTTTGATGAACATAAAAACAAACAGAAAGTTTATGGACTATTTCGGGGCATTTCCAGGTCTGATTTCTCCAAGGAGAAGTCTAGGAATCGAACCCCATGATTATACAAGCAAGTAGGAAAAAGAATCGAGTCAATCGGATAAGAATTGAGTGAGTTATGCTCATTTTCGTGAAGGGGTGTCAATCTACTCGAACCCTTGCTTTCAGCTACGGTTTGGTGGATGTTTTGTGAGTTTTTAGGGTTGCAAAAGTGGTAGGGAGGCTGGTTATAAGTGGTATTTATAAGGGGAAGGATTAGGGTTTCAATGGGTTGGGCTTTGGAAGTGTTTAGAAGGGGTTACACCTTGAAACTAGCCCACAAAACCCAACTATATGGGGCTGAATTTTGCTGAATTGGGCTGCCATATTTCTTTATTTTTTTTATTTTTTTAAAACATTATAATGAGTAATTTTGTTAATTAAGTTGTGTAATAATATGCAACAATGTTTCCCCTAACTTGTAACAAGGTAAAATATGAAATAAAACATGATTTAACTAGGTAAAAAGTGTAATGTACAAGTTTTATTTACGAAGCAAGTTCCGTATTTTACAACGATTACGATGAAAGAATGGTTATAAGAACACAAGATTTCCAAAGATAGAATTTCACGTAAGGTTTCTAAATGTAGGATGTTTGAAAACGCAGGGCGTTACACCTGTGCAAGAGTCAAGGCAGAGTATCAGAAACCAGCAGGCTTGCTTCAGCAACCAAAGATACCACAGTGGAAATGGGAGGAAATTTCCATGGATTTTGTTACAAGCCTACCTAGATCCCAGCGTGGGAACGATACTATTTGGGTGATCGTGGATCGACTCACCAAGTCTGCTCACTTATTGGCAATCAAAGAAACAGACAAGTTTTCCACATTAGCAGATATATACTTGAAAGAAGTAGTCTCAAGGCACGGGGTGCCCACCTCTATCATTTCGGATCGCGATGCACGATTCATGTCAGAACTATGGCAAGCTATGCACAAAGCTTTTGGCTCTCGGTTAGATATGAGCACGGCTTATCACCCTCAGACAGATGGGCAGTCTGAGCGCACGATTCAAACTTTGGAAGACATGCTTCGGGCATGTGTCATTGATTTCGGCAATAGCTGGGAAAAGCATCTCCCTCTAGTGGAGTTTTCATACAATAACAGTTATCACACCAGCATCCAAGCCGCTCCATTCGAGGCATTGTACGGGCGTAAATGCCGGTCACCTCTCTGTTGGGCAGAGGTGGGGGATAGTCAGATCACGGGTCCAGAACTTATAGTGGACACCACGGAAAATATTGCACAAATACGACAACGCATGGCGGCAGCTCGTGACCGTCAGAAAAGTTACGCGGATAAGCGTAGGAAACCTTTGGAATTTCAGGTCGGGGACCGGGTTTTACTTAAAGTCTCACCCTGGAAGGGTGTGGTTCGCTTTGGCAAGCGAGGCAAACTCAATCCGATGTATGTCGGACCATTTGAAATCGCAGAAAGAATAGGCAAGGTGGCCTACAGACTAAACTTACCAGCTGAACTCGGGGCAGTTCACAACGTTTTCCACGTGTCGAATCTGAAGAAATGTCTGTCAGATGAGACCCTCATAATTCCTTTGAAAGAGCTCACTATCGACGAACAGTTGCACTTCGTCGAGGAACCTGTAGAAATCACGGACCGGGATGTTAAGGTCCTCAAACACAAGAGAATCCCTCTTGTTCGAGTTCGTTGGAACTCCCGTCGTGGCCCAGAGTACACCTGGGAACGCGAAGATCAAATGAAAGAAAAGTATCCCCAGTTATTCACGAACCGTACAACCACTACTGAGGCTGAAGCAAATTCCAGATCAACGGGGGGAGGATGTGACGCCCCAGGAAAACCAGTAAACGATACAACCTACCTAGCTTCCTCAGTGGGTGCGTACCAAATTTCGGGACGAAATTTCTTTTAGGTTGGGGATAATGTGACAACTCGTATTTCGAAACTACTTTTGTGTAACGTTACGTGATTATGTGAACTCTATTTGAATAACATGTTATATGTGCCTTGTGTGAAATTGTGAATGTTTGTTTATATGTGCATGACCCGATAGTACATGACCCACTCGACTACACAAACCCATTCGGTCCATGTTGTTGGACTCGAGACCATGGGGCAGCCCAAGTAAGGGTTCGGCCCACTTCCTTCTCATACGTATACACGCATACGCACACCATTAGGGTTTTACTCCCCACAATTCGCAATCAAGAACACACACACAAACACTAGACTATCTCTCTCTTTCTCGACTCGGAACCAAGGCAGCCGAACACCCCTTTCCATCGAAGCTTTTGGATTCGGATCATTCCCTTTCTCATCTCGGTTAGTAGTATGTTTACCAATTACGTGTTTAATATGTATGATTATGAGATGATATTGTTATCTATCGGATTACATGATCTAGGGTTCTTGTTAGCATGATTTCTTATGTTGTTGATACTTAGTGTTCATGAAAATCGGCTGCATGTATGATTAAATCGGATTGGTAATATGCTAATCGGTTCGAATAAGTGCTTGTTAATCGGCTGTGATATTATGACTTGTGATTGCGATTTAGGTTGCATGATAGTTAAATGATTCGGTTTATGTTTGTATGATGATCCGATTGTTTGTTCTTGATGATTGATGATATGAATGTTCATAATTATCGAATAATAGCTGATTTGATCTGATTATGAAACTGCTAAATCTGTTAACTGATTTTACGGAACTAATTGAGCTGCTAATAAGGAAACTGTTACAATCTGCTAGTCTTGACATGGATTGCGAGTCGAGAACACCTAGTCTCGACTCGGGACCTCATCACCGACACAAAACAGCACAAACCGAGACCACGGTTGCGGGTCCGGTTGCGACTCGAGACCGTGTAGTCTCGACTAGACCATGATGACTCGAGATCTCCTTTGTTGCGACTCGAGACCCCGAAACCAGTACACCTCGAGACCGACTAGTCTCGACTCGAGATCGTTAGTCTCGACTCGAGACCGCGAACACTTGAACACTATTGGACTTTCCCAGTTACGGGCCTAATTGATTGGGCCGGATACTTGGACTTCGTTAGTTACGTAACTGTTCCTGCTAATGCTTATACGTGAATTGCCATGATTATACTTGTGTACAATACGTGTAGAACATACGTGCTATACTTGAATACGAACCTGACTTGTATGATAACCATGCTAGGACGTGGTTGATCACCATATAGCTTACTTGAACATTTTGTGTATCTGCCGAGCAAACCAAGGTGAGTTAACACAGCCAAGGCATGGGGTTCCCAGGGTGGGAATGGGATTGGATGATTTATTCGTACATACTCAGATGATAGAATTTAATGATATGGTCCTCAGGGTGAGGATGGTAAATGATAAGATACGGCTAGACTAGTATACTAATTGAACTGATCTTCGCACACACGCCGGGGTTGGCCGCGATATTATGACTGATCTTCGCACACATGCCTTGGAAAGGCCGCAAACTATATACTAAAACTTCGCACACATGCCAGGGTGGCCGCGATACAAATATACATAGTCTAGAATACTTGGGAAAAATTTCCCCTAATCTTCGCACACATGCCTAGAGGGCCGCGATGGAAACTAATACGATACATGGCTTAATGAACGAACATAACGCTACTCACACTATTACGATTACTGAACTATTAACTGTGAACTCGCTCAACTAGTTGTTGACTCTCTGCTGCATGCCTTGCAGGACCTTAGGTACTTATGGAGCTTGCACAGGGAGGAGCAGGTCGTTGTGGGATACGGATCGAGGATTTTATGTCAAACGTTTAAACACTTGAACATCACTTTGGGTTTTCGTATTATGCTTCCGCTACTTAAAACTATGTTTTGTTGAAACACCAATTATATTTGGGTTACATTGATTACTTTTAATATTAAATGCTATGTTCAATATGATTGCTGGCTTGATCCTGGTCACGTCACGCCTCTAAGCGGTGGTGTTCCGCGTGTGGATTTTGGGGGTGTGACAATGCAATCCATATTCAAGTGATTAAATATGGGGATCAATTCATTATAAAGAGAAAGAAACAAAGTGATGATCTTGCCCCAATTTTACAAGTGGTAAAATCAATAAAACTTATTTTCCGGAAAAACCATTCTGATTAAAACAAACTTAAGTGTTTTGAAATCATTATGGGAAAATAGTTTGTTGTGAGGGGGAGTTCTGATTGTTTAAGCCAAACGGATGGAGAATTGAAGCTATTCGATATCAGTTGTCATGTTCTGTATAGTTTGTTTTTAATTTCTATAGATGTATTTGAATTTTAGGGGGAGTAAGAAATTTTCAGAAAATCCAAAAACATTAGAAAATTTGAAAAAGCCAAAAACATGATAAAATCCAAAAATGAGTTTTTGTTGCATAAAAGAGGAAATGATAGTACATCAGTGGACTATCACGACATGCCAAAGATATGTAAAGTCAAAATGTGATAAACAATCTTACTGTGGATGTGTCAGTAGGTTTTCACACATTTAGTAAATTGTAACGAGATATAAACCTAAATTCAAACTTGCTTATTCTGTGGGTTAACAAAACTGCTTGGATATATAGGTAACCCCTGAAATCTTGTTTGAAAGGTCCCGTATTCTGAGATACTAGGTCTTTATGCTCAGTGATATCTGGGGTATTATCCCGGGACTTCTGCTGTATGGAAATACTGACCTAGTCCCCGGATAATGCTTTCCGCAAATGCTTGAAATACAGCATCGCCCTCAGCAAGCTGATGAAACAATAAAATTGATAGTCGTTGTTGTTGTAATAAAAGATCCTCTAAAGGGGACACATCGAAAGTCGAAGCCGTCATCTCTTTGCGTATACGGAAGTATCGACCTGAGCTCTCACGGCCCTCGCACATAACCCCTTTACAGATATCATCTGTGGTATACTCACCTGTAAGACTGAATATTGGGATCTAGATACGGGAGTATATTCAAGTAGTGGGACACACGGATAAGTTTAAGCAATTAAGACACTAATTGTGTATCTCGAAACAGTTGAACTTTGTGTGAAAATTTAAGTGGATCAACATACTAACAATCTAGGTAAATTGTTTAAAACTTAAAATGAAATCAAGCTTAACGGTGTTGGTGATATGTCTCAAAACTGATATGATCCTCTTGCACGAACTCACAAAAAATATTGTCTGTAAATATTTCATTTCTGCATTTTCTTGTTTCTACAAGTGGTGTCAGTTACTTTCTTTCAGAAAATCCAAAAAGATTTTAGTGTGTTTTAGCTTTTTTTTTTTTTTTTGAAAAATTCAAAAAGATTTTTGACGACTGATGTTGAGAAGCTGATTTTCGAAATTCTAAGTGCAAAACATGAAGAACAAGTTTGGGAGAGTGTATGTGAAAGTGATAAGAGCCAGTAAAAGATCCTGAATGTAAAATCATTAATGTAATTTCCAACGAAAATTTCTTAATGCTAAAGATTTAATTTTTAAAAGAAACATATGTTTGAGTAGAGATTGTGCAGGTAAATGGATGCCAGGTGACGATCCTGAACCAGATAAAAGCCTGATCACGATCTTAGAATGAAGTTGTGAATTCCAGACTACGATCCCAGCAGATTGAAAGGGGGAGTCTGAAGACACCGTGTCAACATCCGAGAGAGAGGAGTTTATTGATGATGAAGATAGAGATTGTGGATTCTTGCAATGACAAATACTTCAGAGGAAGATTGAAGACTGATAAAGACTGTAGATTGACAATCGAAGACTCGACACTGAAGACTCCGTCAACATCCGAGGGGGAGTTTGTTGGTGCACTACATCTGTCGACTACGTCTTATATCGAGTCTAGTGTTGTATAGATTAGACATGGCACGAAATCCTAGAAACATGTGATTGTATAGGTTTCGCTTATATGGAATAGCCTAGGTTTCGCTTATGTGTCAGTCTAGTAGTTTCGCTTTTATGGCATTGATGTAGTTTTGCTTATTCGTCATGACTGAATAAGCTAAACCTAGTGGACTATATATAGGTGGTCATTCAAGCGAAACCTAAGAAATAGTTGTAGGTGTTGTCTTTCGGTTAGCCACGAAGTGCTGCCGAAGTGCTGTCAGAGTCTGTATACGTTATCAAGATCAATACAACAGCAATTAATAGTGAATCTGGCTGAAATCGCACCAAAACATTAGTTTCCGCCTCTTGTTTTGGATAAGAATTCTTCTGATCGACTCAATCAGGGCCGAAAACGATCCTACAAGTGATGCCATGTGTTGCTTAGCTATTTCAGGTGACAAATTTTAACCATTTTGAATGTTCAAAGTGACGTTGCATTGAAGATTTGTTGAATTCTGTTGTTGAGGACTTGGTGTTGTATGATTTAGATCAAAGCTTGAATACGAAGATGAAGATCCACCACTCTGTGTCATAGTACTACCTTTTGTTCCAGAAGAAGCATCAGCACTGAAACCAGTTTGGATCTTTGGGCTGGGGGTTGCTTCAAACTTGTTCCCTCGGTAATATAAACTGACATCTTGTTGAGCATGTGGATTCTTCATAATTGCAGTTTTTTGGATGTCCAACTCGTGCTCTTCAATTTTCTGAATAAACTGTGCCAGATTCATATTTTCCGATTTTCTCATGTGTTTAAAGATCAACAAATAAGTTCCTCATTTCTGCTGTGGTAATGCATCGGATCAACCCATTCATCATCTTCCTTCTTTATGTCCAATCTTCCCATTTCCAAAACCAGATGACAATATCTATCAATGGTCATTTTTGTTGCTTCATGCTCAAAAGCTACAAACATGTCAAATGATTTCTTCAGTAATGCCTTTTTGTTTTTGATCATATCTGCACTTCCTTTAAACTTTTGGATCAACGATGTCCAAATCGATCTAGTTGTACCCTCATGTTGGAGCAAAACAAAAATATCTTCTTTAATCGCTTGTTGAAGAATACTGATCATCATTTTCTCACTTGTATATTTTAGTTTATCAGTTTCTGAAAAGTCACAAAACGCTTTTTCAAGACCACGCTCATTTTTCGGTTTCTCGTAATCTTTCTCCAGTGAACACCATGCGTCAAACTTATAAGCTTGCACCCAGTTCTCAAACCGATTCTGCCATCCTTTGAAGTCTTCAATATACATGAGTTTTGGCGGTTTCTGATAAGTTCCTGTCTCATTCTCATTGTACAAAGTTTCGGCAGCTGTAACTGGTGCAACTGGTGTAGCAAACGCATTGTAGAATTCCTCTTGCATGATTCAATAATCCTGTATCACAAAATTAACAAAGTTCAAATAACACTGATTTTCACACGAAATAACAAACTCAAACGAAATCAGCTTTTGGTGTGAAATCCAAATTTCACACGAAATCAGGCTTCACACGGAATACTACTTTCAAACGAAATTGCTATTCCACACGAAATTACACTTTGAAACGAAATAAGGTAATTTCGTATGAACTAAGGTAATTTCAAATGAAATTACACTTTGGAGAGAAATTAAAACTAATTTCGTGCGGAATCAGGTAATTTCGTGTGGAATGGTACAAACGAAATTACTCTTTGATGCGAAATTATAAATTTCAAGCGAAATTAGGTAATTTCGTTTGAAATCAATCTGTAATTCCGTACGAAATTATGCTGACGTCATCATTTTCGATCTGATATTCAAATGAAATTATCAATTTTAACACTTTTTTATTGAATTAAGGTCCAATTCTCTCAAGGATTCTTTAAAACACTGTTTGGCATGTCATGTGTGAAATTCAATCCATTTTAACCGTAAACACTTGTTTAATTTTGAAAAGAAGGTGTAGAAGTCAGAAATTATGGCTGTTTTGGCAAGAACTCTTCCTCCTGTGCTCTGATACCACTTGTAGGATCGTTTTGCGACCCAAACGAGTCAATCAGAAGAGCTCTAATCAATTCAAAAGGCGGAAACAGATGAATTGACTTGAAAAACAGCTTGTTTCACACTTAATTGTCTTGCATTATTGATTTGACAGCAATACAGATCAAACGACACGTCGGCAGCACTTCGGTACCGGAATTACAAAAGTTACAAATGATTTCGCATGGAGGCTATTTATAGAGATCCTAATTCCGCATGAACAGTCCCAAACGGAATTAGATTCAAGCGGAATCTAATTCCGCATGGAATTACACAATGTGACATTTCAAGCGGAATTACCCCCTTCATGCGAAATTACCTCTAAAACCTATTTTCTTGAACTACATGTCTTGATCTAACATTCTTAGAACAAGACTCGATACAAGACGAAGTCGACAGACGTATGCACCAACAGTGACATATTAATTGAGTATCCAGTTTGCATACAAAGAAATTGATAGTTATCATATTTGTCGGTCATTAACTCGGTGTTGCATGTGATAATTGTTGACTATTTTCAAACTGTTACAACCCATGTGCTTGATTGAATCATTGTTTGGCCCAAGATAGTTAATCATAGTTTGCGGCCCAATAGAATTATATTTTCAATTGTTGTTGTCGGCCACATGATAACAGTTTGCATGTGCTATTTTACATATAGCTCTTTGTCACAACCCACTTCGACGAAAGAAAGGGGTCTTTCGCCAACCATGACTCAACAAAACTGGGTGTTTCGTCGAGAAAGGTCTTTCGCCGTTAAGGGCTTTGGCCCAATCCACTTCGTGGCCCAACTGTTAAACGTTGTGTAATTATATATCCCTTGCAGCCGCTAGAAAACCCTAGGTTCCCTCTAATCTAGCGACGACGGTTCTCCCTCTACTCGAAGCCCTTCTCGGATCGGAAACATTCTTGTTGATTTTGTATATCATTCTTGGTTAGTATGTCATTCTTGTTGATCTTGTATTGTTGCTATTTGTTATGTTAGGCACTAGAAATTAAATTATGATGTAGGGTTATGTTTGTACGTTAGTATGAACATGATAAACTGATTTGACTTAACGGTTGACGACTTGCGATAGATCGATGATGATACTGATTGTTAGATGATGATTCAAACCTGTACGATGATGATTAATTGTTGAATAATAATGTTGTTCGATTTGTTTTGAAGAAGGGTATGCTTGATCCGAGTGTCCATGTGATTGTTATTCGATAATGGATTAACTAGTTTAGGTTAATGTCTTCTGATTAAATTTGGTATTGAATTGTTAACTGTTAGAGGATTAGGATTCTAGAGAAACACGAAACTGTAACTGATTGGTTCATGAGGTGTTTCGTCATAACTGATCTCGACAAAACACTAGTGTTTCGTCACTGTGAGTCTCGACGAAATATAGAAGTTTCGTCACATCCTTGTCTTGGCGAAAGATTATGTTTCGTCACATCCCTGTCACGACGAAAGATCACATGGTTCGTCACAACTGATCATGACTAGGATCTGAAGGTTCGTCACACGTGGCTGTCGTTGAAGTAGTGCTTAGGTGGATTATTGACCTGTGATGTGACTTTCTGTTAAGGTATAAAAGTAATGTGAACTGAATATGAGGAGTTTAATGTGGATTTACGTGGTAGTTAATCCATCTGTTATAAGTTATTGTGACAATGAGTACTCGATATGCAACATAAGGTGATCTTGTGATGCAAACTGTGTAAAATGGATAGCGTAATGGATTGTGAAACTGATGATATTGGTAACCATTATTGGAAACATGAACATGTGTTATAACGTGCGTGAGATTTAACTGTTGGTTATGTGACAATGGTATTACGTGTAACTTGTTGAATACGTGAATTAGATACATGTTTACAAAACTAATCATATTTGGTAACCACGGTAGGGTTTGGTTGACCAACTTGGAACGGGTAAAGTAACTTAACAATCCGAGCAATCTAAGGTGAGTTCATTTCTCTTGAGCATGCGTCCCGATGGTTGGGACAGTCATTGGGTATCTCTGTGAGGGATCGGTTTTTGGGTAAATCAACTGGGTATTCCGGAGAGGAATACGTCTCTTGGGTAAAATCTGGTATGTTGGATAGTACACTCGTCCTATCACTCTTAAGTCCCATCTTTTTGTTACCGGAGAGGTAACGGGGTATTAGTTGGTAGCGCTACTTAGGTTTGGCACCCTCACCCCGTACCGGAGAGGAAGGGTGTGAACTAATGACCCAGTCATGCCCAGTGCTTTGATAGGAGCACTGGGGAACGGGCAAAACATAAATCAGGAGCCGTCTTGTATCCGAGGTATTATCAACATTGTATTCAACGAACTGAATTAAACACTTGGTAACTAACGTTTTCGTAAAACTATGAACTCACCAGCGTTTTCTGATACACGTGTGTGCATGATCGCAGGTTATAGATATGTGGAACATGGGAATTTGTTGTCTGGGATGCTGGAGTGGTCATGGGTTGAGATACATGGAAACTTGAAACGAGATTTGCTGATTACAAACTCTTGGGATTTGGTTAAACTTTGTATTATGCTTCCGCTGAACATAACGAATTATAAATTATGATTTGTAATTACTATTTGTAACACTTTATGTCGATGAATGAAAGTTTATTTAAAAATCTTGTATGAGATCAATGTGATTGGTGGCTAGATCCTGGTACGTCACACGTCCTGCGATGTTCCCGCATGTGGTATTTTTGGGGGTGTGACACATACCCTCTAGGTGCAGCTAGAAAAGAAAAATTCGTGAAACTTATGGCATTAATCGCGAGGATAGTGACTCATGCGAGGTATGTCCGCTAAGTGATCGTATACAAAAACATGCTTAAGCTCGAAAACCATCATGTCACACCCTAACCGATGACGGAATCATCGGGGTAAGGCACTGAGCGAAACAGATTGTCCAGAAGTTTCCATAACAACTATAATTACCAGTTATTTAAAACAACACGTCCCATACCATGTCATAAAAGATAACATAATTATTACAGACAAGATCTAGTCAAATTGTTCTGTTTCGACAACTCAGATTTTTATTACAGACAATTGTTTATAGTTCTAGGTTTTTCCTAGCCTCGATTTCACAGCAAGCTAAGCAAATAAGCATCCTAAGCACCTGTCACATACGTTAAAGTAAAATTCAATACACATAATGTAAAGGTGAGCATACAAGTTTAGTAGATATAATAGAGTTAGAAATCGTTATGCATAACCAGCACGTACACAGTGTAAAATGAGGCATGTTAGTTATCGACATGAACCTATCGATACCAATGACTGCGAGTTGACTGCCCAAGGCAGTTCGTAATACACACTCACCATTGTGAGCCATGTAACAAATTGTCCTTAACAACCCCTGAGTGAACAGGTGCTGAGTCCAAACAAATAGTACTATCGTTGCTAAGGCAGGTAGGCAGCATTCCATGTGTAAATATAACAAACAAGCATTCATTAAGTCACGTATAACATGCAGTAATTGGTTAGCAATTGAAGTATTGCATAGTGTGTTTGATGTAATTTAGAATAAGTAACGTATGTAACACCCAAAGGTGCGTAAAGCAAAAAGGGATCGAGTATACTCACAGCGATTGATGGATTGAAGGGAGCGCTAGAGAGTAAGATTAGCCTGATCAGAACGATAGCATAACGATAAGCAGCACGTAAAACGATGCAAAGTGTAAGTGGGTCGGACAGCAATCCGATTGGATGGTAGTCCGATCGGGCGGCCGGTCGACTTGGTGACAACCCGCTCGAATGGTCATCCGATCGGGTGACCTTTCGAGTGGATTATTACTTCGTTTGGGAAGGATGTGTTTGTGTATAATGGCTTGTCTTTTGAAGTTTTTGTTGTAGCATTTTGAAAACCTAGAAGTATCTCTACCTTTCAGGTCGATCGATCGAACGGTCGTTCGATCGGGCGACAATCCGATTGGTTAGACACTTTAGTGAGAACAAGTTCACAGTAGTTTGTCACTCGATCGGATTGTAGTTCGATCAGGTGGCAACCCGCTGGTATTGAACATGTTGAAAATTGTTTAAGTGTTGAAGTCAAAACATCACATGGTCGAGTGTCAATCCGATCGGATGGTAATCCGTTCAGACAGCAATTCGTTCAATGTTCACAACTCCAAATGTTTGAATTAGAAGACAAGTGTGGGGCCAAGGTGCAAGTCGATCGGGTGGCAACCCGATCGGGTGACAATCCGATCCGATAATAGTCCGATCGGGCGACACTCCAACCTGGTCGGCCTGATCGTCTTCTTCCTTGGTCATTTTGATAGTTTGTCGTTTTATCGAGATGTTTTGATAGCGTGTTAAGCAACAGAAACCTCGTCAATACTTGGTACTCCTGATCGGACAGGAATCACCCAAATCCGACCAGTTAACTGTTCGAGACGGTGTTCCATGTTTAACCCGAAATCGGTAATCTCGTGGATAGAATCCAGATCTTGAACCAACGCATCCACAAGGAATAGCAGAAGATCAGAACAAGCTCCGATTCTATCGGTTTTGAGTGCATTAAGTGTAAAAGAGTTGAAAGAAAGTTGGAAAACCATCTTCCAATCCTTTTCACCTTGGATATGTTTAGATCTATGAAAGATCTTCGTTTATTTATGTGGAAATCGTTCAGATCTAAGTTGTTCTTGAAGGATTGAAGCCAAAACATGAAGTTCCTAAGAACACCATGATGACATCATCCTAGAACACCTCAAATCTAGTGATTTCACGGTTAAAAGTTAAGATTCAAAAGATAGAAAGGTGTAGGAGTGCGTGTAGATCAAGAAAGTACAAGATTTAGATGGAAAACTTACAAGAATCGCGAGAAATCTGAAGAAAAGTGGGCAAGAAGCGCTGGTCGGACGAGAGGTGCCGAAAATGGTAAGTTTGTGATGTTGACAGGGGTATTTATAGGCTTACCATAAGTGGAAAGGGGCTGGTCGATCGAGTGGTACTCTGGTCGGGTGGCAGCCCGATCGAGTGGCACCTCGATCGAATGGCAGCCCGATCGGGTGGCAGCTCGATCGGCTGGCCACTTGATTGGAGGGCACGGCGCGATGATTTTTGCAATTTTGATTCGTGTGTTGAGCGTTGCGATGCGGTAGAGTTTCCTATTCAAATTACTTTTAATCCCAACTACTATATCAACATACAATCATCCATTATAAACTTGCGTTTAGCGTTTGCGATTCGATTGCGATTGAGTTTCGATTACGTTTCGATTATTCACCACAACATAAACATAAGTAAACATGCACAAGTAACACATAAAAGGCACACACACATAAAAACAATATCTAGAACGCGTAATTCGAGTTGCGAGCGCGATTGCGTCTAGCGATAAGCGATAACATATGCGATAAATATCGAATAAACCTCGATTATTACTAAGTACTCCACATAATACAACTAACGTAACGCATAAAATAGACGATCTACGAGTCAAAGAAGTCAAAACAGGAATTGAGCAAGGAGTGACAGATCGCAATTAGCAATCTTGTCTCCCTTTGACTTTAATCTTGACTTTAACTTTAACTTTCGAAACACATGGTGTTACAGCCTCCCCTAGTTAAGGGAATTTCGTCCCGAAATTAGGCCGAAGCCGTAACAAATAACTGCGGGTCCTTCACCTTCATGTCGCTTTCGAGTTCCCAAGTGAACTTTGCGCCTTGTTTGCCTTCCCATCGGACTTTCACAATAAGAATGCGCGAGCGTCTGAGCTGCTTGGCTTGGCGATCCATGATCTCGACAGGCTTCTCCACGAAGTGTAGTGTTTCGTTTATTTGAAGATCATCAAGAGGTACAATCAAATCATGCTCAGCTAGGCACTTTCGAAGGTTCGAAACATGGAAAGTCGGGTGAACGTTGCTAAGTTCCTTCGGTAGTTCGAGTCTGTAGGCGACTTTTCCGATCCTTTCCAGAATCTTAAAAGGTCCAACATATCGAGGCGCTAGTTTCCCTTTCTTGCCGAATCTGACCACACCTTTCCAAGGTGATACCTTTAGGAGTACGTAGTCGCCAACGTCAAATTTAAGGGGCTTGCGTCGTCTATCGGCGTAACTTTTCTGACGACTCCGAGCTTTCAGGAGATTGTCTCGAATTTGGAGAACTTTTTCAGTCATTTCTTGCAATAGCTCAGGACCGGTTAATTGCGAGTGCCCGATCTCGTGCCATACAATAGGCGATCGACATCTTCTTCCATATAAAGCCTCAAACGGTGCCATTTGAATGCTGGAATGATAACTGTTATTATACGAGAATTCGACTAACGGCAGGTAAGCGTCCCAATTACCACCGAAATCTATGACACACGAACGGAGCATGTCATCAAGGGTACGAATCGTTCTCTCAGTCTGGCCGTCGGTTTGAGGGTGGAATGCGGTACTTAGATTAAGCGTAGTACCGAAAGCCGCTTGAAATGTTTCCCACAGTCGTGAGGTAAACCGAGCATCACGGTCAGAGATGATGTCGCGAGGCGTCCCATGACGAGAAATGATCTCATCGGTGTAGATTCAGGCTAATCGTTCTACCTTGTAGTCTTCTCGTATTGGTAGAAAGTGAGCAAATTTGGTCAGGCGGTTAACAACAACCCAGATGCTGTCGTGACCGGATGATGTGCGTGGGAGTTTGGTTATGACGTCCATGGCTATACTTTCCCACTTCCATATGGGGATCGGAGGTTGTTCGAGTAAGCCAGAGGGTCTTTGGTGTTCGGCCTTAACTTTCGAGCAAGTCAGGCACCTTCCAACGTAGAGAGCGATATCTCTCTTCATGCCCGGCCACCAGTACTTGTAGCGAAGGTCCTAGTACATTTTATCGGCACCGGAATGAATAGAATACCGAGATTTGTGGGCTTTGTCCATTAAAATCTGTCGTAAATCAGTCCGCTTAGGGATCCAAATTCGATCCAGATAATGGAATACCCCATTTGACTTATTAACAAGATGGGTTCCATCATGGTGGATTCTTTCCTTCTTTAAAGTGCGTTCGGTAAAACACGCATGCTGGGCTTCGCGAATGAGGGTTTCGAGATGATGTTGGGTTGGAACATTATAAGCGCTATGCAAATAGCTTCGTCGGCTTAGAGCGTCGGCAATGACATTTGCTTTGCCTGTATGATAACGAATCTCACAATCGTAGTCGTTGAGAAGTTCTACCCACCGGCTTTGTCGCATATTAAGTTCTTTCTGGTCAAAGATATGTTGTAGGCTCCTATGATCGGTGAAGATCGTACACTTGGTACCATAAAGGTAGTGTCACCAAATCTTTAACGCAAAAACAACTGCGCCTAGCTCGAGGTCGTGGGTTGTATAGTTCTTCTCGTGGATCTTGAGCTGACAAGATGCGTAGGCGATAACCTTGCCTCGTTGCATAAGAACACAACCAAGACCAAGGTTCGAGGCATCGCAATAGACAATAAAGTTGTCGTTTCCATCGGGTAAAGTGAGAATCGGAGCATTGCAAAGCATATGCTTGAGGTTTTGGAAAGCAGACTCTTGCTCAGTTCCCCAAACAAAAGGCTTATCTTTATGCGTGAGAGCGGTAAGCGGCACAACGATTTTAGAGAACCCTTCGATAAATCAATGATAGTATCCCGCTAGTCCGAGAAAAGAACGGACTTCAGACGGGTTCTTCAGCATAACCCAACTCTTAACTGCTTCAATCTTCGCGGGATCGACATGAATACCTTGACTATTGACAATGTGGCCGAGGAATTGAACCTCCTCCGGCCAAAATTCGCACTTGCAGAACTTGGCATAGAGTCGATTCCCTTGGAGTAGATCGAGAACCAAACGAAGATGTTGCGCTTGTTCGGCTTTCAACTTGGAATAGATTAGGATATCATCGATGAACACGATGACGAAGCGGTCAAGAAATGGTTTACACACCTGATTCATCAGATCTATGAAAACCGCGGGCGCGTTGGTTAAACCAAAAGACATAACAACGAACTCATAGTGGTCGTATCGCGTGCGAAAAGCGGTTTTGGGTATATCATCCTCTTGAATGCGTAGTTGGTGATAACCTGAGCGTAGATCATCTTCGAGAAACACGTAGCACCTTGTAGCTGATCAAACAAATCATCAATTCGAGGCAGGGGATAGCGATTCTTGATTGTCAACTTTTTCAACTCCCGATAGTCGATGCACATCCTGAACGACCCATCCTTCTTTTTGACGAAAAGGACCGGTGCGCCCCATGGAGAGGTGCTCGGGCGAATGAAGCCTTTATCAAGTAGTTCCTGGAGCTGACTCGAGAGTTCATGCATTTCGGACGGAGCGAGTCGATAAGGAGCTCTAGCAATAGGATTTGCTCCAGGAATGAGGTCGATACGAAAGTCGATATCATGACTTGGCGAAAGTCCAGGAAGATCCTCCGGAAAAACGCTAGGAAATTCTCGAACTACAGGAACATCGGTTACACCTGGCCTTCCTTTCTTTTCCTTCTCCACTACTACAATGTTAGCCAAGAAAGCTTTGTATTCCTTACGGAGATACTTGCTAGCTTGCACACATGACATGAGCTTAAGACCTTTTGAAGGAGTTTCACCATAAACACACAATATATCACCATTAGCGAGCGCGAAGCGAATCATTTTATCAAAGCACACAACTTCAGCATGGTTTTCACGAAGAAAGTCCATGCCTACTATGATGTCAAAACTTCCGAGCTGCATCGGAATGAGATCAATCGGAAAGGTGTGATTGTTGAGTTCAAGAGTACAATCACGGAGAACAGAATTGACGGCGACAGCTCTTCCGGTGGCGACTTCGACATCGAACATCGAGGGGAGATGGGAGCGCTTACGATTAAGGAGCTTCTCGAATTCAAATGAGACAAAACAGTTATCGGCTCCAGTATTAAACAAACACGAAGCATAAATACCGTTCACGAGAAACGTACCATTAACCACATTGTTGTCGGCTTGTGCTTGGCGCTCATTGATGTTGAACGTTCTGGCGCAGGCGGCTTGTTGCTGTTGCTGTTGCTGTTAAGGTTGTTGCTGCTGCTGGGGCTCTTATTTCACAACCCTGTTCGGGCACATATTCGCGAAGTGGTTGGGATCACCACAAGCGAAGCAGACTCTGGCGTTGACCGTGGGTGCCTGATCCGCTTGTTGACCTTGAGGGGCTAGGAGCAGAGCTTGATGAGCAGTGGCTTGAGCGGGTGCTTGGCGGGGACCAGTACGGCAGTTAGCAGTGAAGTGGCCGTACATATTGCAGTGCACGCAAACGGCAAGCGATGCCCACCGGTGATGATAAGTACAGGTTGGGCAAGCAGGGTGAGGACCCGTATATGCACGCTTTGCAGGCGGTGCATAGGTGACTGGTGCTGGTGCTGATCGGTGCTGGGGTTGCTGCTGAGCCGGTACGGCTTGGAGTGGAGCAGCAGTGGTTGTGACAACACAGTTCTTGTTGCTGGAGCTGCTGTTGTTACTCTTCCTCTTGCGACGAGAGGACTTTAATGACTGCGAGGCGGCGGCGGTGTCAGCGGTTGGCACGGCGGTACCTTGGTGCAGGTTCTTGGTGGCTTTATCCCAGTAGCCAGCTTTTACTCGCTTGTCGTTGATTTCAGCGGCAAGCAAGTAAGTTTCTTCGATTGTTGCTGGCTTTGAAGCTTGCACAAAATCTGCAACACAATCCGGCAGAGCGCGGATGTACTTCTTGATTGTTATGTCAGTAGTCTTCACTTGATCGGGGCAGATAATGCTGAGCTGCTTGAAGCGAGCAGTCAGGGCAGCGTTGTCACCATCTTTTTGCTTGATGTGCCAGAATTCATCCTCTAGCATTTGGCGCTCATGGGGAGGGCAGAACTCTTCGAGCATAACGTTCTTCAACTTGTCCCATGACAGACCATAGGCTGCATCATTTTCGCGCTTGTTCCTCTCGGCCGTCCACCAGTCTAGTGCGCGGGACTGGAAAATGCCGGTAGCATTCAGAGTGCGGAGATTGTCAGGACATCCACTCTAACGCAAAGTGACTTCCATTAAGTCGAACCATTGAAACATGGCCCTAGGGCCATCTTCGCTAGTGAACTCTTTCGGTCCGCATGCCTTGAACTGTTTGAAGCTGAAAGCAGCTGTAGGAGTGGCCTTGGGAGTCTCGGTCCTGGACTCTTTAGACGATTTGCTCACAGTCTAGTATAGCTCATCACGATCTTAGGAACAACCTTTGCTACTTGTTTGGCAACGAGAGCAGCAAGGCGTTTGTCTCTCTGTTCTTGACGAGTAACTCGTGGGTGACGGGGTCCAGATGATGGTCCAGATGACGACATTGTCTGCAACATACATCGTCATAGGTCTTAGACACAACGTAGTCAAATCTCACCTCACACGTCTAATACTACTAAAGCTCAGGAACACGTATATCCATGTAACCACATAGGCACATAATCACAGATTCACATAAGCACAGAAGCACATCACCACATAAGGCACAGAAACACAGAAGCACATACGCATGTAATCACAAGAGGTAGTCAGAATACAAAAACCTATCATTCAAAGTCCGCGGGCGTTAGAAAGTAGCGATTGCGATTAGTATAATCGAATGACATAGCAAACATTATGGCGTATGGTCGTTCCGCGAATGGTAGCGATTTGTTAACGTGGTGTAGTGAGTGTCGTGTGATCAGTGGAAGCAAAAGGCGTTAAATCAAAACCGGTAGTACCTCAAAACGTTAACAAATAAGCATAAAACCACATAAACACATAAAATTCACATAAAAGCGACGAATATCAGAGTCGACGGTAGCGAGCTCAGAATCGAAATACATAAAAATCGAGAAATAGATTGTCTGCGGCTATTAGACATCGACTAACCAAAGTGATTCAACTATTCACAAGGACTTTTTGTACACACTTTGGCCTTCGGGACTGTGCTCTCGCCTCGAATCTGGGTGATCGGCACACATCCTTCCAGTCATATCATGACTTCAAGTCATTGGAGTCCGTCGAGACTTTGGTGAGAGTTTTGTAAAACCAAAGACAGAAGGCGGAACTAGTCGTCAAGATTTGGGTTTCACCCCTGACTTGACAACTTTGCTCCTGTTTTGATAAAATGAAAGAGAATAATGCGCCAAGGTATGGATTTCACTTCTGATTCAACGCAAATTCTCGTGTTTATAGGTAAAAATGTGGGTCGAACAAGCAATTTAGTCGAGAGTTTGCGGTTTTCACACCTAATCTCGACTTAATCGCCAGTTCCTTTTCGAAAATTAAAGTGCAGTAATAGTGTAGCGTAGGCGAGAGTAGCGAGAAATAGCAGTAAGCTTGTACAGTACCCCTAAGGGTACGCACAAGTCGGTCTGTTGGTACCTAACTATAGACTAGGTCATTTCTAAGACATCGACCCAGACTAGGTCGAGTCTTGCCTAATTCCGTATAGTTATGGCTCTGATACCAATCTGTCACACCCCAACCGATGGCGGAATCATCGGGGCGCGGCACTGAGCGAAACAGATTGTCCAGAAGTTTCCATAACAACTATAATTACCAGTTATTTAAAACAACACGTCCCATACCATGTCATAAAAGATAACATAATTATTACAGACAAGATCTAGTCAAATTGTTCTGTTCCGACAACTCAGATTTTTATTACAGACAATTGTTTATAGTTCTAGGTCTTTCCTAGCCTCGACTTCACAGCAAGCTAAGCAAATAAGCTTCCTAAGCACCTGTCACATACATTAAAGTAAAAGTCAATACACATAGTGTAAAGGTGAGCATACAAATTTAGTAGATATAATAGAGTTCGAAATCGTTACGCATAACCAGCACGTACACAGTGTAAAATGAGGCATGTTAATTATCGACATGAAGATATCGATACCAATGACTGCGAGTTGACTGCCCAAGGCAGTTCGTAATACACACTCACCACTGTGAGCCATGTAGCAAATTGTCCTTAACAACCCCTGAGTGAACAGGTGCTGAGTCCAAACAAATAGTACTATCGTTGCTAAGGCAGGTAGACAGCATTCCATGTGTAAACATAACAAACAAGCATTCATTAAGTTACGTATAACATGCGGTAATTGGTTAGCGATTGAAGTATTGTGTAGTGTGTTTGATGTGATTTAGAATAAGTAACGTATGTAACACCCAAAAGTGCATAAAGCAAAAAGGAATCGAGTATACTCACAGCGATTGATGGATTGAAGGGAGCGCTAGAGAGTAAGATTAGCCTGATCAGAATGATAGCAAAACGATAAGCGGCGCGTAAAACGATGCAGAGTGTAAGTGGGTCGGACAACAATCCGATCGGATGGTAGTCCGATCGGGCGGCCGGTCGACTGGGTGACAACCCGCTCGAATGGTCATCTGATCGGGTGACCTTTCGAGTGGATTGTTACTTCGTTTGGGAAGGATGTGTTTGTGTATGATGGCTCTTCTTTTGAAGTTTTTGTTGTAGCATTTTGAAAACCTAGAAGTATCTCTACCTTTCAGGTTGATCTATCGAACCCATTTGATCGGGCAACAATCCGATTGGTTGGACACTTTAGTGAGAACAAGTTCACAGCAGTTTGTCACTCGATCGGATTTAGAGAGAACAAGTCCGATTGTTTTGATAACGTGTTAAGCAACAGAAACCTCGTCAATCCTTGGTACTCCTGATCGGACAGGAATCACCCAAATCCAACCAGTTAACTGTTCGAGACGGTGTTCCATGTTTAACCCGAAATCGGTAATCTCGTGGATAGAATCTAGATCTTGAACCAACGCATCCACAAGGAATAGCAGAAGATCAGACCAAGCTCCAATTCTATCGGTTTTAAGTGCATTGAGTGTAAAAGAGTTGAAAGAAAGTTGGAAAACCATCTTCCAATCCTTTTCACCTTGGATATGTTTAGATCTATGAAAGATCTTCGTTTATTTATGTGGAAATCGTTCAGATCTAAGTTGCACTTGAAGGATTGAAGCCAAAACATGAAGTTCCTAAGAACACCATGATGACATCATCCTAGAACACCTCAAATCTAGTGATTTCACGGTTAAAAGTTAAGATTCAAAAGATAGAAAGGTGTAGGAGTGCGTGTAGATCAAGAAAGTACAAGATTTAGATGGAAAACTTACAAGAATCGCGAGAAATCTGAAGAAAAGTGGGCAAGAAGCGCTGCTCGGATGAGAGGAGCCGAAAATGGTAAGTTTGTGATGTTGACAGGGGTATTTATAGGATTACCATAAGTGGAAAGGGGCTGGTCGATCGAGTGGTACCCTGGTCGGGTGGCAGCCCGATCGAATGGCACCTCAATCGGATGGCAGCCCGATCGGGTGGCAGCTCGATCGGCTGGCCACTCGATTGGAGGGCACGGCGCGATGAGTTTTGCGATTTTGATTCGTGTGTTGAGCTTTGCGATGCGGTAGAGTTTCCTATTCAAATTACTTTTAATCCCAACTACTATATCAACATACAATCATCCATTATTAACTTGCGTTTAGCGTTTGCGATTCGATTGCGATTGAGTTTCGATTGCGTTTCGATTATTCACCACAACATAAACATAAGTAAACATGCACAAGTAACACATAAAAGGCACACACATATAAAAACAATATCCAGAACGCGTAATTCGAGTTGCGAGCACGATTGCGTCTAGCGATAAGCGATAACATATGCGATAAATATCGAATAAACCTCGATTATTACTAAGTACTCCACATAATACAACTAACGTAACGCATAAAATAGACGATCTAGAGTCAAAGAAGTCAAAACAGGAATTGAGCAAGGAGTGACAGATCGCAATTAGCAATCTTGTCTCCCTTTGACTTTAATCTTGACTTTGACTTTAACTTTCGAAATACGGGGTGTTACACATCATCCATTATCCATCATAGTTTAGTCGGAAATATATAAAAGCTTGTTATTTAAGACATTATTCTCATAAGCTTGAAAGGGGATTAGGTGGCGGTGTAGTCTTTATAGTGTGAGACCCATAGATGACGAATGCAATTGAACTTAATGGATTGTGAATAAGGGCTTGGAAACTGGCGGTTGGGTTAAGTGGACAGTATACCCGCAATCTTGGTTAGCGTATGATTAGACAAGTTAATAAAATAATTGAATATATTGGAAGCCGTTGTTTCTGATTGTGATTCCATTGTAAATAATTTTTTTGGGACGAAAAAAGATAAGTGTGGGGATAATAAATGCATGGGAAATTCCCAAGTTTCCATTACAAATATAATTATAGGGAGTAAACCCTAATTTATTGAATTAAAACATCTTCTTTATTTAGGTAACTTTTATAGCCACTTTTCCAAGCCTTCAGTGCTGTCCAGCTGGCTTACAATTGGCTTTCACATTTTGTTACCTGAGACGCGTTTAAAAACATTTTATCAGCAAGAAATACTGGCGAGTGAATCCCAATTTTATAAAGAAAAGTTTTATCATTTTACAGTATTAAGGGCAATCTAGCAATTACATTTGTTTACATCTACTTTAATTACCACCCACGGTATTGTCAATCCTGACTTGTGGTAATGTTACTACTCACAGTGTAGTAACAAATTATGTATACAAAACCCCAACATACCGACAATAATTGTAGAATCACAAATACTCAATCACTGTTAATTTTAATTTAAAACAATTGAGGTTTTGTAAAAACAGTTTGCAAAAAGGTTTACAAAAAGGAGATTACTCACATTGCTAATTTAGGTATTTCCCTTGTGACTTCCTGGTTATAATCTATTAATTAAACAATGCGCACGCGTTAGTATAATAACCCAATTTACATTAGTTATACTCTCCCCGAGACAGAACTCCAACGACTGAGTCAGGCAGAGCCTCGACATGCGTTACAGAGCACTAGATCAATCGGCCAGCGTATCTAATACATAACCAGGGGTTATGATACTTACATCGAGGCAGAGCTTTGTTATTTTAGTGGGTATAACACCCGGGAATTACTTTAGCTATTCAGAAATTTAGAGAGAGAATTGTGTGATGAACGAATTTCAAATGAACGTCGAAATCCAATTTATAGGGCCTGGTCTGGGGTCTCTCGCGCCCCGTGACAGAAGAAAGGGAGGTCGTCGCGCCCCGCCAGAGACTACGTGTCTCGTATAGGGTTGCCGAGTTAACCCACTAGCTTCCACACGCGTCGGACACGTGGCAGGATCTGGTGCGGCCTGGTGTCCCAGCGGTCGCGCCCCGCGACGGATCAAGCACAGTCTGTTGTGCCCCGCGACAGACTTATAATATTGTTTCTATTTAATTTTTGTTAAAATAAATGTATTTCTGGCCTATTTCTAGTATATGGGGTGTATTTTAAGACGTATAGGGGTGTTATAAGTATTTTAGGAGGGTTGTTATAATTCATTCCTTGTGCGGTATTATTTGTGGATCATTCTTCGAAAGCAGTGAGTAGATCGATTCCCCTTTTTACTTTAAAACATTTTGGGGTGTATGATTATGCCTTAAACTCAAATTTATTAAATTAAACATGCAATATTTATTATGTAGATTATGTGCTATATATGTGTGTGTTTACTTGTTTATTTATAGTATTTGTGTTAGGCAAGTCAAGCAAGCATATTATGGATCCATTGGCTGATCATTTACCCATGGCTATGGGTGAATAGGTTTCAGCTTCATTTCACTCATTGGGGTTAGAGACTCAAGCAAGTGTTGGTTTATTTTATTTATTGTGTATTGTTTGTGATTATTCAATTAACACATGAATTGCATGTTTATTTTCAAAATAAATTATTTTTATTTAAACTTAGATTTATTTACCAGCTCTTTGTAGTTGACTCAAATATTTTGCACGTGATACAGAAAATGAGAATTGAAGATGCTTAGAATGAAGGTACGAAGGAATGAACATAGAATAAATAAATGGAATTTTCCTTCTATTTCAATTTGAATTATGATTGAATATTTGAGCTTCTATGTTTTGACGTGACATTTTCAATAAAGTGGCATGAATAATTATGAAACATTAAATAGTGTTATAAGTTGTGGACAATCATCACGCCCCGATCGATAATTCGTTGCGGGTTGGGGTGTGACAATTTATATCTTTGAGTATGTACCCATGCATTGTTGGTATGTACATCCGTATAGTGTGTAACTTCTTTTTGCACTTATTTCAACTTATTTGGGGTTGTTTGTGAGTTATTTGAAAGGGAAAAGTTGTATGGATTGGAAGGCAATGATATTGCTCGGCATTTGACCTTACATTTTTTAATGCACCCATGATGTTGTTATGAGCTTTGTAAGGTGTTTGTCCTTTTTCGGACATTCTGCATAACACATGTTTTAAATTGATAAAATATAAATGTTTAGTAAATGGGTAATGATACGTATAATATGGTATTACCTAACTGTGAAGGCCTGTATAAGAAACCAGTTAAACCATGATCATGTTTATGCTTTTGTTTATAATTAGAGATAAAGTTGGCGTTGTAACATTGGTAATGTTGGTGCATACGTTTGTCGACTTCGTCTTGTATCGAGTCTTGTATTTGTTTAGATAGATCAGGGCACGCAAAACGAGAAATGTGGGTGTGAAGGTATTTCGCACGAAATAGCAAACAGCTATTTCGTACGAAATCACATGGTTATTTCGCACGAAATCTGATTTCGTGTGAAACCTAATTTCGTTTGGGGTATTTCATGCGAAATCACCTGCCCTTTAAATACCTTTGATGCCTGGTCATTTATAACTTTCCGGCTTGAGTACCGAATTGCTGCCGAAGTGTCAACTCGCTGTAAAACGTTTTCAAAGCAATCAAAAGACAGTTTAAAGTGAATATCTAGCTGAATTGACTTGATACGTTTGTTTCCGCCTCTCGTATCAAGCAAAAACTCTTCTGATCGACTCGTTTGGGTCAGAAAACGATCCTACAAGTGGTATCAGAGCTCAGGAGGAAGAGTTCTTACCAATTCGACTGCAAATTCTGATTTCTACACCTTCTTTTTCAAAATTAACAAGTTTTCACGGATAAAATGACTTGAATTTCACATATTATACGCGCAATGCTTTAACAAACCCTTGAAAGTCTCAGACTTAAAATCGAACAACATCCTGATCAATTTTGACAAAACAGCTCGAGATGATGACATCAGCAGTATTTCGCACGAAATAGAGCTTTGATTTCGCACGAAATCACATTTTGAGATTGATTTCGCTTGAAAGTGTGGTTTATTTTGCACGAAATTAGTATTTCGTGTGAAAAGTTGGTTGATTTCGCACGAAATTAGTATTTCGTGTGAGGATTTCGTACGAAATCAGTGTATTTCGCATCAAATTGTTATTTCGTTTGGTCATTCCACACGAAATCAGTTATTTCGTGTGAAAGGAGTTATTTCCGTGTGAGCTAATTTCGTTTGAAGTTGTCCTGCAGGTTGTTTTCGTTTGAACAGGGTAATTTCGCACCAAAGGTTATTTCGCGTGAAAGTTAATTTCGTTTGAACAATCTGATCTTGTGAAAGTTTAAAACTGTAACATGGAAGAGGAATTCTACAACGCTTTTGCTACTCCGATTACCATTACTCAGCAAGCAATGTTGGAAAATGAAACGGGCACTATGCAAAAACCGCCAAAGCTCATGAACATTGAGGAGTATAAAGGATGGGAAGAACGGTTTGAGAATTGGGTTCAAGCAAATTACTTGGATGCTTGGGAATGTGTTGAGACGAAATATGTTAGACCGATGACTGATGATGAGGAGGTTATTGCAATAAAAGATCTTAGTGCTGAAGAGAAAAAGAAATACAAAGATGAAAAGATGATGACTAGTTTGTTACATCAAGCTGTGAAAGAAGATATATTGGTTTTATTGCAACACAATGGAACTGCATAGTCTATCTGGAAAGCTTTAAAATCAAAGTTTGTTGGAAGCAAAGAAATGATCAAGAACAAAAAATCACTCTTGAAAAAGGAATTTGATCTATTTCGTGGTTTGAGAACAGAGAGCACCAAGCAGATCACTGAAAGATACTGCAATTTATTAGTCAACATGAAGAGGGTAAGCATCACTAAAGATAATGAAGAGTTGATTGAGAAGTTGGCTGATGCACTGCCACATGAAACTTGGGGCACATACCTCATGATGCTGAGAAATAAGAAAGATTTTGGAAATCTGACACTGAGTAAGTTCATTGAAAAGCTTGAAGCTCAAGAAATGGAACAAAGAAAAATCTCAAGAATGAAGGATTTTGATGGTGAACAAGATATTGAGCTTTATTACAAAGCAGGGTTGAATGATAAAACCAACATGTCACCAAAGGTTGAGACTGCATTCAATGCAAAGAGTTCGTCTGGAGGGTCATCAAAAGGATCAAACAGCAAAACGAGTTTTTCTTCATATCCATCATTTGATCCAAACTTATCAACAACAAAGAAGGGTAAAGTTTTACAATGCAACATTGTACTAAATCTTGAAAATGATCAGGATTATTCAGAAGAAGTTGCAAAAAGTCACATGTCTTTGTTGGGAACTGTGTTAGAATCTTATGGAAGTCTAGTAGCAGGAAGGATCGGGAATCCAAAGCTGACAAAAGAGGATTACGATCAAATTGATGCTGAGGAGATGGAATTGATGGATATAAAGTGGTATTTGGCGAGTGTGTTAAGTAGAGCTGAAAAATTCAAACAGATCACAGGAAGAGATGATTTCCGTGATGCAAATGTTTCTACTTTAGGATTTGATAAATCTAAAGTTACTTGTTTTCGTTGTAGGGAAAAAGGACACTTCAAGAGAGAGTGCACGAATCGCGAAGCAAGTGGAGCTCAAAACCCGTTCAACAACAATGACTATTATCGAAAAGCAATCTATCATCAAGTTGCTCAAAATCAACAAGAACCACAAACTGCTCATGCTAAAAAGGCAATCGAGGAGTCATCAAAGAGAGCTTGTATGGTGAATTAAGATGATAAAAAATCAACAAAAGGATCAATTTGGGATAAATATATGTCAGCTGAAAGTAAAGCATTTCTGATAGACCAAGATGATGAAAAACTACCAGAAGGCTTTAGCTGGGAAAATTTTAGCTGGGATACTTATTGTCCGGATAAAGAGATTTTAAAAGCCAAAGCTTTTGTTGCTCGAGTTGCTAAGGATAGTGATAATGATGATGATTATTATGCAAGAAGAATGGAAGAGCACTTGAGAATGATGGAAGAGATTGACAGTGATGATGAAAAAAGCTAAAAAGAAAAAGAAGAAAGCTAAAAAACCAGTCAGCAGTGATGATGAAGAAGTTCCAGCTTTCACAGTTGATGCAACAGTTGATGCACAAAAGATTCCTGTGATATGTGAAAACTGTGAAGCAGTGAAGAAGCTGAACAGTACTTTGATTCACAACATGAACAGATTGAAAGAATCCTATGATGTTCTGAATAAAGCAATGAATCAGTACAATCAGACAAGCAGTGAACAAGCAACAGCCATGAAGACACTTCAAGGAGCTTTCATGACAAAGCAAAGAGTTGTAAACAATTACATTGAGAAGTGTGTTGTTTTAGAACAAAAACTGGAAACTCAGAGAATTGAAACAGAAAGTGTTAATAGGTTATTAAAAAGTTACTCATGTACTTCTTATGTCATTGACAGGATTTATCCAACCGTTGAATTCATGAAGGCGTTTGAGGAAGACACATCTGAAGAAAAGGTTTCTGAAACAAAAGAAGAAACTGAAGTGAAAGATTCTGGTAAGAGACAAAGTGTTAGCTATAACAAATGTCCACCCCCGCTTGAAAATGGATATTCGCCAAGAAATCCAAATTCTGAAAGAGTCAAAAAGGCAACCAATTTAGTGTGGGAGTCTGAACCTTCAATCAATTTGCCAGAAAATATTGATGTTACTTTCACTGCATCTGACACTAATCAACAATCTCAATTGATGAAGAAAGTGGTGGATCATGTGTTAGAAAAAGATGACATGGAGGAGTCTAAGTCAGAGTCAAAATCTGAGTCCGGAACTCCTGGTCAAACAGTCAAAAAGGATAAACGGGTTTACAATAATGAATTCCTGTTATCAAAATCTAATTTGAATGATGAAACATTCAAAGTTGCATATACTTTGAATGATTCTGACAAATTATATTCTGATGAGGAATTTCCAATAAGAGGTGTCAAAACTGAAATGATCAAAAAGGTTTACAAACTAACAGAAATTAATATTTCTTAAATAAAAAATGTAAATCTTTCTGAAAAACCTAAAAAATACACCTCAAGAGTACAACAAAGAGAAAACAAGAAAAAGGGTTACAGTTCTGATTCTGGTTATCGAAAGAAACCAAACCATAACGGTAATTTCAAAAAGAAAGGTTTGGGTTTTATACCACCAGAAAATGATAAAAATGACAAAACTTATAAACCAAAAACTGTATTTGTTTCAGGAGCAAGCTCAGAGGAAGAAGAGAAAAGCTCATTCTGGAAGCAATCTAACAAAGAATTCCTTGCGAAGAAGCAAGAAGAAATGAAGAATGGAGTTGTTCATGATAAAGAGACAAGAACCTGTTTTCAATGCAAAACAGTTGGTCATATAGCCAGAAACTGTCCAAAGGCAATACAATTGAAACAGGGAGTCTCTGAAAAACTGAAAGAAAAGATTGTTGAAAATGAACCACCAACCAAACCATTTGTTGTTTTCAAAAATTCGAAATTTGAGGTTGGTGAATGTTCAAAAAGATTTTACAAAAGAAAAGCAAATCTTGACAACAAATAGTGGGTTGTTAAGAAATCTGATGATAGTTCTTGTGATGATTCTGATTCGTCAAAATCAGAGGAGCTATCTTCTGGCGATGAATCTGATTCCACAAAGTCAGAGGAGCCACAAATTGAATCAAAATGTGAAAAGTCAGTACCTCCAATGGATGATGCAAATTTTCCACCATTGAGGGCTGAAAATTTTAAACAAAAAGTTGGAAAAATTGAGATTTCAAATCAATTTTTTTCTGAAAAGAAAGATTTTGATGTTGAAAAAGCCTTTAACTCCAAAGGGAAACATATTTTTGGAAAAATGATTAATGGGAAGGCAAAAGGGGTAAAGGAATTCTATGAGAAGAAGAGGAAAGGTAAGAAACCGAGTGTTGATGACTCGGAATCTCCCAAGGACTGTCAGGCTTGGGAGAATATTCTTAACTGAAAAACCTGACTTGCCGGAACTCCCAGGTTGGTAATTGGGGAGTAGGAATCGGCATCTTTCTTGAGAAATTCACAAGTTGGTAAATGTGATATTTCGATCTTAAGGTGATTAATCAGGAACATTAAGTTGTACTTGATTTTCTACAAGTGGTATTTTTTGTGACATTGTCATATGTTTTCAAGTGGTACAGAGGTTTGTTCTTACAAGTGGTTAATCAAGGACATTAAGTTGTACTTGATTTAACTATCTTACAAGTGGTATGATTATTGGAAATTGTTTTTTTGATAAACCTACAAGTGGTTGAAAACAATGTGATGAACTCCTAACCTACAAGTGGTTTGTAAATTCAACAAAACTAATTTTTCGGAAAAACCATTTTGATTAAAACAAACTTAAGTGTTTTGAAATCAAAATGGGAAAATAGTTTGCTGTCAGGGGAAGTTCTAATTGTTTGTGCCAAGTGGGTGGCGATTTGAAGCAATTCACAACAGTTGTCATTTTATTTGTACAGTTTGTTTTCAAATTTCTTAAAATGATTTTGAATTTTAGGGGGAGTAAGAAATTTCAGAAAATCCAAAAACATTAGAAAAATTGAAAAAGCTAAAAATATGATAAAATTCGAAATGAGTTTTGTTGTGAAAAAGAGGAAATGATAGTACATCAGTGGACGATCACAACACGTTAAAGAATTGTAAAGTCAAAAATGTGATAAACAATATCACTGTGGATGTGCCAGTAGGTTTTTATATATTTAGTAGATTGTTTTCGAGATATAATCATAAATATAAAACTTACTTATCTCGTGGGGAACATCTCTCGGATATATGGGTAACCCCTGAAATCTTGTTTGAAAGATTTTCTATTTCTGACATACTAGGTCTTTGTGCGTGGTGATATCTGGGGTATTATACCTGGACTTCTGATTTTGCGGAAGCAATAGCCTAGTCCTCGTATAATGCTTTACATAAGCTTTAATTCTTAAAGCCAGCCCTCAGTACAAAAAATGATGAAACATTGAAAAATGCTAAGCATGTGCTGTTGAAGAAAAGATCCCCAAACGGGACACTCCTAAAGTCGAGCCACCATCTCTCTGCACGAACGAAAGTTATGACCTGAGCTCTCATGGTTTCGCATTTATCCATTTACAGATATCATTAGTGTACACTCACCTGTAAGACTGAATATAGAGGTCTGGATACGGGAGTATATTCTGAGGTGGGACACGCGAATAAGTTTAAGTCATTAAAACACTAAATCTCGTATCTCGAAACAATTGAATTTTGTGTGAAAATTTAAAGTGGATCAGTATACTGACAATCTAAGTGAATTGTTTAGAACTTAAAATGAAATAAAGCTTAACGGTGTTGGTGATTTGTCTCATAAACTGATATGATCCTCTTACACAAACTGACAAAAATACTATCTGTAAATATTTCTTTACTGCATTTCTCTTAATATAAAAAATCCAAAAAGATCTTAGTATGTTTTAGCATAAAGTTTTGAAAATTCAAAAAGATTTTATTTCATCTTATTTTCGACAACTGATGTTGAAAAGATGATTTTCAAAATTCCGAGTGCTAAACTTGACGGACATCAAGTGAGGGGGAGTTTGTTTGAAGTAAAATAATATTCCGTCAAGTGATCATCAAAATTGAAAATGTCAAATTCTGTTTTGAATGTGTTTTACAAGTGGTTCATCAGAGATTAATATTGTAAAATCATATTGATTGTTACCTGCAAATAGTTTGAAATAATTTCTTGAATTCATTTTTTTACAAGTGGTAAGCAGAGAACATAAATTTTGTCAAATTATAAATTTGTGAAATTTATTGTGAGGTAGAGTATGTGCAGGTATGAAATCTGAGAAGAGCCAGGTTTCGATCCCTAAGGATTCTGTGTTTAGAGAAAGCCAGGTTTTGATTCATAAGCAGAGTGTGTGTCAGGTCACGATCCTGATCCCAGCTAATTGATAGGGGGAGTCTGTAGATGAAAAGAGCCAGATTCTGATCCTGGGAGCTGTGTTCACACAAGCTGATGACGCTGATGAACTTAAGGAATCAAGAGATCTGATCAAGAGAATTAGGAATCTTGAGAGTCTGGTTGCGATTCTGAATCTTTGAAGATCAACATCCGAGGGAAAGGTTAACTGTTGGTGCTGATGAAAAGAGAATTAAAGTGAGATAAGAGCCAGATCGAGATTCTGGAGATGAAGAGAAGAGAGAGATTGAGGATGTTTTACATTGTCAGATACTTCAAAAGAGTTCGAGAAGACTGATAAAGACTGAAGATTGAAGACTCGACACACTGAAGACTTCGTCAACATCCGAGGGGGAGTCTGTTGGTGCATACGTCTGTCGACTTCGTCTTGTATCGAGTCTTGTATTTGTTTAGATAGATCAGGGCACGCAAAACAAGAAATGTGGGTGTGAAGGTATTTCACACGAAATAACAAACAGCTATTTCGTACGAAATCACATGGTTATTTCGCACTAAATCTGATTTCATGTGAAACCTGATTTTGTTTGGGGTATTTCGTGCGAAATCACCTGCCCTATAAATACCTTTGATGCCTGGTCATTTGTAACTTTCCGGCTTGAGTACTGAACAGCTGCCGAAGTGTCAACTCGCTGTAAAACGTTGTCAAAGCAATCAAAAGACAGTTTAAAGTGAATATCTAGCAGAATTGACTTGATACGTTTGTTTCCGCCTCTCGTATCAAGCAAAAACTCTTCTGATCGACTCGTTTGGGTCAGAAAACGATCCTACAGGTAATTTGGATTCTTAGAGACTAGGTTTGCACAACAAAGTCATTTCAACCTAATGATATATACTAACCTATACTTCAAAAAAAAATACATAATTTTAGTCATACTTATTGGAATTAATTGGTAAAAAAAACGAAATCTTAATTTCTATTTGAATATATAGGTTAAAAATGTTAACGGAAATGACGGCGTAAAAGTCTTCGAGGAGCTTAAACGTGTGTTAGATAAGGTTGTCGAATCAGATCGGATGATAAGTGTTAAGCTTGACGAGCTTACCGAACGTGTGGCGAAAATTCGCGAGAGACAAGCGGAATGATAAGAAGGTATCGACGTGCTCTATGCGCGTCACGTTGTCCCGAGTCATGTTGTTAATAATTAGTATGTTTAGGTATATAACTAAGTTATAACATTGATTGTAATTTTGTCAACTTTATGTAAACAATCAATGTAACTATGTACTAACCTTTGATAATCATAAGGTTTGATGTTTTTTTAAGATATCAAACAACTTTTATGTAAAGTTACAAACATGTTTATTTCGTCGTATAATATAAAGCCTTAGCGCTATCACGGCGGACCTTACATCTAGTTTAACTTTAATTATTACATGCTTCATATCGATTAAATCATGAGTTTATATTTAAGCATAGTTATTACTATTGATTAATTTCAATTACAAAAAATATTTTTCACTCTTTATTAATTGTAGAACTTAAAATAATATATTAACTTAATTAATTATCACATAAAGTTGATTTTCACAATCAGTCTGACTAGTATCGTGCAATAGAAATTAATCAATATTAATAACTATGCTTAAATATAAACTAAATTAATTATCGCATAAAGTTGATTTTCACAATCAGTCTGACTAGTATCGTGTCTAAAACTCTTTTTTCCTCTTTTATGACAACTCTGGAAAGAACAAGAATTAGCCACTAGTGGTTCATCTACTAAATTGAAATTGTTCGCACTTTTTATAGGACCCACACCAAATTTGTTGTCAATAATTATTGAAAGAACACTAATCTGTTACAGTGATTCATGAACATTCGACTCAATACATAAGATCGATTTTGTTGTTATGGTACTAATAAGACCAATTTACTAGGAGTGCAAATTTTACCGACGTGCAAATTTTACCGACATACTTGATTAGACATGCATAAATGTATGTTAAATGTTGGAGAATTGACCTGTAATAATTCTAACTAGAGGTTACTGGTCATTGACAGCATCACATTTAAATATTCTCTCCACCAGTCCCACCTTTCACCTATTTTTCCTACACCGGTCCCCTGTTAAAAAAACTTAACGGAGTTATGTTTTTTTTCCAAATTACAAACAGTTTTTACGGCTTTTGATCAGGACAACGATACGAGTCCATTGATGTAAAACTTACCTCGAAACGGTGCTCCAAATGACTTGATTTTTGTTAATTGGAAATTTAAACACCCGAATTGAAGCGTCGTTTTCATCGTTTGGAGCACCGTTTCGATGTAAGTTTTACATCACTGGACTTGTATCGTTGTTCTAATCAAAAGCCGTAAACAACTGTTTGTAATTTGGAAAAAAAAAACATAACTCCGTTAAGCTTTTTTAATGGGGACCGGTGTAGGAAAAATAGGTGAAAGATGAGATTGGTGAGGAGAATATTTAAAGGTGAGACTGTCACTAACCAATGACCTCTAGTTAGGGTTATTGCAGGTTAATTCCCCTTAAATTTTAGTGAAGGAGACTTGTATCTTCAAACATGTAATCCATTGTGTATTTGTAATAGAGCAAAAACACTTGTGTTTATAGCTTAGTTAACTTATCAAGATTTGTACTCTCCTGCCTATATAGAACAAAGCTCAACAACATATTAAATGTGATCCATATTACTACATTTTTATCCATCTTATCCTGTTCTTATGTTAGAATCTTTCATGCCATACTAGTTCCACCATTTTTTTTTAAATTCATAAAATATACTTTATATTTTTCATAAATGATATAATAAAATCGAGAATTATTTAAAAAGTAGGTTCTTTTAGGTAAGTATACTACATGGCAAAACCAACACAAACATATGTTAAACAAGACAATTCATTATTGAGAAACAAGCACATTTGGGTTGTATTTTGTGTGAATAAATAGATGCAAATACCTCTCACCCATGGGTTGATAATGATTTGTACAAGTAGTGTTAGAAGTGAACTTCCACTTCCATTGCTAAAGGCAATCTCATTCCAACGGAAATGTAACTTTGTTAGTCCTTAACTTCCAATTATGTTGTTTTAACGACATGTACAACATTCTGATGGACATAAAAAATAGTCGATTGTTCATTAGGGCTAAGATCCTCTTTTGTTAGAGTGAGACTGTTCTGCATAATGATGATGTAACTTAGGAGCGTCATTGATCACATTAACAATATGAATGACCCATGGGTCATGGTTTAGATATATTCTAATGGGTTTGTGTCCCCTTAATTCATTCACTTTAGATCAAATAGATATTTACTATCCGTTTGATACAAATCAACATGAGATCCAAATGTGTCTTTGAGATTAGTGTTTACATAAATTAACTAGGGAACATATAAAATCTTTAATATTTTTTCCCTTTCCTTCAAACTCTAGAATATGAAATTACATTGTATCTTTCCTTTCCCCTCCCTTTCTTTTCTCTCTTTGATTCTCTTTCGCTTCTTTTCTTTCACTTACAAAACTCGGGTAGAGTTAATGTTGTTTGATGCCATTGAGGTTGTTGTCTCTCTTTAAAGGGATTGATATTTCCCTTTAGGTTAGATGTGGTAGATCATGATCCATGTTAAACATGAAGGCCTTTTTTATGTGGATAAGATGGCCGAGGAAGGAGTCACTCTTTGTCAGGTCAATTAATCATCTATAAGTGTGATCAAAAAGATTTTAGAGTGTTATCGACCTTGTTTCCCAGTTTTATTCTTTTCGTTTTTGAGTCTCCTTGTTTTATAATTATTTATTTCTTTTACGACAAATGATTGCTTGGTTTACTTTTATATGTGTGACATACATTTGTTAAAACTAAAGTTTTGAAAACCAGACTGTTTTGCTTTTATATGTGTGATAGATTTGTTAAAACCAAAGTTTTGAAAACCAGATTTGAACCATCAGTTCTAGAGGCTCACTTGTCATACTAGTTTCAAAAGCCCTTGTCATACTAGTTTCAAAAGTGGGATTCCATAATAAGAGGTTGGATCCTTTACAAGAGAAAACCATCAGACGAAGCATACGCGATTAGGAAAGGAGGACAAGTGTCATTGGCTTTAAGGGTATTTAGTCATTTCTCACTTAAACAAATTCCCCCTTCTTTTCAAATGGCTATAACTTTCTCTATGTTAATATTTAAAAAAAAATTACAGCGTACTAACAAGCATTTCATTCTCTTTAATTCGAGAAGCCTATAGATATAGTTTTCTTAAAAAAATTACAGGATTTTGAAAACTTATTAGTCCATTACGTGATTTTGAATACCTAGCACATGACTACGTGATTTTGAATATCCATTACGTGATTACACATTCAATACAAATCCACATACTTGATTACACATTAAATATGATTTGTTATAACGGATGTTATTACAATTATGTTTATTATGTGATTATATATTCAATAATAAGAAGTTGATTGTTTATACTTTATTACGTGATTAAATATCTAATATACGACATTATGTGGTTATTATAGGATGATATGGCTAATGTTTTGTATATTATTTTGTCCTTAATACGTGATTACATCTGAAATATTAGGTATTCTATATGAAATTGTCACAACCCCCGACCCCTTGCCCCGGGAGGCGGGCGGCCGCGAGCTTCGCACATTCGGTGGTATCGGTGTTTATTTAATTTTGGCAGCAGAATTTACATCACGACCGTAGTTAGGAAATATTTTATGAGAGTAAAACACCTCATTTTATAAATATTAAACACATGGGTAAAACCCAAGTTTCCATTTATAATATGCTTATAGGGATAAACCCTATTTTATTCAAATAAAACTTCTTCTTTATTTAGGTAACTTTTATAGCCACTTTTCCAAGCCTTCAGTGCTCTCTAGCTGGCTTCTATTTGGCTTTCACATTTTGTTACCTGAAACGCGTTTTGAAAACATTTGTCAGTGGGAAATACTGGGAAATACTGGTGAGTGAATCCCAATTTAATCAAGACGGGTTTTATCATTTTACGGCATTGAGGGCAATCCAGCAATTACATTTGTTTACATCTATTCAATTACCACTCACGGTGTAGTAACTCATTTTGTATACGAAACCCCAAAATACCGACGATAATTGTAGAATTACAAATACTTAATCACTGTTAATTATAAGGTAAAACAATTGAGGTTTTGTAAAAACAGTTTACAAAAAGAATTTACAAAAAGAGGATAAACTCATATTGCTACTTTAGGTTTTTCCTTTTGATTTCCTGGTAATAATCTAATAATTTAAACAATGCACACTCGTTAGTATAATAACCCAATATTTACATTAGTTATACCCTCCCCGAGACAGAACTCCAACGACTAAGTCATGCAGAGCCTTGACATGCGTTACGGAGCACTAGATCAATTGGGCAGCGTATCTAATACATAACCAGGGGTTATAATACTTACAACGAGGCAGAGATTCGCCAATTAAGGGTATAATACCCGGAGATTAATTCTACTATAGAGAAATTGAGAGAGAGTTGAGAATTTTGAACGATTTCGACTGAATGCCGATGCCCTCTATTTATAGGGCCTGACAGGAGGTCTCTGGCGGACCGCGACAGACACACAGGGGTGTGTCGCGCCCCGCGAGATAGGTGTAGTAGGGTTTAGGTTTGACCAGTCATGAGATAGCTTCGACACGATGATGACACGTGTCGTTCTAGGGTGTGGCCTGGTGTCAAGGAGGTCGCGGCCCGCGACAGCCATTCTTGGCTCTGTCGCGCCCCGCGAGTGAGTAATAATTTTGTTTTTTTATTTAATTTTTATGAAATTAAGGGTATTTAGGGCCGTTTTTCGTATACGGGGTGTATTTTAGGACGTATAGGGACGTTCTAAATATTTTAGGAGGGTTGTCATAGAAATATTATATATTGCATGTTATTGTTTTTACGTAATTACGTAATCACTCAGCGTGGTTTCACATAAAGTACTATAATGAAATCACGTAATCACGCAATGGGTAATCAAAATCACATAGTCACGTAATAATACACAGTCAACTATTGTTACGTAATTACGTAATCACTGAGTGTGGTTTCACATACTATAATGAAATCACGCAATCACGTAATAGGTATTCAAAATCACGTAGTCATGTTTTGGGTATTCAAAATCATGTATTTCGTTTTAAGAAAACTATAGCAATAAGTTGCTCGATTTAAAGAGAATGAAATGCTCGTTAATATGGTATAATTTTTTAAGAAAATATTTACGTATGAAAAAAGTTATAACGGGTGAAAATTAAAGGGGAAGGAGTTCAAATACAAAAGGACCAAAATATTGTTTCTCTATTTGTTTTTCAATTGTGAACCTGAAATTTAGGGGGGAAAACAATAAGTTAAGACCAAAAAAATTGTGAACCTAAAATTTACAAAAATGTTATTACCTAATTTTGAGCCATTGAACTTTTAAGATAACGGCTAAACTTATAGCCTATGCTTCATATGATCTTAATGTCTTCTACAAGATTCTCCATAATAAAAATGTAATATTTTTAAGTACATTGTACTTATAATAAATGTGGATTTGTGAGTAAAAAATATATAGGACCTAATGTTATGGAGTCGATAAAATTACAAGAATCTCAATGGTGAAGATATAATAGGAAGTTTATTTGGCTAAGAAGGCTAGGAAGTGATCTTAACCATGCATTTAATTAATCAAGGACTAAGATTAAATGATGGAAATTGAAGGGAAGAAAAGAGGCGCGTGAGTTTGTTTAGGGGCATTCTAGTCAATTCAAGGCAATAGTTTCTCTCTCCTACAATCCTCCCCCCCCCCCATATTTTTTAAACGTTAATAACTCTTTCATACGACATTATTTTTTATAAAAATTGCACCAAAAAAATGAGCTTTTTTTTATCTTTAAAACGAGTATACTATTGCTATATTTTCGGAAAAAAAAATTGAAAACCCAGTTGCGTAAAACGCAATGGAAAAAACCAAGATGCGTAAAACGCAATGGAAAAAAAAACCTAAAATTGACATTTTTCTAAAATGCAATGCACCAAAAACACAAAGAAATGTCTTATTTGTAAAACGCAATGGCCAGAAAACACAAAGAAATGTGTTATTTCTAAAACGCAATAGCCTAAAAACTCAAAAGAAGGTGTAGTTTCTAAAACGCAATGGACTGAAAACACATAAAAATGTGTTTTACCTAAAACGCAATGCACCAAAAACACAAACACATGTCTTATTTCTAAAAAGCAATGGCCAGAAAACACTTAAAATGTCTGTTTTCTAAAACGCTATAGACTGAAAACACATAAAAATGTGTTTTACCTAAAACGCAACGCACCAAAAACACAAAGAAATGTCTTATTTATAAAACGCAATGGCCAGAAAACGCTTAAAATGTCTCATTTCTAAAACGCAATGGCCTAAAAAAAGAAAAGAAAGTGTTCTCTATAAAACGCAATGGACTGAAAAAACCTAAAAATGTGTTTTACCTAAAACGAAATGACTAAAAACACTTCAAAAATGTGTTTTTCTAAAACGCAATGACCTGTGTTAGTTTTAAAACGCAATGGCATAAAAACACCAAAGAAAATGTTATCTCTAAAACGCATTGAACCAGGACAATAGTTGTCTGTTAATTGTTAAGAATGCAGTTCTAAAACGCAATGGCATAAAACTGTCTACAAATCACGTAAAACGCAAAGATCGTAAAACGCAATGACTAAATCACGTAAAACGCATTGACTAAATCAAAAACCCAGACCGTGAAAATGAAATTAAAGAATTTCTTACATGGATCGAAGCCGATTTCTTCATCGATTGACGAAATTTGAATGATAGAAACACTTATCAGCGATTGAATCGAACAGATCGAGTGATTATCTTCAAAATCACCGGAAAAAACGAGATTTTGTATGAAATTAAACTGGATTTTCTTCAAAAAAGTTGAAGAACACGTTGATCGGGTGTTTGAATCATTGATTGGTGACGAAAATCGCACTATAATGTAGTGATTATTGAGATAGAAAGTGAAGAAATGGTTGAAGATGGTGGGTTTTGAAAATGGTGGGTTTTGATGTTACTGGGAAGAAGAAGGAAGAAGAAAAGGATGGGATTGACTAAAATACCCTTCCTCTTTATTTTCAAATTTGTCACATGTCCTAATCCTATTGCTTCCTATACTTCCTAGCCAAAATAAACTTCCTATTTGATCCTTTCCCAGAATCTCAAATTTAAATACTATCACATATATATCACAACTATAATGATAGATAAATTGAGTCATAGTTCATTGGTACTCAAATTTAGAAGTTTTAAAATTTAATTCTATTATAAGGGTGGGTTATTGTAAAAAAAAGGTGTATTTTATGAGAAGTGTATAAAGAAATTGATGTGCGTAAAATGCAACTTATAAATTATATCAAACAAGGCGTAAACTAAACCCTTTTTCGATACTAATGTTGTGTTTCTTTGTTTACTTTTAATTTACAGGATCAAAAGAGTTTAAACGAACAAAAGGAACAAATTAACAAAAGAAACCAACACAAATACAAAGAAGAGGGATTGACAAGACTCGCCAAACCCCCATCCACATCCAAACCAACAAAAATAACAAAAACAAAAGCTTAGGCACCGGGTCGTGCCCACCAAGCATGGGTCATGCCCAGTCAAGATTCCATGCAGAAAAGGACAACAGCAAAAGACAAACCAACACGCGGCCGTGCTAACTCAACATGGGCCGTGGTCAACTCTAAGATTCGCAGAATCTGAGATAGTTCAGCAAGTATAATCACCACGGGGCCATGCTCTACCACCATGGGGCGTGTTAGTACAAGACCAGACATCTGCAGTTAATGAAGGGAGAGAAAGTGAAGACCACGGGGTTGTGCCAGGTGGGCACGGGGCCGTGTGAATGATCCGTTTCCAACTATAAATAGGGGTGCTTCGTTTCATTCCAACTCATCCCTTGGCAAACCACTTCTCTCACACTTGCCATCAGTGCACCACGACTACAACACCAACACTCACCACCATCATTTATCTTTCATCTTTTAGAGTGTGTAGTAGTCTCGGGATCCAAGATCGATCATAAGAGTTCTTGTCAAACAATGGTCATGCTTGGCTATATCTCTTACATCACTTGGTGAAACGAATCTTTTATGTATTTTTTTTTATTTTCAATCTTTGGCAACTTTTTATTTAGGTATGTATTAATCACTTTAATAACTAATGTTTTATATTGAAGGTGAATTTTACTTAATCATTTCTTCATGTTTTGTTAATTCACTCATTCGTGTCTTTACGATCTATATAAAGCGCGTTAACTGCCTGGAAGGGGGTTAGAAGGGTGTTTGGGTAAAGTTCTTGTCTCGTTCAGTGTATAGATCCTGCGAGGACCTGATTCAAGCTTAGTAGGACTTCCCTTGAGGCAGATGGCATCAAATCGGGGGAAATAAGAACAGCTTGTAATCCCTTATCTATAAACTACTATTAAAACATTAACCCGACCTTGCGGGACTATATCCCTGCTGACTCAGACCAATAGGTTGAGGGTAACGTCGTCTGGAAGGGGGCCTACCACTTTTCGCATTAATAACTTACTTAATTATCTTTCAATAATCCGACCTTGCGGGACTGTATCCCTGCTGACTCAGACCAATAGGTTGAGGGTAACGTTTCCTGGAAGGGGGCCTACCACTATAACTAAGATAATCTCTTAAAAAGCCCAAAGTGCGGAAATCATCAAAGGATACATAAAAGAGGAGTTGGAACCAAGTGATTCCTTCTTGTCTATTTGTTTTTACTTACATTTGCATTTTATTTTCTAGTTTATCTTTTAAAACTTTCAAAACTTTTATCAAAATTTGATTAGATTAGACGTTAATGATAAGCCGGTCTTAAAAGCTCTTGTGTTGTAACCACCCGAAAACGGGTTTGGTAATCAAACCACGTTAATACTAAAAGATATGTAAAGTACCGTTAGTGGTAAGAGTAACCCGGTGAATATTAGGATTTTAAATACATAAACCTAATATTAAATAAAAGTTGCATAAAGGCTTTTAAGGAATTAAGTTTATAGAAGGCCCGAGCTAACGGGACTTAAAATAAACTTAGTAATGATTTCCCCGAATCCACTAATTTAACTAGGAATGTTTAACCTAGTTAATGAGTGGAAATATTGTTAGAAATAAGTAGGTTGTAGCCTACTAAATAACTAACCAAACATGAGGGGCTAAATCTGGATAATTGTAAGCTTAAACTATAAAATGACATGAGAAATAGGGGTCAAACAAACTTGTTTGTTTGATAAATACACGAACGAGTCAAAAAGTTAGTAAATATATTTTAAGCCGAAAGCTTAAAAGTCTCGGATTTTGTTAATCCGGACGTCGGATTTTAATTTCATGTGATAGAAAATTTAATTACGATCATGTAGGAAGAAACGTGACGTAAATCGGATCAAAAATGATCGAGTTATGATCATTTTAGTTGAAAATTGGATTGCAGGATATTTACAGCAACAGAACCAAAACCTGCTGTTAAAAACACACCCTCTCGTCACGCGACAAGGTGGATGAATCGTGGTCGCGGCCCGCGACGGGGCTAGCGTCACGCGACAGCAAGTCCCTCATCCCGTCGCGGCACGCGACGGGTTAGATGTCTGAAATTTTGTTGGTGTGCATTGTTTTGGGTCTTAATAACTTGAAAAACACATTATAAAAGATTCATAACTAACTCATTTCATGTTTAAATGAAATGTAGCTTGCGTAAAGGTGCCGGTAGATGATTAAGCTCGATAAAAAACCGAACACAATCAAGATTAAAGCTTCCGCTGCATGTTTCGTCGTCACTGTTAAACGGCGAATTTATACATGTTATGTTAAAATGTTTTAAAGTTTAAAATGTTTTAACAAACTCGTATTTTAAGTATATGTTTAAGCGCAACTACAATATTTAATTGGATTATATATAAAAAATCGCATAAAATAAACTAAGAGTCTTACATGTGTCCTTGGACGACCTCGATATCTTGCCATCACTATACTACGTCTACGATGGGTGCACTTGCCCTAACGTGTGTAAGGTGATAGTATTATATCGTGTTTTATAAATTTAAAGCTCGATTCGCGAGTAAAAGGTGCTTAAAATATATCTAAAAATTATACCCACACCCGCACACGTCAGAATCTACACCGTTGGATTTAGAATCTAATGGTTAAGATCATAGGGTAGGGTTCATGAGTGAACAATGGTGTATTTGTGAACAAAATAAACTTATGTTGACCATTGATTTTGTAGATCTAGATTTTTTCTTTAGTGGCAAGATTGTAATTATCTTTTGTAACTTACATGTATTTTAATAGACACTAGGGTATAATTGTATTTTTCTTTCTTCATTTAATTTATTGATTTTTTTCTCTCTCCTGATTTCTCTTTCCAATTAAAAGAATATTTTATTACATTCTCTATACTTTTTTCTCTCACAAATTACCTAACTTAATATTTGATAATTTAAAAAACAAATACAAACATTATCAAATATTGTTCCATCTAGAACACGATTAAAAATATTTAATTACATTCTCTATACATATATCAATGTTTGATGAAAAGATGCATAGTGGAAACAAGATGTAATAATACACAGTTATATAAGTATGGTAAATACCGACCTGTATACACTATGTACTTGAATAATACACAAGTGTATACGTCTGCTATATACCGACCTGTATACACATATGTACTTGAATAATACACAGGTGTATAGATCTGATTTATACTGAGCTGTGGGAACAAGATGTAATAATACACAAGTGTATAAGTCTTGTATAGACTGACCTGTATACACATATGTTAAAAAACATAATTTAATTAGGTTTAATATTTAATTTTAAAAAGAACATAAGAGTTTATTTAAAAAACACATTAGCCCTTAAATCTCTTATAATTAAAATAATAGAGAAATAATTAAAAATGAGAGAGACAGAGAGAGTTAAGGAATGAGAAAATTAAGTGATTTTAATTAAAAATACTTAGCTAATGTCAATTTTACCCTTTTAATCTAAAAAATGATTAAGGGCCAAGAATAGTTCACTCAATTTACTCTCAAGAAGTTTTTACAAATGAACCTAATCCTAATATCACAATAGCAAAATTTTAAATAGTGTTTACCATTGGATTGGATTTAGAATCTAATGGCTGAGATCATAATAGAAAATTTTTAAATAGTGTTTACCAATAAACTAGTTAATTTTCTAGATTAGTGGTATAAAGGTAATTTAACATGCTTTAAATTCATAAACTCACATGCAATGTACGTGCAAGTCCCCCCTGTCTTTTTTTAACGTAAATAATTTTTATATGTAACTTTTTAAATAAAAAACATTACACCATAATAAGGAGCGTTTTTTATATTTAGTATGAGTACCATGTTGATATACTATGGAGAAAAAAATTACGTTTCGATCGGATGTTTTAATCCATGGTGTTTTGTCTATGTTCATACAATGATGTTTTAATTGTATTATGATTCAAGGCGTGGTGTTTTAAACATCTGGACACGTTGTATTTTGATTCAAGTATGGTGTTTTAACATCTTGAATGATTGTATTGCTATTCAAGTCATGGTATTTTAAGATCTGAAATAGCAATACAATCTTCCCCAGATTGTATTACGAATCAAGTCGTGGTGTTTTTGAAATATGTATGGTGTTTTTTACCTACAAAATAACTCCTCGAGCGGTTACAATCATTCTAGAAAATTTATCTCCTAAAATAACTCCTAAAGCGGTTACAATCTATTTTAAAATTAAATTGTTTTTTTGAAGTTAATTACTTTAATATCCTTAATCCATAAAAATTAAATAATATCACATGTCGTCTCTATAGCACTTCTTACACTTCTCACAAACTGCACCCTTTTTATAGAAACCCAAACCTCTACGATAACCATCTTTTGTTTCAAAGTAAAAAAGAAAAGAATATTTTTTTAGATTAATACTTTGTCCTCAAATTTAAAAAAGTGATCTAGACTTTTGTTGAACCAGGTTTGGGTTGGACTAACTTGCAAAATGGATTTGGCTAGGCCCCATCCAGATGTTTGCTAGTTCACCATAGAGTTAAAAATCTAGACGGTTCACCTAGTGACGGTTTGATCCATATAAAGTGAACCGGTTAACATCGTTCGTAAGAAGAGTAAGGTGCTGTTTGTTTTTTCAGAGGAAAAACGTCTGCAGTCAGCAGACCACGTTTGCAGACATCTGTAGCAGAAGAGGTGGATCAAACCTCTGTAGTTTGCAAGAAGAGGACTGCTTGTTTTTTAAACCTCTGCAATCTACAAATTACAATGAACATCAACAAATCAGAAAATAAATCAAACAATCTACTATGAACATCAAAAAATCAGAAAATAAATCAAACAATCTACTATGAACATCAACAAATCAGATTATAAACAACACCTTTTGAACATTACCAAACAATGAAATGAACATGTACAAAAAATGAAACAAAAGAACTTAAACCTGTGGTGACGTTGTGGATTGGCCGTGAAGGAGGTCGGAGGTGACGGGGGTCGCCAGAGGTGGACGGTGATGATGTGACGGTTGTAAAGGGGTCGCCGGAGGTGGACGGTGATGATGTTGTAGGTCGGCTGTGAAGGAGGGCGGAGGTGACGGGGGTCGTCGGAGGTGGACGGTGATGATGTGACGGCTGTGAAGGGGTCACCGGAGGTGGACAGTGATGATGTTGTGGCTCGCTGCTGTTGATCGGTGATGATGTGACAGGGTGAAGACGCAGATGAAGGAAGAGGGTGGCTGCGAAGGTGAGGAAGCCGAAAGAGGGAGAGGGTGGCGGCGGAAGTGAGGGTGGCGGTGGGAGAGGAGGGGGGTGTAGGGTTTGGAGTGTTTTGTGATATGAGGTCAAGAGAAAAGAAGAAGAGGTTTGAAGTGTTTAGAAGTGGGAAGTCTACGTCTATTTGGGGAAAAGGACACGCAGACCTTTTTAAATAAAATCTCTTCTAAAAAACAAACAATCTGCAAAACAAAAGGTTTGCGCGTGGTCTACGCCGTGCAGACAAAAGAGGTCAGAAAGTTCTTCTTTGAAAAAACACGCAGCCCCTAACATTTAATGTAATGAAAAGAAACTCAACCTTGCCCTACAGAGACATCAAATTTAAATAAAAAACAAGTGTTGTATGTAATCCAAACTAATTTATGCCCCGCCCACGTTGCGGGCTGCTAAGTCGAATGTTTCTCAGTTTCATATCATATACGTGTCTGTGTTTCGGTTACTTGTACATACTACTCATTACACGATCTCATTAAAAATCAAATCGAGTCAACCGGCTAAAACAAAACACTAACACGGTTTTGCAAAAAATTAATTAAAACCAAACATTAGCACAATTTTGCTAAAAAAAGAAAACGATGGCAAAACGTAATTTAATTTTGAACTGGGGCAAAATTGTAATTTGTCAGGACCAATAAACGAGTGATAATTAGCAACCTGGCAAGAATAGAAATTAAATGACTCAATCAACTAAAGAAATACTATTATAGTTTTGTTAAAAAAGAACTAAAGCGATGTCAATAATGCATTTTTAAATTAGGGGCAAAATTGTAATTTTGTCAGAGCGAATGAGAAAGCGCCAAACAACTGTCTAGCACTAATGATAGCAAGCCTGTAATTTTTAACAGAGGCAAAATCGTATTTTTTCTGGGCCAATGAGAGAGTGTTAGGCAAGTAACGAGAAAATATAAGATTTTGGTTGTGACAACCCGAAGTTTCAAGATCCTTCATATGCATATTATTTGTTTTGCAAATCTTGTTTTACAATTTGATCTGTGTGGTGTCGTGTGCAATTACCTGAATGATTAATGTTATGTATGATGTTTGATTGTTAAGTGAGTATGTGTAATGCTTGGTGGTTAAAAAGTGTAGTGATAAATAAATAACATAATGTAGGGTTTTTCGTCGCAAGTCATGCTCAACGAAAGACTGCTCGGCGAAGGTGATGCCCGACGAAAGACATCTTTCGTGTCTATGGGGGTTTCGCCATAAGGGCCTTCGGCCATGTATTTGCGGCCCAACATATTTAGAACAATGTATTATATACAGTCCATTTTATTAATATTACTCAATATATTGACAACCATTAATTCATCAATATCTAAATGGGACTAGGCAAACATGTTATTGGATCGTCAATTTAGAACTTGTGCAATTTGAAATAGTGGCCCAAAAGTCTTATCTGATCACATGCAAGAGTGGCCGACAATTTTTGAACCTTATAATCTAATTGGACCGAAAATGGTTGTAGTTATTTAAAGATGGAAGTTTGGAAGTGGGCCGGTGGTTTGGGAGTATTGTTCACGCACACATTTAGACTGATAGCCAGCTTGTGTTTGACTTTGACCCGCATCCAAAACCCATTATGTGCGTGCATATTTAGGATACGTGATATGGTTTTGAAAACAAAAAAAAAAAGAAAAAAAAGAAAGAACGAAACCCTAGTGCACTCCTGTCGAAGATCAGCCCCTCCCGAAATTCCTTTTCCCTGGAGCGCATCTCTTGTGCTGAGTTTATTCATTCTGGTTAGTACAATTCTAATAATCCTAACCTTGTTTGACGTGTGATCAAGATTGAAGTTAGTAATTAGTAATACATGTGTAGTATTATTTTTATTATGACCCATGCTTGATATGAATGAACTGTGGTATTAATATGAAGGTTGGAACTAATCTTTAGCAATAGATGAGGGTAATAGTTTGACAAAATTTGGATAACCATGAATAAGAAAATGGCAGCCATGTGCATTTAGAGTCTTGATCTAATCAAAGTATGTGCACTTCTTAATAGTGTGGTCAGACTAGACTGGAAGATGGACACGTGATAATATAATAAATTTGAAGTAGGGTTTCACTAGATCTCATTCTGTATATGATCGGTTGTATGTATGGAATTAACAAGGCAAGATTTGTGAGATTAATGATGGTTATTAATCAGTAAAGGACAATTGGGGAGTTGAAATAATATTAACAACATGCAAATTCGGTTGGACTAATGTATCGAATGGATAACATCTATTTTAGTTGGGCTTTGTACGCCAACTGGGCTACACAAGCAAATAGAGAAAGCAATAAGTTTGTTGAATGGGCCACACACAAACCGGATTAAACCTGGGCCGCAACATTGACACTAGGCCACACTCATTAGCCCACACACACACACACCCCTTGAAGAATTGTTAACTGGAAATTGTATACGGGTTGGGCCAGCTATGGTTGGATCAAATTGTCATTTAAGCTCACATTAGTTAGCCAATGTTGTAGTGTGTATGGCGAACTGGATTATGTATGATGATATAAAAATTGTTATGTGAATGTTTGCAATGTGTTGAGTGATGACTAGTGTCTATTACATGCAATAGGTCAAAGGATATAAGCTGTCAAATGTTTTGTGAATATGAGTGTTGCAATTGTGGGCCGAAGCCTTAGTAGGTTGTTACAACATGAGGACCTAAGTTAGTACTAACAATGGGTTGTAAATAGATTATGGACTGATGAGTGGCCGTGGATTGTACAAAACATAAGTGAACTATTAACTTGATTAATATTTGTATTCTTGTGATGCTAGATTGATTGTATGACCTGAACTACATGCTATGTGTACGGTAATTGTGTGATACGTGAACAAGGAGTATGTGAACAAATTGTAAATGAGTTATATGGTTCATTTGCACATAAAACTGATTCCTACCGGTAACTATGCTAGGACGTGTTTGATCCACTGTTAAACAAATAACTAATCTTACCAAGCAAACCAAGGTGAGTTCACTGCTCTTTTTCCAAGCGTGCATCCTGGGGAGGGATATCGGGTAACGTTCCGGGGAGGAATGTCAGGTTAATGGGATGTTTGTTATTATACTCAGTGTCTATCATATAAGACCCCTTACATCTACCGATAGTTGTCGGGGAAGCAACGAGGTTATTAGTTGATAGCGCTATTAGGTTTGGCACCCTCACACCGAACCGGGGAGGACGGGCGTGAACTAATTACCTTAAAGCATGACCAATGTTTTGATAGAGACATTGGGGTTGGGCAAATACATCTTGTAGCCATTACGGTAATCGAGTTAATAACAACATCAAATCAAATCATTGAATCTGTGAAACGCTTTAATCTGGTAACTGGTATCTAAACACGTTAACAAAACTTTGAACTCACCAGCGTCGTCTGATACACTTGTTGCATGCTTGCAGGTCATTAGATGTCTTGCATTTGGAACTTGCTCTCTGGAGTAGCGGGAGTGGTCATGGGTCGACTAGAGGGATTTCATGTGATCGAATTCTTGATACTATACATGGGTTTTGAAACAGTTTAACTTTGGTTTACTATTTGCTTCCACTGAACATGTTGGTTCTCATTTAAACTTGTTGATGGTATTTTTTTATTTAATAATTGCGGAATTTATTTATAAACTTGTATGGGTTCAATGTAATTAGTGGCTCGTTGTTGGTACGTCACGCGCCTAGCAGGGACATTCCCTAGGTGGTATTTTGGGGGTGTCACAGTTGTGATACCATTACTGAGGCAGTGTTTGTTCGATAAATCACTTGTGATACCGTTACTAGACAAGTTTTAGTCGTCAAGTAATCTGTCGAAAACATGGACCAGGAAGTCAAGGGGCGTAAACATAGTCGAATCCCGATTGTGAGAGTTTGTTGGAACTCAAGACGTGGACTGGAGTTCACATGGGAGCGCGGGGATCAAATGAAACTCAAGTATCCTCAACTTTTTCCTGATGACCAATCTAATTCTGGTACTACTGGTGAATTTCGGGACGAAATTCCTCTTCAAGTTGGGGATGATGTGGCACCTGAGGAGAATCTGCAGCAATCTTGATTGATCACTTCACCTCTTTGTGCTTGCTGACCAAATTTCGGGACGAAATTTCTTTCAAGCTGGGAATGATGTGACAACCCGAAGTTTCAAGATCCTTCCTATGCATATTATTTGTTTTGCAAATCCTGTTTTACAATTTGATATGTGTGGTGTCGTGTGCAATTACCTGAATGATTAATGTTATGTATGATGATTGATTGTTAAGTGAGTATGTGTAACGCTTGGTGGTTAAAAAGTGTAGTGATAAATAAATAACATAATGTAGGGTTTTTCGTCGCAAGTCATGCTCGACGAAAGACTGCTCGGCGAAGGTGCTACTCGACGAAAGACATCTTTCGTCTATGGGGGTTTCGCCATAAGGGCCTTCGGCCCATGTATTTGCGGCCCAACATATTTCGAACAATGTATTATATACAGTCCATTTTATTAACATTACTCAATATATTGACAACCATTAATTCATCAATATCTAAATTGGACTAGGCAAACATGTTATTGGACCGTCAATTTAGAACTTGTGCAATTTGAAATAGTGGCCCAAAAGTCTTATCTGATCACATGCAAGAGTGGCCGATAATTTTTGAACCTTATAATCTATTTGGACCGAAAATGGTTGTAGTTATTTAAAGATGGAAGTTTGGAAGTGGGCCGGTGGTTTGGGAGTATTGTTCACACACACATTTAGACTGATAGCCGGCTTGTGTTTGACATTGACCCGCATCTGTGAGCCCAAAACCCATTATGTGCGTGCGTATTTAGGATACGTGATATGGTTTTGAAAACAAAAAAAAATAAAAGAAAGATAGAAACCCTAGTGCACTCCTGTCGAAGATCAGCCCCTCCCGAAATTCCTTTTCCCTGGAGCGCATCTCTTGTGCTGAGTTTATTCATTCTGGTTAGTACAATTCTAATAATCCTAACCTTGTTTGACGTGTGATCAAGATTGAAGTTAGTAATTAGTAATACATGTGTAGTATTATTTTTATTATGACCCATGCTTGATATGAATGAACTGTGGTATTAATATGAAGGTTGGAACTAATGTTTAGCAATAGATGAGGGTAATAGTTTGATAAAATTTGGATAACCATGAATAAGAAAATGGCAGCCATGTGCATTTAGAGTCTTGATCTAAGCAAAGCATGTGCACTTCTTAATAGTGTGGTCAGACTAGACTGGAAGATGGACACGTGATAATATAATAAATTTGAAGTAGGGTTTCACTAGATCTCATTCTGTATATGATCGGTTGTATGTATGGAATTAACAAGGCAAGATTTGTGAGATTAATGATGGTTATTAATCAGTAAAGGACAATTGGGGAATTGAAATAATATTAACAACATACAAATTCGGTTGGATTAATGTATCGAATGGATAACATCTATTTTAGTTGGGCTTTGTACGCCAACTGGGCTACACAAGCAAATAGAGAAAGCAATAAGTTTATTGAATGGGCCACACACAAACCTGATTAAACCTGGGCCGCAACATTGACTTTTTTTAGAAGGGAATTACTTTCCTTAATGTTCATATCTGTTGGAAATGTGCTTATGAAACTTAGATACATAAGTTGTAAAATATCAAATGAATATACTAACAAACTTAAAATCTTTACTTTGAAAAAAATCAATACATGCAATACAACTTGACTTTCAACAAACATTAACTACAATCAAACAGCCTAATAAACTCCTAACATCTGTTATTACGCTAAGCATTGTTACATTATTAACCTTTGTTTCAAAAACAAAGATTACAAAAGGAAAAACAAACATCAGATTGACCAAAAGTGAACAGACATTTAACCTTTGTTTTCAAAAACCATTTGATTAATAAACATATTTTAGGTTTCAAAAGAGTATATCATTTGTTTGAGGTATCTAAAACTCTGTTCGACTAAAGTCAACCACTATATGTAAAGGGTAATCTCTGTTTTGCCAAATCACTGTTTCTCAAGACTCTGTTTGTAACCAAATAGAGGTTTCAAACCACTTTTTGAAATCCTCACCTCTGTTTCAAAAACAGAGATTACAAACGGAAAAACAAACATTTGATTGACCAAAAGTGAACAAACATTTAACCTTTGACTTCAAAAAACGAAACCTCTAACTCATAAACAGATTTTAGGTTTCAAAAGAGTGCATCATTTGTTTGAGGTATCTAAAACTCTGTTTGACTAAAGTCAACCACTGTTTGTAAATGGTAATCTCTGTTTTGCCAAATCACTGTTTCTCAAGACTTTGTTTGTAACCAAACAGAGGTTTCAAACATATGTTTCTCATACCACTGTTTGAAATCCTAACCTCTGTTTCAAAAACAGATATTAAAAAAGGAAAAATAAACATCTTATTGACCAAAAGTGAACAGACATTTAACCTTTGTTTTCAAAAACCAAACCTCTGATTAATAAACAGATTTTAGGTTTCAAAAGAGTGTATCATTTGTTTGAGGTATGTAAAACTCTGTTTGACTAAAGTCAACCACTATTGGTAAAGGGTAATCTCTGTTTCACCAAATCACTGTTTCTCAAGACTCTGTTTGTAACCAAACAGAGGATTCAAACATATGTTTCTCATACCATTGTTTGAAATCCTAACCTCTGTTTGTAACCTCTGTTTTAAAAACAAAACCTCTGATTAATAAATAGATTTTAGGTTTCAAAAGAGTGTATCATTTGTTTGAGGTATCTAAAACTCTGTTTGACTAAAGTCAACCACTATTGGTAAAGGGTAATCTCTGTTTCGCCAAATCACTTTCTCAAGACTCTGTTTGTAACCAAACAGAGGTTTCAAACATATGTTTCTCATACCACTGTTTGAAATCATAACACATGTTGACAGAAAGTATAGATACGTGTATAGATACTGTAATTTTTAGTTTAGTTTTTCGTTTGATTAATATTAAAATAGTACAAATCACTGTTCTATTTATAGTACAAATCAAACATCTGAAGCATCTAAGCTGATGTCACCTATACAGCGACATCAAACAGTCTAACAAACTCCTAACATCTGCTATTAGCCTAAGCACTGTTACATTAATAACCTCTGTCGAGCAACATATGTTGAATATCATCTGTTGGTCTTTAACAACTGTTGAGCCATAGGAGACATTTGCTTCTTCAGACGTTCTCTTCATCAGCAGACGATCACTTTGGCAGACCTTTGGATCAACAGACTTTACCTTCAAGCAGATATTCTTGATGTGTGTAAAATGCAACATATAAATCACATCAATTAAGGCATAAAACTAACCCTTTTTAAGTACTAATGTTGGAAAAAGAGTGTTTTTGTCTTCCTTTTGTATTTTCAGGATGAAATGAGCTCAAATTCACAAAAGAAGCAAAAAGACAACTAATTCTAGCATAAATACAAGAAAAGGAATAAAAGTAGACTGCCCGGACCCTCAACGGCATCCTCCAAAGCAAAGAAGAGAAAACAGAAGCCTGAACACGCCCCGTGCTTAGCCAGCACGGGGCCGTGCCCAAGAAGCAGCATAAAAGACAAACTTGTAGAAGCTTCCATTGCCCACCACGGGGCCGTGTCCAGTGAGCACGGGGGCGTGGTGAAAGTACAGCAGGCGCATTAATTGTAATTGCGAATTACAATTAATGAGGAGAGAGACTGTCAGACGGGCACGGGGGCGTGTCCAGCGGACACGGGGCCGTGCCCAGCCTTCTGTTCAGCCTATAAATAGGGGTGCTTGGTTTCATTCCATCTCATCCCTTGGCACACCACCTCTCTCACACTTCATCCACCACCCACCACCACCATAACACCATGATCCACCACCATCATCCATTGTCCATCATAGAGTGTGTGAGTCGTCTCGGGATCCAAGATTGATCGTAAGAGTTCTTGACAATCAAGGCCATGTTTGCCTAAGTCTCTTACATCACTTGGTGAAGACAAGTGTTTAGTATAATACTTTTTATTTTTAATCTTTTGCACTTTTTATTTGGTTTTGTATTAATGACTTTAATAACTAGTTGCTTATGTTGAAGGTGATCTTTCCTTATCGTTTGTCCGTGGTGTCTTGGCATTATTTTACTGCCTATATAAAATAAAAGATTTTCACCATTCATATCTCCACGGTCTATATGGAGGTATGTTGGCTACCTGGTCGGGGGTTAAGGGAACGGTTTGGTAAGGGTCTTGCCCTTGTTCAGCGTTTAGAGGTCCTGCTTGGGACCTGGGTCAAATTTAGTAGGATCTCCTTCAATGCCCATAGGTATTGGATGGCGGGGATCCAAACTCTTTGACCCCCTCATAAGTTAACTACTATTAATACTATAACCCGGCTATTTAGGACTGTATCCCTGCTGACTCAGACTACTTAGCCGAGGGTAACGTCACCGCCAAAAGCGGGGCCTACCATAATTTGCATTAATAACTTAATTCATTATCTTCCAATAATCCGACCCTTTAGGATTGTATCCTTGCTGACTCAAACTACTGGGTTGAGGGTAACGTCGCCTTCAAAAGAGAGGCCTACTACAATAACTAAGATAATCTCTTAAACAAGTGCAAAAGTGCGAAAATAATCAAAGGTTATACTAATACACGAGTCGGATCCAAGTGATTCATCTTGTCTATCTGTTTTTATTTTTATTTTATTTTTCAGCATTTAATTAGATTTTATTTTCTTAGTTTAAAAACATTTTTCTCACTTTTTGATTTGATTAGACGTTGAGGATAAACCGGTATTAAAAGCTCTTGTGTCCTTGGACGACCTCGGTATCTTACCAACACTATACTACGTCCACGATAGGTGCACTTGCCCATATGTGTGTTTAGTGTTAGTGAATATCGTGTTTTATAAATTTAAAACTTGGCTAAAGGTGTAAAAAGGGCTTAATTATATATCTAAATTATATACACACCAACACACATCAGTTCTCTTTTGGCAGAGTTTGGCTTTGGCAAACCTTTGGAGTAGCAGATGTTGAGTCTATAAATCAAAAACATCTAAGCAAATAAAAAACACATCAATCTGCATTCAAGATAATAGAGTCATTAAACAGAAACATATGCAGCATTGAAGTGTTAATCAACTCGATAAGAACTCAAAATCAAGTACTAACCTCAAATTCTTTCAAAGATAAATACAATCATTTCGCAAATAAAAGAGAACATCTTTCAAAAAAAACCAATCAAGTACACATTGTTCTATATTCCTTGATCGTAAATCTTGAAACGTCTCTTGATGCTTCATCACTTACATCAACATTTAGTGTTAGAATGACAAGTTTTTCTTATTTATAAGAAAACCAATATATGTTTAAAAAATCCAAAATGTGCGGATATCAAAACCATGCATAACACATTTTATTTCGTCAGAGAGTTTAGTGATAGCACATATGACCTGATTAACAAAAATTGTCAATTTTAGAACTAACAAAGACGCTCCATCCACTTTGAAGTAGATGCCTTGTTGGTTGACCTAATATTGACAAAGTATGAGTTACATGAATTAAAAGGGCAGAGGCATACTTAGTTGAATAATTTATGTATAATAACAAACAAAAAAATAGCTCCAAAGTTCAATAGTTAGTTGATTCAACCTTAATTATACATGCTAAATATAAATCAAATTATACGAAATCAAACTCTACAAGAAGCTGCCAATTAACTCGAAATATGTGCCTGAAACGCCATTCTTTTCCATGCAAATCCTTGGCTTCCAGCTCCTCCTGTGTTGGAGGCTGCCTTGACATGTCCTATCACAAAACCAGATGATCATTTTAGGTTTTTGAAATTCAGAACAAAACTAATTTAAATAGAATAATATTAATCTTTACAAGGTAAGTACTAACCAATGGTGGAAAACATTCATCAGCATGGCGTCTCAAATTTGATTACCTTTGATCTCTGAATCATAGCATCCATGAGCTGAAATTTGATTACCTTTGATCTCTTAATCACATATCAAAGTTGTGTTTTTAAAAGAAAAAGATTAATAAAACATCAAGAACAAAAACTCTGTTCAGGGGAGTATAACATCTGTTTATTTGGTTCAAATGTCTGTTCAAGTGTATTTAAAACACTGTTTAAGATAAAAGAACCACTGTTTCTCAAAACTATTGTTTGACTCTAAAAGTTAACCAAATCCACTGTTTTCTCATATTTTAGCACTGTTTTCCTCTTCAAAACACTGTTCAACCTAACATGGGTTTCCATCCAATTGTTGACCAAAAGTCAAACAGATGTTCAAACCACTGATTGAGTTATTCAAACGTCTGTTGAATACTAAATGAGATGTTGACCAAAAGTCCAACAGATGTTAACCAAAAGCCAAACAGATGTTGACCAAAAAGTCAAACATAGTTTATCCTAAATTAACTATTTTGAATGAAAAGCAACATAGTACTCATAATCTAACGGATAACAAACCTTCTTTCACACACATATTGAAATCAAACTGGTACTTCGCCAAGAAATCAATTGAGGGAGTCTGGCACATGAACTCATAGGACGAGTCGTCAGCTCCAACTTCTTACCTTGGAAATAAGTAAAAGTTGTGCATGTCCCATAATATGATTCTTATTGCTTATATACTCATACAAATATGAAGTGATTTTATTATTATAAAGCTTCGGCTTTATATAATTAGTATAAGCGATGAAAGTGTATGTTCCAATTATTCTTACATGTTCTTCTACAACTGCATGAACAGCAGCCTCAGGCAATATAGGTCGACCAATCATCGTCTAGGTCTTAGAACCAAGCATGAGAAATTGAATTTAGAATCATCTGAAATAAAAAAAAATACATAAATCAACTGATATTAAATTACATATGAAATCTTTATGATAATACATGAATAAAAAAATCAAACTTAATACACTCAATAAGTTGCAGCAAATGCATCATTTTAAAAACTAAATCCAATTTAATGATCTGAAAGTAGCATCAATACCCTTTCCTTTCCAGTGATTCTTATTTCTTATATACTCATACAAATATGAAGTGATTTTATTATTATAAAGCTTCAGCTTTATATAATTTGTACAAGCGATGAAAGTGTATGTTCCAATTATAATAAATAATTTGATTATTACTACAAATCTTAAAATGAATAACTTTTTGCTCATACGCCCAAATGAACAAAGAATATTGTAGACAGTTTGTAAATTTCACCCAATTCATAGACGTTTTAGCTCCGTTACTCATCATATCAGTGGTTCATGCTCGAGTTAATGGTACTTACAACATAGCCATCTGGAGTCCAACTAATAATGTCCCACTTGATTGTGATATTTCCATTCGGGTCTTCTTCATCATAGGCTTCTGCAAGTAACGAAGACAAGGGTCTGATAAATAATCTATCAGAAGATATTTAAATTCTCAAAAATAATAGCTACATCATCAATGTGCCTTAAGCTACTTTGCAATAATGAAGAAGAAGACTTTTGTTCATAGGGTTCATGATCAATCTAGAACATAATAGAGTAAAGGATCAGCTTATAAAAGTCGATCAATAGAAATTCGAATTTGTAATAGTTCAATTTGCAATCGGTTTTGTCATTTGTGCCAACACACACACGAGATATAATCTCTTATTTTTTTTTCCAGGATATAAATCATTTATTTGAGTAGTTCAAGATGGGATTGGTGAGACATTCTTGTATCTGTAACAACAACGAATAATATCTATGAAGTAGTGAGATCCAAAAGTGTATTATCTCTGTTTGCAGAGGCATGTCTGATGGTAGAACAATGTTTACCTCAACAAAGGAGTGAGATCCGAAAGTGTATTATCTCTGATTTCTTATTTATCTTTCACCATCATATCGAAAAATTAAAACCGATCAGATTAGTAACAACAATTAGCCCAATCAGATTAGTAACAACATAAAAAAAGTGATCTTGAGCATAAGCTTTTATGATCTTATTTGTAACTGGTCTTTAATTTATTTAGAAGCTCATTGTCCTTTATCCTTCACAATTATATTTTAAACTACTAATCTGTAATTGTGAAACAGTAATTGAACCAGTTACAGACCAGACCAAACCAAACCGAATCAAGATTCATTAGCTAACAGATCAAATTTGGCCTACTTAGTTAGATAATCAAATCATATCAAATTCTTTAGCAAATATTTAAGCTTATGCTAATAGAAACACACCTGTGTTTTGTCTTTCGAAGCCGTATTCACCACAACCGAAACCTGCATATCAATAATCCAAATCACAAGTCAACATCAAACCAACAAAATTAAATAATAACGCCACAAATAACATTTATCATAAATCACAAATAATCATATAATTGACATCAAATTAAGCCTTAAACCAGTTTAACAACATGTAACTCCACCGAATCCAGATTCATCCCCGTATAAACCCTACCAAACGCTCCACAAACGATTAATTCTCTTTCTGCAACCGGATCTGAGAACCGGCCTCTTCTTTGTTAATCAATCTGAAACAAAAGATGACTTTAGAATGTTTTGGAAACAGAAGATGAGTTCAGTTTTGGAAATAATCACGAAATAGTATTAAAAACATTAATTGTATATAAAAACTGATGATGATCATAGAATGAGAGTACTCACCGGTGCTTGAGATAAGTCGTAAACACCAACGTAAGTCGCAGAAGGTGACGTCAGCACTTGAGCTTGATCTTCGAGCGTTGAATTCGCTTGAACAACGACAATGGAATACTCACTGGCGCTGTTTACATATGATTAGGAAGGAATCGATTTAAAAAAAAAAAACAAAATTAGCACTCTTCTATTTATCTCAATACTCCAACAATTGACCTTAAAATTAGTCTTTATAAAAACTAATCTCTATACTGTACTCGTAATTCTCTGTTTTGTGCATATGATTGTTTGGTTGTGGTTTGCTATCCATTAGCACATCTATTAGACAAATCAAGCAGACCCATTAAACAAATCACAGAAATTATCAAGATAACCCAGTGAAGCATTTCATCAAACACCTTATAGGCTTGATTAAAGAGAGCAAAAAAGTTAAATACAGAAGAAGAGACACATGAGGAAGAACTTACCTGGATAGTGATCGAAACCTGCATATGAGTAGTTGAGCTCAAAGTGCATATATCAATGGCGGATTTACTTTTTATGGTGTGATCTGGATTTGAGAGAGTGAAATTGAATTTTAGAGAGAGAGAGTTGAGAGATAAATTGATTAGAGAGGGTAATTGATTGAAGAAGAGATAGGTTATATATCTGGAGCCATAATTTTGAATTTTGAATTTGGAGCCATAATATTGAATCGTCAGAGGTTTTGAAGTTTGAATTTTGAATCATCAGTGGTTGATTTTTGGAGTTGGCCAGTGGTTTGGATAAACATCAGTGTTTGCCCTTTTGTATGAACATCAGTGGTTGGGCAGACCTTTGAAAAGGTTAATGTGGGCCACCTTTGAATTTTAAAGTGGGGCAGTGATTTAAATTTATGATGTCACCATGCTCTCTCTTTGGCTTCCACCTCATTGTTGATGACATAAGAAAAGCCTTGTTGGACATGCTCTCTACCTGACACATCAGCTTTTCTTATGTCACTTGGAATTCTCCTTTTATAGAAAGTATAGATTACTGTTCGTCACTTCTCTTTTTTTAGGGTAAAACCTAATGAATACTGGTGCTGAACGGATACCGAAAATACACTCAGTTTGGTAAATTTGAGACCGGTACCGCTAACCGATACTATTCATTCATTTCTATTTTTATTATTGTTCATTCATTTCTCTTTTTAATATTTATTTATTTTTACTGTTCATTCACTTCTCTTTTTAATATATAGGTAAATTACTAACTAGTTTAGAACCTCGTGTAATACATGGGTTGAATAAATGTAATTTTATATACCAAATAATAAAACAATATATCTTTAAAAATTTCGTTTAATACATGGGTTGAATAAATGTAATTTTATATATTAAATAATAAAAAAGTTATATCTTTAAGAACCCCGTGTATTATACGGGTTGAGTAAATTTAATTTTACATATTAAATAATGAGAAAAGTTACATTTTTAAGAACCTCATGTATTATATGGGTTGAGCACATGTAATTTTATATACCAATCAATAAAAACTTATATCTTGTTATATCTTTATAAACCCTGCGTATTATAAAACCTTTGAACTAAACTGACAAAATAATCCAAACAATATGGATTAAAATGACATTTAACTCTTTACATTATATTAATTTATAGAGTAAACTTCCGTTTTACTCCATGTGCTTTGGTCACTTTAATGGTTTTGCCCCACTCCTTTAAAAATAGTCAGTTTACTCTCTGATCTATGAAGCTCATCACCATTTTACTCCCCGCCCCAAATGACATTCATTTCCACTGTTAAATCCTGGTCATGTGCCCCTCACATGAGGGGCATTTCAGGCTTTTCTCATTCTCTCAATTATTATTTAGTATTTATATATAAAAAAGAAAAAAACTCTCTTTCATGATTAATACATGTATCAACAGATATTTCAAAAAAAAACATATATGAACATCATCATTCACATTTAGGTGCCGTTTGTTTTTTCCAAGAAGAGCTTCCTGGCCTCTTTTGTCTGCGCGGCGCAGACCACGCGCAGACCTTTTGTTTTGCAGATTGTTTGTTTTTCAGAAGATATTTCATTTAAAAAGGTCTACGCTCCCTCTTCCCAAACAGACATGGACCTTCCACTTCTAAACACTTCAAGCCTCTTATCACAAAAACACAGACATAACAAAACCCTAGCACCTCTCCTCTACCCCTCTCCTCCTCCTCCTCCTCCCACCGTTGTCGTCTTCTTCTTCCCCACAGCCGTCACCGTCGTCTTCAACACTGGTGATGGTTTCACGACGGGCAAATCCGGAAAACACCATCGGAAGTTCTCATCGGAAAGAAGGCCAGGATGTTACTACCGTTAAGGCCGAGGCCGCTCCGGCCGCTTCCGTCGTCACTCCGGTTGCTCAAGGTAGCATTGAGAACTTTTTGAAAACAAGTAACAAATGGCTGATGTTAGAGAGAGCGGTTGGGCAAGCAGTGATGGATTTAGTGGTGTGTTCGCCGGAGGATGGTGGTGCGGCGGTAGGTTGTGGCGTATTGGGGTGGTGGTGTGATGGTGTATTGGGTGGTTGTGCTACAGTGGTCGGTAGAGCATTGTGGTAGTTACAGAGAAAGATGGGGCTAGAAGATGGTAGGGTTCTTCAGATGGTGGAACATGAATGACGAGAATGATATGTGTATTTCTTTTATCAATGAATTTAATTATTTTATTAGTTAAGTTACCATGTTTTAAAAAAGAAATAAATAAATACAAGATAATATAAGGAGTTTACAGAAGTTAAAAAACAAACACTCTTTTTCTTGCAGACTGAGGTTTGGTCCACCTATTCTGCTACAGATCTGCAGATGTGGTCCGCAGACTGCAGAAATTTTACCTCTGAAAAAACAAACAACAACTTAATAACTCTCTTTCTCACAATCAACGATCACCCCCCACCGTCTACACCTGCCAACCACCACCTCCCACCATCTCCACCTGACAACCACTACCTTGCACCACACCCACCGACCACCACCTTGCACCACCCCCACCTGACCTCCACCTTGCACCACCTCACCTGAGCACCACCTTGCACCACCCCCACCTGACCACCAACATAAACCACCGACATCAGAGATCTCTAAACACCACCCAACGACGGTTCCAATGGACACCGTCGTCACCGTCATAATCTGAGTGTGTAAAGTCGCCAGAGCTAGAACTCTTGGCTCGAAACCCTAGGAGGTTGTCACCTTCTGAACTCAGATCCATCGTCGTCGTCTCTGTGGTTACCGAAACCCTAAAGTTCTTTCTTGGCTCGAAACCCTAGATCTGCGTTCATCTCTATCTCTCTCTTTTGTTTCTCTCTCGTTCGGCTCTCTCTCTTTCTAGTGTAGAATGGTAGTGGTGGTGCGCCATGCGAGATGGTGGTTGTTCAGATCTGCTGATGTGGTAGTGGTGCGGGGTTGTTGGTGCGGGATGGTGGTTGGGGGTGATGGTAATGTCTGGTGATAATGGGGGCAGTGGTGGTTGCGGTGGAAGTGTGTGGTGGTTGCGGTGGATGGTGAGTGAGGATGGTGATTGATGGTGGTCACAAAAGGTATAGAGAGAGAAGACTGATGAATGATGAATTGAGAAATGGATTGGATTTTTCGTAGGTAATAATAAATAAATACTATATAATATGTAAAATTACTGAATTACCTTTACTTTGAACTGAAAAGACAAAATTGCCCTTACTTCTAACAATAAAAATGAATGGAGTCAAGGACGGGGAGTATATTAGAGAACCAATAGAAACATTGGGGAGTAAAATGGCTATTTTTAAAGGATTGTGGCAAAACCATTAAAACGATCAAACCACAGGGAGCAAAACGGAAATTAACTCTAATTTATATTTAGTGTACGTCTTTTGTTAATTTCAAGATAAATAATTTTGAAATCTAATAAATATTTCAAAAGATTATATTCTCTTATACGAATTGTTTAAATTTATATTAATTATAATTATAATTATCTATAATTAAGTAGGAGATAGAGATAAGAAAACTAAAAAATAGATGTCTCCAATGAATGACATGTGTCATTCTATTGGTTTCTTTTATTATATGTATATACTAGGTTAATGCCCGCGCGATGCGCGGCTTCATCCAAAACCATATTATTTACTTTGAAATATAATATTTTGTACAAAAGCATACATTGGAAGAAAAAAACAAAAAACTATTCAAATGCTAGAAAAAACTTCCTTGTAGACTACATTTGTTGTTTTACTCGTTACATTCCCATCTTTGTCTAGTATAAGCAACGTGTTTTGACTTCGAAAGTCATAAGTGCATAATCTATCCAATTGCCCTAATATCTAAGTTCCATTTAAATTCGATTATTTATCATGGAGTACGTACACATGGTCCTAATGTACCTTACATTTCTAAACTTCAACATCAAACGAATCAGAATCAACAACCTTTCTAATTTTTTATCATAAATTTGCATCAGGTGGTTTGGTGTAGATTTTATTCATTCATTGTAGAATTTAAGTGCTAATTTCAGCATTTCACTTCTAAGTCACTCTTTGAACCACCATTTTCATGGGCAATAAGTTCCCCTCCCTTGATTATAATTGATACAATTGGGATCTGTAAGACCATAAGTTCAGAATAACTATTCTCAAAATTTATAACTATGAATTCATCAAAAATTTAAAGGTCAAATTGTGAAAGACCAAACTATATTGCTTCATGTATGAAAGATCATCATATCTAGAGGTAACAATTTCAACAACTTTACATGGAACCGGGCCACTGATGTATTTTATTAATAAAAGGTCAAATGTAGAAAACTATCTAAAAATAGACAGGTCAAAGGAAGTGTACTCAAATTCTTATTTAAAGAACAAATGTTAATGATGTTTAATGTATACATTTTTTTATAATATAAAAAGGACAAAAAAAAGTCTCCTCCAGTCAGCCCATCCTGACCCAGCCTGTTATGCCAAACACATCAAACTACTTGTTTAAACCGTAACCTGGCGTATATAATCAAACACTAATAGAAATATAGAACACATCAAACTACTACTGAACCAGGAACTCTCGAGGCCACTTATCAACACTTATCAACATAGCATCATACCGGCATTACCAATGACATCTCGAGGCTATCTTCTTTCTGCTTAAGTAGTTTTGTGTCTCTTTCCATTTTATCATCAACCTACAACATCAAATTTTAAATTTCAAAACGTGACAATTCAATAGCACAATGTGTTGAGCCAAATGCATGAAGACCATAAATTCATTACCCAGGTTTGAACACGTGAGTCAACAATCAATCAGCATGACAACATGGCCAAAAGTCTGGCTATTTTTCTAGAATTAATGGAGAACAAATAATCAAGTAATACGGATCAAGTTGGGCCAATTGTCAAACCCCATCTTTGATTACAAAACTATATTCATTATAGACACAACAATATGATATACGTTATGTAAAAGAATTTACACATTAGGCAGCTTGAACCGTTTAACATGTTAAGCTAATTTTCATACTTTTACTCATTTGTCTTATTGACCTGCTTCAATATAAAAACGCACTGCCCCTTTTCGAGACACTATTTGACCATTATTAATAAGATATATCTTTCCATGACCCATTTGGTCCATTGTCAGTTTCTTTTAAGATCAGATGTGCATTGTGTGTTATACTTTTTCCGGTTTGACCTATTCTCAATAAAATATAACCCAAGTTGACTCGCTTCCAAATAAATAGTTTAAGATCTTGTTTTTGCAAAACTCGAGACACTTATGTATAGGGATGAGCTCGGTACCAGCCAGTACCGAACCAATACTGGTACCGAAAATCCACAAAAGTGGCTACCAGTACCAAATATACCCGGGGTACGGTTCAATACCGGTACCGGTTCGGTACCAGTATGCGAGGGTAAATACCGGTACCGAAAATGTTCAAAGTCGGTAACGAATCGGTACCAAAAATGTCAAAAGTCGGTACCAAATCTATACCGAAAATGTACCCAGTTCGGTAAATTCGGTACCGGTACCATTTGTTCATCCCTACTTATGTATAAATTTAAAGATGTGATACATGTTCTTGAGGAAAATGTGTGGCCAATGATACGACATCCTCACCTCTGAAGGTTTAATTACATATTTGCTTGAAGACGCTCAGCCCTACTCCCATCTTCCAACTCATTCCTTGCTAATTAAAACACACTGTTAAGCAAAAGAAAATTAGAGAAGGCAAAGTCAAAAGGCATCTAGTGATGAAGTCAACAACATAAATTTACAAAACTTACCAGACCATCAATACCGATTACATTCTCCTTTAAAACATCGATCATTAAATGAAGTATATCTCCACCATTAGAATGGCCTGGTTCATCCCATGCTTTTCCCCATGTGTATCACTAAATTTATTAAGCAATTATTCCAGCCTTCCCATTCTATTTGCAAGAGATATTGGAAAAGAATGCATATGTGATATGTTTCTGAATTTAGAACTTTTCATAGAAGATAAAAGATATTAATGTGATATACCTTGCGAGGACCGTAGTCATGGGCTTTGAGCCTAGAGTTATGTGAACTGCTACAAGTAGCACCAGTACTTCCGTTTTCTTTTGACTTTTTTTGTCTACCGTGGTTTTTTACTTTGACGGAGATCCAGATTCACCATTTATCACTACCTCGGTAGGATTCAATATAATGACTCGTTGACTTCTGTTTGATAAGCTGATTCATCAGTAGCCGAAGATTCTAATGGTGACTTTTTGTAAATCACTAAAGTGGCCACTTTGTCTGCTGACACGTCTTCAGACGTATCTTCTTTTACCTCAGCAGTTGAAATAAAGATCTAATTATAAAAGATGTTAGTGAATACGATTTTTGCATCGACAAAGTATGTGATCTCATTTGCATCGACAAACAACACAAATGCAGGTTAAATTACGAACAAAACAACAACAACACTTAAATCAATCATAAAAGCTGCAAACTGATTGCAATTCAACACAGTTCACATATCATAAATCACAAACAACACAAATGCAGGTTAAATTACAAACAAAAAAACAACAGTACCTAAACATATCAAAACCGTTCGTATAACAATAATGTGCCCTAGATCTGAAACAACCTTCCCATCCTTTCGCAAATCAAAAATCAAGCCCGCAGACGTGACCCGTTTAGCACCTCTACTCTTGAATAAACAAATGATGAACCATAAATTTAACAATCTTACCTATGAAGACTCGTCTTTAAATACTCTTGTTCTCTATGATATTCAGAATCAAATAAATCAAATAACTGGATAACAAACTAAAGATGATTAATGAAGTTTTTTTGCAACGGCTTCTGGTTTTGTCCATCTTCGTATAGTTATGGGTAGGGTTGTAAACGAACCGAACGAACACGAACGAGGCCTTGTTCGTGTTCGTTCGTTAAGGAAATAAATGTGTTCAGGAACGATTCATGAACACTTACCAAACGAGATTTTATGTTCGTGTTCGTTCATTAAGGAAATGAGCGTGTTCACGAACGGTTCACGAACAGAAGCGAACACAAATAAATTTGGCGAACACGATGAAGGATAAAGGTGGATGGCCCAGAGAGTAACACTAGAACTTGAATCCCTTATTATGGAACGGAGGTAGATCATATTTGTCGATGTAACTAATGAGAAAAGAAAGGGAAATGATGCATAAACATGGTGAAAAAAGGGTTTCCTATTTTAATTGGTAGGGTAATGATATAAATAAAAGTTTAATAGTATAAAAAGTATAGATAAAATATATGAAAGTATAAAAAAATTTAATTAAAACACGAACATACGAACATAAACGAACGCAAATGGACGAACGTTCACGAACACCTTACCAAACGTTCACGAACACAATTGAACGAACAAGACCTTTGTTCATGTTCGTTCATTTAACTAATCGAACGAAATTTCTTGTTCATGTTCGTTCGTTTATTAAACGAACGAACATAAACGAACTTCCCGTCGAACGGTTCACGAACTGTTCGCTGAACATTCGGTTCATTTACAGCCCTAGTTATGGGTATTATCATGGCTGCAATTGAGGTAAAAGTTTAAAAAACTAAAATCACTCCACCATGTATCTTCACAGCTTATATATAAAACACGCAAAAATTAAAACTTTGAAAAAATCTGCAACAACTTGCCTTAAGTGCACTCAACAATTCATTTCCTTCTTCACATATCCCCCCATTCTGTTCAACCTTCTCTGGTCTTTCAAAAAATTCATCAATATCCATGCTGCTTAGAAGACACCTTTTGTTTTCTTCATCTATCTTATCTTGCTTAAACAATTCCTCTGCCCCAAATCTCAAAATACACATTTGAGCCATTATCAATACATAATCAACTCAAATCAACATAATTTCATATAGATTAGTTAAAAAAATAAAAGTGTATGTAAAGTATACGACCTGTGATATTAATATCCATACCAACAGTAGCATTGCATGAAAGTTGCTGGTGTTAGTAGGACTGTAAGAATTAAAAAGTCATTCTTTCACACAAAAACAAAAAAGCTTCATTCGTTAGAACCATTTGCGGTTGAAACTGCAACCTCTGGGTCCAAGTGACTAAAACACATAACATACTTTATTCAGTGATATCAATAATTATAATGATAATAACAATGATAACAAAATGTAGATTTAGTATATTTGGGTTTGTTGGATACGATCGGCAACATTTTCCTAGGATAGTTTGTTCCGATACTAATCAACGACATGAAAAACATGCTAAACATGAACCGAAAAGCGTGATGTTTTAGCTAATAAATCGACTACAAATCTACAATATTGTTTAATCATCTCGAAACCAGCACGGTAAGGCTCAGACAAAGGTCTCAAGCTATCATGGCTGCACCATAGGTTGCAAGCAGAGAAAAATGCACCTGCCATCCTCTATGATGCCACGTCAAGCAATGATCTGACCAAGATCATCATCGCCAACTCAAATAGCAAAGGCAACAGTCAACAGATTCATCAGGTTAAGAGAAAATGAAAGGACCAAGCCAGAAGCCACCAAGGCTGCAATAGGGGTTGTAGGTGCTAACCTGCCATCCTCCATATCTGCCACGCCATGGCGACATATTGGCTTTATTTTGACAACTCATCACAGCCTCCGTGTAACAACCGTCCATTTAAACCAACCACAACCAAACACAAATTTCCGATTAAAGCTTTCAATAACCTTTTAGATCCTCTCACATCTTAAAATCTGCGTATTCGGAACCAGAGCAAAAGTTAAACCTGATCTAATAACTTGTAATGCCCATTTTCTTTTTTAAACTGCATTTAACGCGAGCCCAGCCAGTGGTGTGATCCTTCTTGATCACAACCTCCAAAACCTGGCCATAGCTACTGAAATACTCTTCTAGACGCTCTTCATTTGTGTCCCATGATATCCCACAAATAAACAACTTGCCCAGATCAGATTGCATTTTCTAAACCCCAAATTAAACTAGAATTACAAACAATATTCACGTTTCATTCGGTTCAAATGTGGATCAAGATAATCAAGATTATTAAACCGATATACCTCAGATTAAAATTTCCGACAGAGATTTAGGGATTATCGATTTAATCAAACAAACATAGGATCCATCGAACAACAATTCCTGAAATTAAACACAAGATACTCAATCAATCGATCAACGAAATTAAATGAATCTTTAACGAAAACCCACCAAATTGAATGAAATGTTATGACAGATTAACAAAAAATAACGAACATCCACAAATCTTTATGAAAAAACCCACCAAAAAGAATGAATCTTTATCAAAAATAAGAACTGAGGGCACGTTCATCTTCGTCGCCGTGTTCGCCACAGAAAGAGAGAGAGAGAGAAGGGGGGAATATTAGGGTTAGAATGAGGAGTACTGTGTAAGGTTCTGTATTGAGAGAGAGAGACAACGAAACTTCCCTTATACGCTGAAAACCAATACTCGCACCAGACATACTCACACCAGACATCGCCGATTAGGGTTGGTCAGAAGATGAATCGCCGTGTTCGCCAGAGAAGAAAAGAGAGAGAGTTCGATTTAGGGTTTTGAGAGGAGAGAGAGTGTGTTTAGCGTAAATGAGAAGCCTTGTTCAATCCTCAACTATGAGATGTGCCAAGTGTATGATGACATGGCTGATTATTTGGCATCAACCATTGGGTGACATGTGTCCCCCAAATGGTTTGCTTTTATTATATATATAGATATAGATTATTAAGGGAGGGTTTATTTGGGAATATTAAAAAGGTAGGAAAGTGTGGAATCATTCATTTAACATGTTAACAACTAGATTATCCCATGTGAATACTGACTTATGTAAACAACAAATGTAACCTCAACGGGCTTTTTATATTGATCCAATTATCCACACATTCTTTGTCCATGTCTTCCATATAAGCATTACAATAATTTGTGACCTGATGAAAAACAACGAAAAGATCGTACCTTTTTATAACTGATGAAAATCAAAGTTTGTAATCAACATAAATCACACAACCAAATCTACTCAATATCATCTTCGAATACAAAACCAATTTTCGTCTCAATCTCCATTCAACCCTCTCAAATCTTTGTGTCGCCTAATACATCTCTATGCTCGTATCTTTTTATTTTAACCTGAATTGTATTACACAAACAAATAGGGGGCCCTTAAAACATAGCGGAATACAGAGGTGCCCTACTCAAATAAAATAAATTATACATATACAACAATCGGTGTAGGATCAAATACAAACCATCTTGAATCTATAAACCGTAAGAACCAATAGAAAGTGACCCATAACATAACTTATGACTAGTCAATAAGGGTATTTTAGTCAGTCAAACGCAACATACAATAATTATATAAATCCTTGTTTGATTTTATTCAAGTTATTGTTTATAAAACATTCTTGATTTTAGATGGCTTAGAACCCTATTTCATCTCCTTCAATTAGGGGACACGGGGCGTCCCGTTGTCACCCCTTCTTCACGCGTTTTGGATAGTGAAACACTGCCGCCACCAGTTTTGTTCACGCCTTGATTAGATGACGCGTGGTCATCATCACGCGTTAAATTTTCAATTTTTACCGTTGAAAAAGGACCATTGGTGATTATATGACCGTTAGTTTTTTTTATTTTGCTATATATATATACACACACAATACAATTTTTTTAAATACCAAACAATACTATCATTCCAACACAAAAAATACAATCTTTCAAAGTACAAAAAAAAAATTCAATTCAACCCAAAATGGAAGGTTCATGCAAACGAGGTTCGGGTTCGAAGAACTTAATTTGCAATGTTTAGTTTTTTTTAGTTTGTAATTTAAGATTTATTTAAATGAAATTTATAATTTTATTATTTTATTGTTAATTTATAATTTAAAAAAAAACATCACTAGTGATGTCCATTTCCACTAAAATCCATCACTAGTGATGGAATAAAGGTCGTTGGCGTGGCGGAACTTGATTGGATGTTGTGAGTGATGGAATTCCATCACCAGTGGTGTAACAACCCGCACTTTCGTGCTTGTTACTCTCGTTACACTCGTTACGCCTAGCACCAGAGATTCGGATCATAATGTAACTATATCGCTTACAAACGCTACTTCGCATATGTTCGCATTATAACGCATACTTTCAACACGCTATATCGCACATCACAACGCATACCAACGCTAACAATGACATCGCGTGAGTATTTAAACTACTCCCGTCGCTCGTCGTAGCTCAACGCAAATGCAACGCAAACTCGAAGCGCAGTTACTTATGCTATGACTAATAATAATAATAATAATAATAATAATAATAATAATAATAATAATAATAATAATAATAATAATAATAATAATAATAATAATAGATAAATATAAATGTCACACCCCAACCGATGGCGGAATCATCGGGGCATGGCACTGAGCGAAACAGATTTTCCAGAAGTTTTCATAACAACTATCATCACTATTCAGTTTAAATAACACGTCCCATACCGTGTCCCAAATAATAAAACAAATTATTACAGATAACAACCAATCAAATATTCTGTTCCGACAACTCAGATTTAAATGAAAATAATAAAATATTGTTCAAATGCACCTAAAGACCCAGCCTGACAAGATCTACAAACAACTATGCTCTAGTTGCTTATTCCTGACAGACAACTATTTGTTGGGGGGCTCTAAAGCTTTATTCTAGCCTCGCTTTCCTAGCAAGCAAACATCTTAAACACCTGTCACATACGTTAAAATAAAGTCAATACATATAATGTAAAGGTGAGCATACAAGTTTGATATTAGCGTAGTAGAGTTCGAATAGTTTACGCATAACCAGCACGTACACAGAGGAAAACAAAGCATGTTAATTATCGACATGGATCTATCGATACCAATGACTGCGGGTTGACTGTCCGAGACAGTTCGCAATACATGATTACCACCGTAATCCATGCAAGTAATTGTCCTTAACAACACCCGTGTGAACGGGTGCTGAGTCCAAACTATAGTACTACGTCGTTAAGGCGGGTAGACAGCATTCCACGTGTAAACATAACAACAAGCATTCATTTAGTCACGTAATACATGCGAATTGGTTAGCGTTCAAATAGTTTGAGTAGTGTGATCGATTGTGTTTTGAAATAAGTAACGTAGGTAACACCCAAAAGTGCTAAAAGCAAAAAGGGATCGAGTATACTCACAGCGATTGATTGATGGATTGAAGGGAGCGCTTGAGAGTAGGGTTAGCCTGAACAGTTCGATAGCATAACGATGAATACTCGTAAGATGGAAACAAGGGATGGTGAATCGAACAGCCTGGTCGATCGGACTGTAGGTTCGATCGGACGGGTTGTTCGTTCAGAGAACCAGTCCGTTCAGACAGTCTGTCCGGTCGGTTGGTTAGGCCGATCGGATGGACTGTTCGAGTGGATTATTTCTTCCTTTGGAAAGGATGTGTTTGTGTATGATGGTTTGACCTTTTGAGGTTTTCGTTGTAGTATTTGAGAACATTGAAGTGTTCTTACCTTTCAGGTCGATCGATCGAATGGGTCGTTCGATCGGTCGGCTTAACCGATCGGTTAGACACTTTAGTAGTTAGTTCTCAGCAGGATGTCATCTGATCGGACAGCATGTTCGATCGGATGGCACTCCAATACCTCAAACGAGTTGTAAACTGATTAAGTGTTGAAGCATAGTATCTCATGATCCGAAGAGTAATGTTTACCAGTCGGTCGTTCGATCGGACATTACTTCGTTCAATACTTTACTTCTGAAATTGTCAAAGTGAGGGACCATATGCTAGCCGATTGGCTGGCCCGGTCGATCGGCTGACATGTCCGATCGGTTGGGCCGTCCGTTCGGACAGCCTAACCGTTCGGTCAGCATCCTGACCTGGTCGGCCTGTTCGTCTAACACTTGTCTGTTCTGATTATTTGACGTTATATCGAGGTAGTTTGACAACGAGTTGAACCAGGGAGCTTTCGTTCCTACTTGTTTCCCCTGCTCGGACAGGAATCACCCAAGTCCGGCCGGTGAACTGTTCGGATCGGTAGTTTGACGTTTAACCCGAAGTCGGTGAACCTCGTAGATAGAATCCGAATCTTGAACCACTCATCCATTTAGAATGATTGGTGAGTCGCTTAAGCTCCGTTTCTACCGGTTTGAAGGCATTGAGTGTAGAACAGTTGAAAGAAAGTTGGAAATCTTTCTTTCAATCCTTCACACTATGTAAATGTTCAGATCTATGATAGATCTTAGTTTGTTTATGTGGAAATCGGTTAGATCCAAGCTATTCATGGTGGAATGAGGCCAAAACATGATGTTCTTGAAGAACACTATGATGACATCATCCTAGAATGCTTAGATCTTGATGATTTCACAGTTAGAAATCAAGATTTGAAAGATAGAAAGGTGTGAGAGTGTGTAATGATCAAGAAAGTACAAGATTTAGGATGAAAACTTACCGGAATCGGAAGAAATCTGAGAAAAGAAGGGGAGCACGAGCTGGTCGGTCAGAGAGTTTCCAAAAGTGGAAAGGAATGACAAAGACAGCCCTATTTATAGGCTTCCCAAAGAGGGAAGGGCTGGCCGATCGGTCAGGCATCTCGATCGGACAGCCTGCTCAATCGGACAGTCCGTCCGATCGGCTGGGCTGTTCGATCGGCTGACAGCCTGATCGATCAACAGCCTGGTTCGAGTGTTCGGTGCGACGATTTTTGACGTTTCGATTTCGATTGAAGATGATACGAACACGATAGAATTTCCTATTCAAATTACTTTCAGTCCCAATCACTATATCTAACATACAATCATCTACATCTAGCATAGTCTCTTCGCTACCAATTATCTCAACTTGATTTCGAATTAGTTCGATTGAGTTTCGAGTTTCGATTCGATTGATTCGATTGATCACCATAATACATAAAGTAAACATGCACAAGTAACACATAAGGCACACACACACGTATAACAACAACCAAAGTTCCCGTAATTCGAGATTCGAGTTCGATGATGGTTCAATTGGTTTGATTACTGATTAGTTAACTTTATCGCATTGTTACTTCCTACTATTCAAGGTCGTAAATCGGTTTGCATCGATAAATATTCGATTACTTCGATTCTTGATTAACAGCACTTACTCCACATAATACAAATAAAACATAAAATATACTATTTACAGTCAAAGAAGTCAACTTGACTTTGACTTTGACTTTGACATTCAAAAACACGGGGTGTTACAGCCTCCCCTTGTTTAGGGAATTTCGTCCCGAAATTAGGCTCGAAGCTGCACAGCACCGTGCATGATATTACCAATTTCACGCTTCAGATCTTCATTTAAACAACTGCGGGTACTTAGCCTTCATGTCGCTCTCGAGTTCCCAAGTGAACTCTGCGCCTCGTTTGCCTTCCCACCGGACTTTCACGATAGGGATGCGTGAGCGTCTGAGTTGCTTGGTTTGGCGATCCATGATCTCGACAGGCTTTTCCACGAAGTGTAGCGTTTCGTTTACTTGAAGGTCGTCGAGCGGTACAATCAGATCATGATCAGCTAGACACTTTCGGAGGTTCAACACATGGAAAGTTGGGTGGACATTACTAAGTTCCTCCGGTAGTTCGAGTCTGTAGGCGACTTTTCCGATTCTTTCCAGAATCTTAAAAGGTCCAACATATCGAGGTGCTAGTTTCCCTTTCTTGCCGAATCTGACCACACCCTTCCAAGGTGATACCTTTAGGAGTACGTAGTCGCCAACGTTAAATTCTAGGGGTTTACGTCTCCTATCGGCGTAACTTTTCTGTCTATCCCTGGCTTTCGACAAGTTGTCGCGAATCTGGAGGATTTTGTCAGTCGTTTCTTGTAGTAGCTCGGGACCAATTAATTGCGAATGACCGATCTCGTGCCACACAATAGGCGAACGACATCTTCTTCCATATAAAGCCTCGAATGGTGCCATTTGTATACTGGCATGATAACTGTTGTTGTACGAGAATTCGACTAACGGTAGGTATTTGTTCCAACTACCACCGAAGTCTATAACACACGCGTGGAGCATGTCTTCAAGAGTACGGATCGTTATCTCAGTCTGTCCGACGGTTTGAGGATGGAATGCAGTACTCAGGTTAAGCGACGTACCAAGAGCCGCTTGAAACATTTCCCACAATCGCGAAGTAAACCGAGTGTCACGGTCTGAAATGATGTCATGAGGCGTACCATGATTACAAATGATCTCGTCGGTGTAGATTCGGGCTAGTCGTTCCACCTTGTAGTCTTCCCGTATTGGCAAAAAGTGGGCTGATTTGGTCAGACGATCAACTATAACCCAAATGCTGCCGTGACCTGATGGCGTGGGCGGAAGTTTGGTTATGAAATCCATAGCTATACTCTCCCAATTCCATATAAGGATTGGAGGTTGTTCGAGTAAGCCAGAAGGTCACTGATGTTCGGCTTTAACTCTGGCACAAGTTAGGCAACTTCCAACATAGAGAGCAATATCCCGTTTCATACCCGGCCACCAGTACTTGTAACGAAGATCCTGGTACATTTTATCGGCACCGGGATGAATAGAATAGCGGGATTTGTGGGCTTCATTCATTATAATCTTTCGCAAATCTGTCCGCTTAGGGATCCAAATTCGGTCCAGATAATAGAAAATCCCATCGGCTTTGCTTACCAGTTGAGCTCCATCGTGGTAGATCCTCTCCTCCTTCAAGGTGCGTTCATTGAAACAAGCATGCTGGGCTTCGCGGATGAGAGTTTCAAGATTGTGCTGGGCTTGGGTATTACGAATACTGAGCAAATAACTCCGTCTGCTGAGTGCGTCGGCAACAACATTTTCCTTGCCTGGGTGATAACGAATCTAGCAGTCGTAATCGTTAAGAAGTTCTACCCATCGGCGTTGATGCATGTTAAGTTCTTTCTAATTAAAGATGTGGTGTAAACTCCTGTGGTCTATGAAGATTGTACACTTGGTACCATACAGGTAGTGTCGCCAAATCTTCAATGCAAAAACAACTGCGCCTAGCTCGAGATCGTGGGTTGTATAGTTCTTCTCGTGGATTTTGAGCTGACGAGATGCGTAAGATATAACCTTGTCCCGCTGCATGAGAACACAGCCAAGACCAAGGTTGGAAGCATCATAGTAGACAATGAAATCGTTGTTTTCGTCTGGCAACGTGAGAACAGGAGCATTGCAGAGCTTGCACTTAAGGGTTTGAAAAGCAGATTCTTGTTCAGTTCCCCAAACAAAAGACCTGTCCTTATGGGTAAGAGCGGTAAGCGGCACAACGATCTTAGAGAATCCTTCGATAAATCGTCGATAATAGCCCGCTAGTCCGAGAAAAGATCGGACTTCAGACGGGTTCTTTTGCGTAATCCAGCTCTTAACTGCTTCAATCTTCGCAGGATCGACATGAATACCCTGACTATTCACGATGTGACCTAGAAACTGAACCTCCTCCAACCAGAGTTCGCACTTGTAGAACTTGGCGTAGAGTTGGTTCCCCTGGAGTAACTCGAGAACCAAACGTAGATGTTGCGCGTGTTCGGCTTTCGACTTGGAATAAATCAAGACATCGTCGATGAATACGATGACGAAACGGTCAAGATAAGGCTTACACACGCGATTCATCAGATCCATAAAAACCGCGGGTGCGTTGGTTAGACCAAAAGGCATAACAACGAACTCGTAGTGGCCGTAGCGAGTGCGAAAGGCGGTTTTGGGTATATCTTCCTCTTGTATGCGTAACTGATGATAACCTGAGCGTAAATCGACCTTCGAGAAACACGATGCACCTTGTAGCTGATCGAATAAATCATTGATTCGGGGTAGAGGATAGCGGTTCTTGATGGTCAGCTTATTCAATTCCCGATAGTCGATGCACATCCTGAACGACCCATCCTTCTTTTTGACGAAAAGGACTGGTGCGCCCCAAGGAGAGGTGCTCGGGCGAATAAAGCCTTTTTCAAGTAACTCCTGGAGTTGGTTTGAGAGTTCCCTCATTTCGGATGGCGCGAGTCGATAAGGGGCTTTGGCAACAGGGTTAGCTCCAGGAATAAGGTCGATACGAAAATCGATATCACGACTTAGCGGTAGTCCAGGGAGATCATCAGGGAACACCAGAGGAAATTCACGAACCACTGGAATGTCTTTGACTTCGGCCTTCTTTTTCTTTTCCATCTCCGCTACTATAATGTTGGCCAAGAAAGCGTTGTATTCCTTGCGGAGATACTTGTTAGCTTGGACGCATGACATGAGCTTGAGACCTTTTGAAGCTGTTTCACCGTACACACATAATAGATCACCATTTGCGAGTGAGAATCGAATCATCTTTTCAAAACACACAACTTCAGCATGGTTTTCGCGAAGAAAGTTCATGCCTACTATGACGTCAAAACCTCCGAGTTGCATCGGGATAAGATCGATTGGGAAGATGTGATTGTTGAGCTCGAGGGTACAATCACGAAGAACAGAGTTAACGACGACAGTTCTTCCAGTAGCAACTTCGACTTCAAATGACGAGGGGAGATAAGAGCGCTTACGACTAAGGAGCTTCTCGAATTCAAACGACACAAAGCAGTTATCGGCTGCAGTATCAAACAAACATGATGCATAAATACCATTCACAAGGAACGTACCATTAACCACGTTGTTGTCAGCCTGGGCTTGACGGGCGTTGATGTTAAAGGTTCTGGCACAGCCTGCTTGTTGCTGCTGCTGAGGCTGCTGTTGTTGCTGTTGGGGCTCTTGTTTCACAACCCGGTTCGGGCACATGTTTGCAAAGTGGTTAGGATCACCACATGCAAAGCAGACTCGAGCATTGAACACTGGCGCTTGAGCTGCAGGTTGGCCTTGAGGGGCTGGAAGTAGAGCTTGATGAGCGGCGGCTTGAACTGGGGCTTGACGGGGTCCATAGCGACAGTTCGCAGGGAAATGCCCGTAGAGATTGCAGTGGGCGCAGAAACGACAGGCGATTCCCACCGGATGATGATAGGAGCATGTCGGGCAGAGCGGGTGGGGACCTGTGTAAGCGCGCTTGGCTGGCGACGCATTGATCACTGGAGCTTGTCGGTGGTGAGACTGCTGCTGAGCCTGTACGGCTTGCAGAGGAGCAGCAGTTGTTGCCACAACACAGCTCTTGTTGCTGGAGCTGTTGTTGTTGTGCTTCTTCTTTCTTCTTGATGACTTGGAGGGTTGAGCAGTGGTGGTGTCGACGGTCGATGTGGTGGTGGCTTGATGCAGAGACTTGGTATGCTTATCCCAAAAACCAGACTTTACCCGCTTGTCATTGATCTCGGCGGCAAGCAGGTAGGTCTCCTCAATCGATGATGTCTTGGCAGCATGAACGAAATCGGCAACACAGTCGGGTAGAGCTCGAATATACTTCTTGATGGCCATGTCTGGCGTCTTGACTTGGTCGGGACAGATGATGCTAAGCTGCTTGAAGCGAGCAGTTACAGCAGCGTTGTCTCCATCCTTCTACTTGATGTTCCAAAACTCGTCCTCCAGCTTTTGGCGTTCATGGGGAGGGAAGAATTCGTCCATCATGATAGCTTTCAACTCCTCCCAAGTCAGCTCATAAGCTGCATCATTTCCGCGCTTGTTTCGTTCGGCCGTCCACCAGTCTAGAGCTCGGGACTGGAAGATGCCGGTAGCATTGAGGGTGCGGAGATTCTCAGGACAGCCGCTTTGGCGCAGAGTGACCTCGACTGAATCAAACCATTGAAACATGGCGGTAGGGCCATTTTCTCCGGTGAATTCTTTGGGTCCGCATGCTTTAAATTGCTTGAAGCTGAAACCAGTCTTGTTGGCATCCTTAGGAGCCTCAGTTCGTGACTCCTCGGATGATTTGCTGACATTTTCATACACCTCGCTTACAGCTTTGGCCACACTCTTAGCGATGATAGCAGCGAGACGCTTGTCTCTCTTCTCTTGGCGAGTAAGATGGTGTCGGGATCCAGACGACATTGTCTGCAGCAGACATTGTCACAGGACTCAACACAACATGATTGAATCTCACCTCACACGTCTACTACTTACTAAAGCTCAGGAATACGTCGAAACACACATCACGTAAACACATAGGCACATAACCATAGCTTCACGTAATCACAGAAGCACATAAGCACGTAGGCACGTAGAGCACAGAGACACATAAGCACAGAAGCACATACACATTTAATCACAGATGCAGTCAGAATACGGAAACCTATCTTTCAAAGCTCACATGTTGTTCGTGTCGCGTATAGTATATCGAATAGTATCGTATAATAGTGTACTATGTCGAGTATAGTATAACGTATGTCATAGCATAGCATTTTCTGAGTTCGTAACGGTTTGTTACCGTTTTGAGGTAGACGAGCAATGCGAATCGTGTGTGTTGATCAAAGTGATAGCAAAAATCGAATAAGTCCTCAAAATTTTAAACATGTAAACAGTTAAACACATACAACACATAAAATCAACGAGTCATCAGAGTCACCGGTTGCGGGCTCAGAATCGAAAACACATAAAAATCGAGAGATAGATTGTCTGCGGCTACTAGACATTGACTACCCAAAGCGGTTCGACTATTCGCAATAGACTTGTCGTCACTTTTTAACTTTCGGGCTCGCGTTGCCGCCTCGATTCTTGGGCATTCAACACGTATTCCCTAGGTTATACTTGTGAGTTCAGGTCGTTGGAGTTCCGTCGAGGCTTTGGTGAGATGAGTAAAAGTTGGAATAAGTTGCCAAGGTTCGGGTTTCACCCCTGGCTTAGCAATTTCTTCCTTGTTTTAGTAAAACTGAGGAGATTACTCATCAAAATATGGATTTCATTCCTGATTTGGTATAATTCTCCTCGTTCGTTATTGAAAAAGAAATGAAGAATCCTTCAATAGTTGGATAAAACAGCATTGATCCAGCAATTTAATCGGGAGTTTACGGTTTTCACACCTGATCCTGACCAAATCGCCTTCTCATTATTGAAAATTCGAGTGTAGTGATAGTGTAGAATAGCAGGATTTAGCGTATATGCTTGGTCTGTTGGTTCCTAACTATAGTCTACGTCTCTAAGACAGCGACCCGGACTAGGTCGTGTCTTGCCTAATTCCCTATAGTTATGGCTCTGATACCAATCTGTCACACCCCAACCGATGGCGGAATCATCGGGGCATGGCACTGAGCGAAACAGATTGTCCAGAAGTTTCCATAACAACTATCATCACTATTCAGTTTAAATAACACGTCCCATACCGTGTCCCAAATAATAAAACAAATTATTACAGATAACAACCAGTCAAATATTCTGTTCCGACAACTCAGATTTAAATGAAAATAATAAAATATTGTTCAAATGCTCCTAAAGACCCAGCCTGACAAGATCTACAAACAATTATGCTCTAGTTGCTTATTCCTGACAGACAACTATTTGTTGGGGGGGCTCTAGAGCTTTATTCTAGCCTCGCTTTCCTAGCAAGCAAACATCTTAAACACCTGTCACATACGTTAAAATAAAGTCAATACATATAATGTAAAGGTGAGCATACAAGTTTGATATTAGCATAGTAGAGTTCGAATAGTTTACGCATAACCAGCATGTACACAGAGGAAACGAAGCATGTTAATTATCGACATGGATCTGTCGATACCAATGACTGCGGGTTGACTGTCCGAGACAGTTCGCAATACATGATTACCACCGTAATCCATGCAAGTAATTGTCCTTAACAACCCCCGTGTGAACGGGTGCTGAGTCCAAACTATAGTACTACGTCGTTAAGGCAGGTAGACAGCATTCCACGTGTAAACATAACAACAAGCATTCATTTAGTCACGTAATACATGCGAATTGGTTAGCGTTCAAATAGTTTGAGTAGTGTGATCGATTGTGTTTTGAAATAAGTAACGTAGGTAACACCCAAAAGTGCTAAAAGCAAAAAGGGATTGAGTATACTCACAGCGATTGATTGATGGATTGAAGGGAGCGCTTGAGAGTAGGGTTAGCCTGAACAGTTCGATAGCATAACGATGAATACTCGTAAGATGGAAACAAGGGATGGTGAATCGAACAGCCTGGTCGATCAGACTGTAGGTTCAATCGGACGGGTTGTTCATTCGGAGAACCAGTCCGTTCGGACAGTCTGTCCGGTCGGTTGGTTAGGCCGATCAGATGGACTGTTCGAGTGGATTGTTTCTTCCTTTGGAAAGGATGTGTTTGTGTATGATGGTTTGACCTTTTGAGGTTTTCGTTGTAGTATTTGAGAACATTGAAGTGTTCTTACCTTTCAGGTCGATCGATCGAACGGGCCGTTCGATCGGTCGGCTTAACCGATCGGTTAGACACTTCAGTAGTTAGTTCTCAGCAGGATGTCATCTGATCGGACAACATGTTCGATCGGATGGCACTCCAATACGTCAAACGAGTTGTAAACTGATTAAGTGTTGAAGCATAGTATCTCATGATCCGAAGAGTAATGTTTACCAATCGGTCGTTCGATCGGACATTACTTCGTTCAATACTTTACTTCTGAAATTGTCAAAGTGAGGGACCATATGCTAGCCGATCAGCTGGCCCGGTCGATCGGCTGACATGTCCGATCGGTTGGGCCGTCCGTTCAGACAGCCTAACCGTTCGGTCAGCATCCTGACCTAGTCGGCCTGTTCGTCTAACACTTGGCTGTTCTGATTATTTGACGTTATATCGAGGTAGTTTGACAACGAGTTGAACCAGGGAGTTTTCGTTCTTACTTGTTTCCCCTGCTCGGACAGGAATCACCCAAGTCCGGCCGGTGAACTGTTCGGAGCGGTAGTTTGACGTTTAACCCGAAGTCGGTGAACCTCGTAGATAGAATCCGAATCTTGAACCACTCATCCATTTAGAATGATTGGTGAGTCGGCTTAAGCTCCGTTTCTACCGGTTTGAAAGCATTGAGTGTAGAAGAGTTGAAAGAAAGTTGGAAATCTTTCTTCCAATCCTTCACACTATGTAAATGTTCAGATCTATGATAGATCTTAGTTTGTTTATGTGGAAATTGGTTAGATCCAAGCTATTCATGGTGGAATGAGGCCAAAACATGATGTTCTTGAAGAACACTATGATGACATCATCCTAGAATGCTTAGATCTTGATGATTTCATGGTTAGAAATCAAGATTTGAAAGATAGAATGGTGTAGGAGTGTGTAATGATCAAGAAAGTACAAGATTTAGGATGAAAACTTACCGGAATCGAAAGAAATCTGAGAAAAGAAGGGGAGCACGAGCTGGTCGGTCAGAGAGTTTCCAAAAGTGGAAAGAAATGACAATGACAGCCCTATTTATAGGCTTCCCAAAGAGGAAAGGGCTGGCCGATCGGTCAGGCATCCCGATCGGACAGCCTGCTCGATCGGACAGTCCGTCCGATCGGCTGGGCTGTTCGATCGGCTGACAGCCTGATCGATCAACAGCCTAGTTCGAGTGTTCGGTGCGACGATTTTTGACGTTTCGATTTCGATTGAAGATGATACGAATACGATAGAATTTCCTATTCAAATTACTTTCAGTCCCAATCACTATATCTAACATACAATCATATACATCTAGCATAGTCTCTTCTCTACCAATTATCTCAACTTGATTTCGAATTAGTTCGATTGAGTTTCGAGTTTCGATTCGATTGATTCGATTGATCACCACAATACATAAAGTAAACATGCACAAGTAACACATAAGGCACACACACACGTATAACAACAACCAAAGTTCACGTAATTCGAGATTCGAGTTCGATGATGGTTCGATTGGTTTGATTACTGGTTAGTTAACTTTATCGCATTGTTACTTCCTACTATTCAAGGTCGTAAATCGGTTCGCATCGATAAATATTCGATTACTTCGATTCTTGATTAACAGCACTTACTCCACATAATACAAATAAAACATAAAATAGACTATTTACAGTCAAAGAAGTCAACTTGACTTTGACTTTGACTTTGACATTCGAAAACACGGGGTGTTACAATAAATATCTGAGTATTAAACATGTCTAAACGCGCACTCGCTGGCACGCGTAACTCAATTTATCACACTGAAGCACAACATAGCACGACGCTACTTATCTCGCTTTAACGCTTAAATTACCCACAATAGTTAACGCAACAAAACACTTCGAAGAAAGTTGGAAAACTAACAACGAAATCGGGCTGTCCGAATGGACATCCGATCGAATGGACTTCCGTCTGGATGACATTCCGCTCGGATGGCCATCCACCGGATGACCATCCGATCACAACCCATTCGACCGCCTTAACTCTCGCTCTCATCTATAAATAGGGCCATTGTGTCTCATTTCAACACTTTGGTTCTCTCATCCGATCACACGCACTCAAGTCACTCTCAGTCACTTTCAATCGAGATTCAAGGATATTTCGTAAGTATCTCTCCTTAATTCTTGTACAATCATCATTATTAATCACTTCTACATCATCTTCTCCATCAAAATCACACATTTTCTTCTCGAAATCGCCTGATTTGGACTCCTTGAAGGTGGTTCTCACTCAGTTGCATATGCAAACTGTTGTGTGACATCATCTCATCAAGATTAGTTCAGGTCTAAGGGATTTCCACCATTTTAACTTAGATCTCAACAAGATCTCAACACTTTTCAACTGTTTTCAACTTTTCCTCAACATTCTACCCAAAAACCAATGGAATCTAGATTCATTCAGACTCTCTACTCATTCCTTAGTTGAGAGCCGGCTTGAAAACGGATTTCCACCGGAGGGATGACCGACTAACGAGTTGAACATGAAATTCCATCAAAGGTCAGTGAACCTGATCGAATGAGCTGGGCCTTGATGTATTTTCCGTTGTTTAACACGTCATCACGCCGTTAAAACTCGAAAACTTTTACCTAGAAATTTTACAAAATTTACAAAACAACAGATTGCCCACTCGAGTGATCATCCGATCGGGTGACCATCCGATCGAATGACCATTCGACCAGGTGAACTGCCCTTTATACTATTCCTTGTTCGAAACGATTTGGTTAAACTTCAACTCACCAATTTCTCGATCGAATAGCCATCTGATCGAATGGCCATCCGTCTGGATGACCATCCGACCGGATGACTTGTCATCTATACTTTACGTTGTTCAAATGCTACAACGAAAACTTCAAATTTTCAAAACGATTTACAAACTCCCGCATCTCATTCGAATGGCCATCCGTTCGAATGGTCATCCGCTTCCGGATGACCATCCGCTCGAATGGATATTCATCCATTCGGATCACCATCCGAACGTCCCGCCATTTGACACTCTGTATACCCGCTGTTCAACGACTTATGCTACTGTTCACAGGCTAGTTCAGACGCGCTCTCTTCAATCCAATCCAGATTGTGTTTACTTGCTAAGAACACACTGTGAGTATAGTTGACCCCTTTTAACGCTCTAAACATACTTTGGGGTGTAACATACGTTCATATCTAAAACGCACTATTAAAACGCAGTACATACTCTAAACTATTTTCACATGCGAGTAACTGACGTACATATTTACACGTGATGCTTAATACATATGTGCTAGGACACTCACTCGCGACGTTCCACCTTAGCTAGTATGGTACTATAGTTGGACTCACACCCAACGGGGTCTAGTTAAGGAAATCACGCCCTCTTTTAGATCCCCGACGCAGTCATCGAGTGACTTAGCTGGTAGTATTTGTCTTGTAGTGTGTATGTTGTGTATCTCGTTTATGTATGTGGAAATTCGCAACGCTTTTTACCTACTTTATTACTATATCAAACATGTATACTCGCCGATACATTTTTGTATTGACATTATTTTAACGTATGTTGCAGGTTAATCACAGTTACCTCGAATCAAGACTAGGAAGTCTAGAAACCCACATAAATCTGGGTTGTCGGATTTTGTATTGTTTGAGAGAACATGAAATCTGTATGACTGTTTGCTGATATATTGTTTATTAGTATGGGATAATGAACACTTTAAATATTGTCACTAAATAGTTGTTATGGATTCTCTTGAGCAATCTGATTCGCCTAGTGTCGCGCCCTGATGATTCCGCCATCGGTTGGGGTGTGACAAGTGGAGCGCCCCTACCCCTTAGTCTCACAATTGTATTTTTTCCTGTCGCCTCCATGGGAGCAACGAAGGTCAAGAATGGATGGCGCCGCAGTAGGAGGAATGAGGGTCGAGACCGTCTTGTACAAATGTGCACACATCTGTTCCGACAACATACCGGAAAAAGCAACGATGAGAACCTCAACAACAACTATAAAACGACAAAATAGACGTACCCACTGCAACGTATGGGCCTTCCTAGTTCCTACCGGTATACTTTAGCAAAACACCTTTATATACTTGATAGAGATTTTAGCAAAACAAAAAGCATAAGTACTAAACTTGCAATAACAAAAACCTTAAAAGTATAGCAAAAAGGAAAATTGGTATTTAATAAACCAACCTTTGCCCAGTTGGTAAATAATAATCCAACCTACAGAATTGGTATATAATAATCCTACCTATCAATATGTTGGTACTCAATGAACCTCCGTTAGTTTTTTTTAACTGAAGTTAGTTTTTAAGTTTTATTTATTACACAAACAGTCCCTGTAGTTGTAATTTACTAGTTTTAACTATGAGTTAATAGCCAAAATGGTCCCTGAGGTTAACAGCCACAGCACCGCCACCGCCACCACCGCCACCACCACCGCCACCACCACCACCGCCACAGCACCACCACCGCCACCACCACCACCACCGCACCACCACCACCACCATCGCCACCACCACCATCACCACAGCACCGCCACCACCACCACCGCACCGCCACCACCACCACCGCACCGCCACCACCACCATCTCTGTCTTTGATCATCGACACCTAAGGGGTTTGAATTCAGATGCAGCAACAGACGATGACTGACCAAAAACATCACAGATCCAACAGCTCTAGCGACGGTGGTGGTGGTGGTGGCGGTGCGGTGGTGGTGGTGGTGCGGTGGTGGTGGTGGTGATGTGGCGATGGTTACGGTGGTGGAGGTGCTGTGGCGATGGTGGTGGTGGTGGTGGCGGTGCGGTGGTGGCGGTGCTGTGGCGGGGGTGGTGGTGGCGGTGGTGGTGGCGGTGGTGGCGGTGGCGGTGGTGGTGGTGGTGGTGGTGGTGGCGGTGCTGTGGCTATTAACCTCAAGGACCATTTTGGCTATTAACTCACAGTTAAAACTAGTAAATTACAACTACAGGGACTGTTTGTGTAATAAATAAAACTTAAAAACTAACTTCAGTTAAAAAAAACTAACGGAGGTTCATTGAGTACCAACATATTGATAGGTAGGATTATTATATACCAATTCTGTAGGTTGGATTATTATTTACCAACTGGGCAAAGATTGGTTTATTAAATACCAATTTTCCTAGCAAAAAAGGGTTTACAACTTTACACATTCCACTTGGATTAAGCCGACCATATTCATTCAATTCAACTTAGCGTCAAAACACAGTCAATGTCAAGTGACTGGTGAACTCGAAGAACAATAATCATCGTGTTTTGCAGCTGAAATATGTCTAGAAGAATTGCGTTCGGATTCATGAAAGGATCAGTCACACAGAAGCTGAAATCAATGGCGGTTCCGATCGCCAATCGCAGGCATTATTGTTCTTCATCATCTTCTTCTTCCGCTACTGCAACTCACAAATCGAATCTTCCTCCTTCTTCTAGAATGGTAACTTTTATGTGGTTAGATTGTTCACTAATAATATAAAAATAAACTAAAAAGTGTGTTTGGTGTTTGAGTTCGAACTTGAATGCTGTTAGGTTTTAATATTATTTTGTAGGGAAGATTACTTACAGGAGCCGTTATTGGTCTGGTTGGAGGAGCTTATGTCAGCACTTTAGATGAACCAACATTCAGGTACTTGATATGGATGTGTTTGCGGTTACGGTTCGGTTTTGACGGTTTTTATACTCAGATAGTTAGTAATGGTTTTTTTGACCGTTGTAAAGCAATAGCAAATCGTTACAAACGGTTGGATTTTTTCTAACCGATTTTGAGTATAAATTTAAACCGAATCACTTTGTACGATTTGAAAATTCCTAAAACGAAAAGGTTTTAAAAAGCTGCACGCTTGGTTTAAAAAAGCGCCTTAAAGCGCAGGCCTCAACGCCTTAGCCTACATAAGGCGCACATTTTACAAGAAGCGCACCTGAGGCGCACTCTTTAGGCAAAAAGTTGACCCGAGGCGTATTTCCAACATTTTTGTGCAGCACATTGTTGTACAACATGCTTTGTATGTAAATTCAATATTAAACTGTATATAAAGCATATTTGTGTCTGAATGTTGGGTAAATGATGCTAGAGACCTATAGGAAATTAAAAAAATAAATATATAGTTATTTGAGCCTCGGGTATGAAAAGCAGTGCGCTTGGCGTTTCGCGCCTCGGTTTAGACCTTGTAGCTTTTGTGTGCTTCTCGCTTATTTAGATCAAGTTTGCACGAAACCAAGCGATGGCCATTTTGGGTGATTTTTACGGTTTCAAACTGAACCATGGACACCTTTTTAATTCACAGTTTGTCATGTGGTTCATGTTTCATTGAATCTAATGTGCTACCGAATATGACCGCTATTTATTCTTGTTTAATTTCATCTCCTCTAGTTGTTACCCTTCTTGATGTACAATCTTGCAGTGGCTGGTTATTCTCAGCATCGAAACTTGCAAATCCATTGTTTGCACTGCTGGATCCCGAGGTTGCTCACCGCCTGGCTATCTCTGCCGCGGCTCGTGGGTTGGTCCCTAAAGAAAAGAGACCCGACCAACAAATACTAGGGCTTGAAGTTTGGGGAAGAAGGTTTTCTAATCCAATCGGTCTCTCTGCCGGATTCGATAAAAACGCAGAAGCTGTTGACGGTTTACTTGGTTTAGGTTTCGGTTTCGTAGAAGTTGGATCAGTAACTCCTCTTCCACAAGAAGGTAATCCAAAGCCTCGTATGTTCAGATTGCGAGACCAAGGGTAAGTATCAAATGGTTTTCCTATTAATGTTTACAATCGCGATTGATAATAGCCCTTTTAACCTGTCGTCATGCTTTGTTTGTGGGCAGTGCCATTATTAACAGGTGTGGTTTTAACGGTGATGGAATAGCTGCTGTTGCAAAACGGTTGGAGGCTCAACATGAAGCCAAACACGGAGGCAAAGCGGGTCCCGGGATTCTTGGGGTCAATATCGGAAAGAATAAAACCAGTGAGGATGCTGCTGCAGATTATGTACAAGGCGTTCATTCACTATCCCAGTATGCCGACTACTTGGTAGCCTCCTTTTTTCACTTGATTTTTATTTGTTTTCTGCTTAAGTTCCGTCTTTATATATTGAATAGTTTGGGTAGATATTCATATCTCTATTTATCGGGATATGACCGTTTTATTAATGGAATATTGGATTTTAATAATCCCAACTATTCGTCGTTGGCCGCCAACAGTCCCAACTTCAAAAATAACCACTGGCAGTCCCAACTATTAACATATTGGCCTCCAATGGACCTTGACTAACAGAACCCTAATGCCGTTAATCTCCGGTCACCGGAAAAACGTTTTTGACCGTAAAACTCATTTTTGGCCGGAAAACTCAACATTTTCGTCCCAAACCTCTTTGTAACCTTATTACGGACCTTTAGGAACCTTTTTCTAATAAAAGCCGCAATTATTGAAGTCGACAGAACTCATTTTTTCGCGGGAAAACTTATACTTGGCTTGAAAACTCAACTTTTTGGCCAGAAAACTTAACATCCTCATCCCAAACCTCTTTGTAACCTTAGATCGGACCTTTAGAAACCTTTTACTAGCCAAAAAAACAGTTTTCCGGCGACCGGAGACTAACGGCGTTAAGGTTCTGTTAGTCAGGGTCCATTGGCTCCAATATTTTAATAGTTGGGACTGCCAATGGTTATTTTTGAAGTTGAGACTGTTGGCGGCCAACGGTGAATAGTTAGGATTATTAAAATCCAATATTCTTTTATTAATTTGCAATGCGTTTGGTTTATTATGTTGTAGGTGATTAATGTGTCGTCCCCAAATACCCCCGGACTCCGGCAGCTTCAAGGAAGAAATCAGTTAAAGGATCTTGTTAAGAAGGTTTGAGATTCGGTCAAACTTCTTACTATAGTCTAAAAAAAAAAGGGTAGTTGCACGGTACCCCTGACCGCGGAAGGGATCTCCCTTCCCAGTTCACCACCCGACAAGGATCCCTGGCGACAAATACCCATAGCCATCAAAGAGGGGTAAGAAACATGTTTCGAACCCGAGACATCGAGTGTCCTCGGTCCGGCTTTAAAGCGGGTGTCGGTGGCCACCAAAGTGGCACTAATGGGAATTGAACTTGGGTCTCCATTGGAGAACCCAAGTCACTCCACCACTAGGCCACTTGTGGTGGTTTCTTACTATAGTCTAGTTGTCTGCTAATTCAGAGATTGATTAAAAGGTTACAAGTCCATTATATTTTTTTGCTATATGTAAAGGTTAAAGCAGCTCGTGATGAGATGAAATGGGGTAAAGAAGGCCCACCTCCACTACTAGTCAAAATCGCTCCAGATTTGTCTAAGCAAGATCTTGAAGATATTGCAGCGGTATTTATATTTGCAACACAATACTTTTTTTTTTTTTTTCAAAATATTGGGTTCTTACTCGTTACATTTTGATATTGTAGGTTGCTCTTGACCTCAGCTTGGATGGTTTGGTATGCTTCTCTATGCAAATGCATAAATTACGATATATTCACTTACATATATATATATAGGAAAAATATAGTTATAATTTATAAAATGCCTTTCCTTAAAACATAGCTGCATGCTAATTCAAGAAATAAGTTATTTTCACTTGTCACTTCTTCTAGAAAGTTCATGAATCTAATTGACATTGGTTTAATCTCACCGAAGATTCAAAAGTTTTCTTGTAGATTATATCGAACACAACAATTTCAAGGCCGGAAGTAGTAGCGATAAACCCTGTGTCAAAGGAAAGTGGTGGACTGAGCGGGAAGCCTCTTTTTAGTTTGTCAAATGATATACTCAAGGATGTGTATGTTCTAACAAAGGTATGGTTGACTTTATATTTATAGGGATTGTCCACCATTGTTTCTTATCTACAAACTTTATACGACATATGTATGATATATAAAAATGTTCCTTCTAAAGCTGATTTGAGAATTTATTATGTATTTTGTTTTTGTAGGGAAAGATTCCTTTGGTCGGCTGTGGAGGTGTGAGCAGGTTTGTGTCTCATTTTCCTCTAGATTTTTTGTATACAAGTTATGATTGTAACATTACCAGATGGATTACTTACCGATTGTTTAATTGATCTAGTGGTGAGGATGCTTACAAAAAGATAAGAGCAGGAGCAACTCTTGTTCAGCTTTATTCAGCGTTTGCTTATGGTGGACCCGCCCTTATACCTCAGATTAAGGTATCATGCGGCTCACACTGTTTACTTCTAACTTTTGGGTTGTTTTAGGGTTATTGGATTTTATCACCCCAAACTATTGGCTATTGGCCGCTGCCACCCCCAACTTAACACTTAGTGTGTTCTGTCACCATGTCGTTAACTGATCACTAACTTTTGATCATGTTCCTATACTTTTGGGGGTGTCTTAAGATCCCTAAAGTCTAAACCCATTATAGATAAATCGTAACCGGGTTAACTTATTTACAAGTAATTAAGCTGAAAGAGCCACCTCTAATGTAGATCTATTACTTTTAGTTTTTTCTGTAAATGTAATTACAAGCCTGTATTTTTCCTTTTGCAGGCCGAACTTGCAGATTGCTTAAAAAGGGACGGTTTCAAGTCAATTTATGAAGCGGTTGGTGCAGATTGCCGGTAATCATGCCGATTTATCACAATCATTTTTCCTGATTTTGTAAACATAAGTTACTGGGAGACTGCCTCTGAGTAGTATTTTTAGCTTCATTCTATTGTTGTAATTTTGTAACTTCAAAAATCTCAGTTATATTTCTTTTTCGTTTTGTTATTATAAGCAGCGGTTCTGATGTTTGAGGGGTGAAGAGAATTCACGACATTGACTTCGGTGATCCCAGAAATTGTTGACGATAACGACGAAGAACTGTATGGCGCGTTTCAAGCTAATCTTCATGAGGCTTTTAGAGTTTTAGTTTGAGTGAAACCATTGTGTTAACTCTTCGTTTCAAAACTTTGTGTTAGATTTATAGGTTTTGAACCAATTTTAATAATTATTTGAGAATGTTACAATGGGCAACATTGTTATAAGATGGGTTATATACAACTAGGATTTCATAAAATAACTTCGAAAATTAAAATTTAATGAATGTTAAAGCAGTGGTTTAAAATCATGATTTAAACTTGTTACATTGGTGTTTGTAAGAACAAAACCTTCTATAATGGAAAATGGCAAATTGACTCGTTGAGAAAGTTTTTGATGATTTGACTTAGGTGCTGTTTGTTTTTTCTGCACGAAAACCTCTTCTGCTGCAGGCCACATCTGCAGGCATCTGCAGGAGAAGAGGTAGACCAAATGTCTTCAGTCTGCAAGGAGAAGAGGGTTTGTTTTTTTTTTTTTATATATAAAACCTCTTCTTCTAGGTTTAGAACACACACCACACAACAATCTGCACCTCCACTCTCTCTCTACTCTCTCTCTAGTCTACAATCTGCACCACCGCCATCATCACCACCGCCACCACTTCACCACCGCCATCATCACCACCGCCACCACTTCACCACCGCCATCATAACCACCGCCACCACTTCACCACCGCCATCATCACAACCACCGTCACCACCTCCGCCTTCACACCTCCACCGCCATCATCACAACCACCGAGCCTGCAACGACCGTCACCACCTCCGCCTTCACACCGGGCCGGAGATTGAACCGGGTTTTCGATTTTAGGGTTTTCGATTTGGGGGTTTTGTTTGTGATGTTGTTGATGATGATGATTTGGGGTTCGATTTGATGATTTGGGGGTTCGATTTGATGATTTGGGGTTCGATTTGATGATTTGGGGGTTCGATTTGGGGTCGGAGCAGGGGTTCCGAGGTGGAGGTGGTGGCGGAGCAGTGGTGGAGCAGTGGCGGAACAGTGTCGGAGGTGGAGGTGGTGGCGGAGCAGTGGCGGAGCAGTGGCGGAGGTGGAGGTGGTGGAGGTGGTGGCGGAGCAGTGGCGGAGCAGTGTCGGAGGTGGAGGTGGTGCCAAGAAGAGGTAAACCTCTGCTTGGAGAAGCTTACCTCTCATCACTTCCCCAAGAAGAGGTTGGGGAGAGGTAAAAAGCACTTCTTGAAAAAAAAAAAACACTCTTCTGAGGCCAAACCTCTTCCCGCGTCTGCACGGTGCAGACAAAAGAGGCCAGGAAGCTCTTCTTCCAGAAAACAAACACCACCTTATAGGAGCATGTGTAATGGGCTATAGGCTGTGAATCTTCACGTATAAGTTTTCTACAAAAAGCGGACGAATCCAAAACCTACCCTCAAACCATTGTCAATTTATCCAAAACCATTGCCATAGACCGCAAACTTCTCTCCCCTCACATGTCTCTCTTCCACATCAGCCCTCCCTATTTCTATGTCAACTAGTTGTATATCATGTTCGCGCGTTGTAGCACGCAAAACCAAATCGTTCTATGAGAATGACAAAAGCGCGCTAAACCAAATCGTTCTATAAGAATGACAAAACATTTCAAATAACAAAAGGTAGCTCGAACTATAACGCCACTCTCCTTAAACATTTTTATAAACATCTGTTTTCATAGTATATGTCTGTTGTATGCCACCGTCTCGTCGGCAACGAACCTTCAGGTAACTGACCGTTTCTCTCTCCCTCTCACGTCTCTCTTCCACATCGGCCCTCCCTATTTCTATGTCAACTAGTTGTATACCATGTGCGCGCGTTGCAGCGCATTGCAGCGCGCAGAACCAAATCGTTCTATGAGAATGACAAAAGCGCACTAAACCAAATTGTTCTATAAGAATGACAAAACATTTCAAATAACAAAAGGTAGCTCGAACTATAACGCCACTCTCCTTAAGCATTTTTATAAACATTTGTTTTCATAGTATATGTCTGTTGTATGCCACCGTCTGGTCGGCAACGAACCTTCAGGTAACTGACCGTTTCTCTCTCCCTCTAACATGTCTCTCTCCCACATGGGCCCTCCCTATTTCTATGTCAACTAGTTGTATACCATGTGCGCGCGTTGCAGCGCGCAAAACCAAATGTTTCTATGAGAATGATAAAAGCGCGCTAAACCAAATCGTTCTATAAGAATGACAAAACATTTCAAATAACAAAAGGTAGCTCGAACTATAACGCCACTTTATTGTGTTCCAAATGACTAATATCCTAAATTATGTTAATAGTGCCCATCCAAACTCATTTTGATATGAAAGTATAAATTGTACGTGTCAACGTGTTTGACCAGCCTGTTTTCAACCTCTAGTTAATAACAATATCTTTCGCATACAGCATGGTCAAATAAATAACAAAATTTACTATGGTGTAGTGGTATACAAATAATTTTCAAAAAAAAAAAAAAGTAGTATACAAATTTTGGCTGTGGACTGGATAATGGGGCTACCATAACCACCAAGGTAATGTAAAACCATTGTCTTTCTTGTCATACTGCAAATAAAAGACAGTTTACATCTGCTTATGTTAATCATTCAAAACTAATCATTCAAAACTATCATACATAAATTCTCTTTAGCACCCATCATGTATAACAGGCCCCCATAAATGTGCGATACTCTATCATGCAGATCAACAACACTGCTCCAAGATCTTTTTTTCTGCATTTAGGATAAGTTGTGGCCTCGCCTCCAAAGCAATAATAAATAGAGTACATGGTTTTGAAATAAAGTATAAGCAGGTGGGAGACTTGTACCAGTATTGTATAACAATACACTACCTTGACCTTGTATGCTTCGTAATGGATTGAGTAGAATGTATGTAAACCTACAAAGAATATAAGATATCTTATTTGATAACAGATTGGGAATAATACGATATATAAGCCTTGCTACTCTAATAGGATGTAAAAAGAAAACACAGAAACAATATGGGAAGATATAAGTCATAACATGCATGTATTTAAATTGGTTGCAAGTCATAGGTTTCATTACAGTTGATTAATAACAGTGAACAAATTGAAAAACTTGGACGACCTATTACAAGGGAAGTTGATTTAATATGTTTCGTAGAGCATCCAAATGGGCCCAACAACCACTATATCCTAGATGTTAAAAGGATACATAAGATGTATATGGGGTTTTAAAACATGATAACTTCTATAAAAGTTTTGTTTACAAACTCAACACAACTGATTTTTTTTGTATAACAATAGTTTAGTTTACAACTCTAAAGTTAGTGTAGTCAACACTGGAAACAATTTTTAGAAACTTTTATCAACTTGCGAAGATGATAGAGTAAGCAAACTAACAAAACATTGTTCCTTTGCTCGTCTTTTAAATAAAGTACCAGCAGATTATATTAACAAAATGAAGCACAATGAGATTCCAATTACAGCTCTAAATATATTCACGTGTCTTAAATCTAAAAAAAAAAAAATACCTGATGACATGTATAAAAATCTGAATTCAGATTTGGTAGGTGGAGGATATACTTGCAGCGGTTTGTTCGGTTTTTTGTTGTAGTTAATATGCGACGATTGGTTAATTTCCTATGGATTCTTTCGACTTTTCTTTGGCGCGACTAAATTCTACGGTAGATGGCAATCTGTTGCTATCCTGGTCTCTAAAGTTGAGATACGCATTTTATAAGAGAAAATAAGAATCTTTGGCGTAGAAATTCCGGCAACCAAATTTATAACACGAAAAGTCGTTTACCTAGTGGCGATTGACTTCATAGGGCCGGTAGTTGGGTTTAGATAGACGTGTGTTGCTGTTGTAGATGCCAGCTGAACTCTCCCCGCAATGGAGATATTTGTTAGTTTAAAAGTGCTTGGTTGAACTACACGCTTATCCTTTTTACTGTGTTCTCCAAACATCGTACTCCGTAACTTTCATATAGTATGTCATAGCTTCTTTATCGAACGAAGAGGCTATTTCCTTCCATAGGGTTGCATCAATCAATCCAAATCTAGTTTCAAGACATAAACAAAAACAATAGAAGTTGTTCTCCATGAAAAAACGGTTGCATAGGTTTTCATCTAATTCAGAAATCACTTAACCTCCCTCTACCAGGAGGCAGATGCTCCACGCCTAGCAGCCGGAGCCTGAAAAAAGAAAAGTATCACATGGGACAACATGAGTGGTTAGGTTTGTGGAGCGTGTTAGTTTGACCCACAAACGATTAGTAATAGGTACCTGGTATCATTATCAGATTATCAAGGCGGAGTATAGAGTACCTGGTGGATAACACATTAATATCATGATAAAGTAGTAAACCTTTTGTATTTCTGCGAGTTCGCTGCCATAACAAAGAAGCGAATTAAAACATTGTTTTAGAAGGTAAACTCGAGCAATAGTTCATAAAAAACAGACTCATTATTTTTGAAAGTAACATGTTAAGAGAAAAGCCTGGTATTGGTTTGAAAAGTAAAGTCTAAATACCTAAAGATTCTATTTTGCAAAACCATGATTTTGTGATATTGCAGCCAATTGAGGCTAAAATCCAGTTACTTACATGTCATCATGTAAGAGTGAAAATGAATTAGAGGGTGGTTCTTATGTCAAAATAAAGATAATAGTGTTAGCTTTATATAGCATGTTTAAACACCCCGATCCTATTGCTAACAATTTAAAACATAAACGACATTAGAGAGCTTCCATTAACAAATAATTTCACATGCCTACATGCATAGTAGTGTGTTTACAACAACAACTATTCAAATGGATAGGTAAACCGAAACGGAAAACTAAATCACACTTGAAGATAGGAAATTAATATGAACCAACAACAGTTTAATTACGATGTAACAATATATCAAAATCACCTGCTCACTGCATGTTACCAAAACATAAATCATTCTAAAATCTTTATCATAAAGTTACCTTGTTCGCCTCAAACTTCTCATCACCATCGCCGTCGTTAACGATTGTATCACCGCCAACGCGTCGCGTTCGATTGACCAAACCGGCTTCACCAATAGCGCTCACGGCGGAGCCCTAAGTCATCTTCGGATAGACCACCATCAGTCACCACCGTCGCTAGAGTCGCCGGATTAACGGCTGGGCTGACGTGAGAGAGTACCAAATCGTCAAAGAACCATCTGGTAGTTCAGTCACCCTAAGGTATTGTTTCAGATAGAGTGAACCCTAATGTGTACGGTTACCTCTAATCCACCAGAAGCACACACACGCAGACGAATCGGTCACCGATCTACTTGAAAATGGAATATGCAAGCATTAGTCCTTATACCGGAACTTCACCGGAATATAGCCGAAACCCTAGGTTTTTCGCCGGAGCTTCTTGAAGCCATCTTCATCACCATTGAGTTCCACTGATGCTTCCTGAAACCGCAATTGAAACCCTAGCCACCACATGGAGACTTGAGCGTCCTCTTCCAGTCTTCCCTGCGATCTCAGTGACTGAACTGAGGCTCGATTTGTAAGCGTCTCGAGAATGAAAAGATCATGACTGTGAAAGATTTCCTTGATAAGCTCTCTTCAAACCCCCTTGCCCTCCAAAAGGTATTGTTTGAACTGAGGCTCGATTCTTGAATATTGATAAAAGAGGAAATGCACCTCCAGTTTTACTTTTCACACCCTTTTTCTAAAAATAAACAATCTTAGTTTGTCAAATTATACCCCTATAGAATTCCGTATTATTAATTATCTCTCTCTAAATCTTTCTTCTCCAATGTCAACAAACCACTGAACATGCAAAGATCTCACATCTCAATCTGCATCTAATAACCACCATGAACATGCTATAACATCACATCTCACTTCCAGTAACCCTAACAACAATGGCGATTACGGTGGTGGTGGTGGTGGTGGTGGTGGTGGTGGTGGTGGTTACGAGGAAGAGGATGCCGCAGTCACATAACAATTTTGCAGCAAGGATTCGGAAAACGTGAATCGGCATTTTCCATGGCTGGATTCGCCATTGTTCTTCTAGCTTTCTCGTTCATCGTTTCTACTGATTCATCTTCATCCAATTGTTTCTCGATCTGGTACCCCACCACCCACTCATACTTCAGACGGTCCATGATCTTACCGCTCTTGATCCTCGGTGCCGGTTTCAGATCAATTGTTATTTTACTTGATCATATCTATTTGTATGTAGTGCTGCTTAGTTAAGGTTTAATGTTTTTGAATATTATTGATCATGGAGATAGTGTAAGTAGGGTTTAGTATTAGAAGCAACATGATCAAGATCAGCAGTTTTTGTGTGACTATTAATCTAATTTGGATGTTGTTCTCTTAGTGTAAAAAGAGTTTAAAATTTGGAAAATAACATGAGGTTTCGTTGTTATCTAATTTAATTATATTTTTGAATTGTTTAAAAATTTAGGTAGATGCAATTAAAAAACAAAGTAGAAGGTTTGATTGTACGTATTAAAAACTTTAAGGGGGGAGTATAACCAGTAAAAATAGAAAAAAAAAAGAGAGTGCATTTAGCAACACCCTATTGATAATTTGATTTGATACTTTATTTTAGTTTTTAGTTTTTCAGTTATTGTTTGTAACTTGTAAGGCTACAACCATTGGTGACCAAAACCTTGGTTGGTTGGTCAAAAAGTAAAAAATAAAATAAAAAAATCATATAAAACTCACGACCAAGTTGGTGTGGCAACTTTGGTTGATGATTTTTTTATTATTTTAAAAATGCCACATGTTGGCTATTGAGTGGTTCTTTTATAATTATGTTTTTCATTTTTGTTTTATAAACAATTAATTCTAGCTAAAACATGATTTTCTTTAATAACTTTTTAATATTTAATTATTAAAAAAATCTAAAAACACAGTTTTGTTTAACTTTTTTTTGTGAACATATCGATATAAATTTTATAAAAAACTGAGTTCCTTCAAAAAAATATATGTTTTTAATTATTTTTTATAAAAAATGCATATATCTTTGTTTTTCACATGTACTGATTTTACTGGTTCGTTAGATTTTTTTTTGATAATTTTATTAACTATGTTTGATGAATGTATGTGTTTTTTTATTAAAAGATTTCTTATATTGTTGTTATTTATTTTGCTTTTAAAACAAATCGGTTTCAAATGAAAATATTAATTGTAATTATTTTTAACACATTTATGGATAATTAATAAGCATAAAAATATATATTTAATAAAAAAATGTTATAAAGGTTGGGTTGTGAATGTGAGTAGAAGGTTGAGGTAGGTTGGGTTGTGTAGGTGGAAGAGAGAGAAATTAGTTTTTTATTATAAGGTTGGGTTGGAGAAGGTTGTGGATGGAGATAGCCTAAGTTTATGTGAAATTGTGATTTGTGAATATGTTAGGGTTTAAGATGTGTAACTTTAATTCTTTAAATGTTTGTTGTTAATGTAATATTGTTTATGTTTGAAAACTAAAACTTTTCTCTTTTCGTTGTTAAACTTGGGAGTTGATTAGTTGAATTCTTTGATTTGTGATGAAGATGAAACCTCAAACTAAAAAACAATCACTAATTGGGAACTTTTTCAAAAGAAAATTTGAGGAAATTGATGAAAACCGGGTTGCTAATGATACAATCCCGAATGATACAAGTCCGAATGTTGCTAATGATAATGTTCAAGCAAATGATGACATTGATGCAAGTTCGAATGTTGTTATGCAAGAAAATGTTAATATTGGTCCAAGTACTCCTACAACTTCAATTCCTACAACACGAGGTATTATCGATTTGAATGATCTTCCTTCGGATCCCTATGATAGGCCACCTATTTCTAGTTATCACCCTAATCAAATAGATGACATAAGAAGGGCGTATCTTATTAAAGGGGCTTTTCAACCGCGTAGTCATGAATTTCCTTTCAAAGACTATTATGGAAAAAAAAAGCGTTTTGTTGTTACTTGGTTTAATGATCATAAGTGGTTAGAGTATAATACTAAAGTAAATAAAGCCTTCTGTTTATATTGTTACTTGTTTAAAGAAGATGTTGGTAATCAAGGAGGAAGAGATACATGGTCATCTAATTCTAAGGGCTTTTGTGATTGGACTAAAAAGGGTTCCTTAACAGAACATGTTGGGAAAGTTGATAGTCATCATTTAAAAGCGGCGCAAAAATGTCACAGTCTGATGAAACAAGATGAACACATAGATGAGAATTTAAACAAATAGACTAAAGAAGAAAAGATTGCAAATTATTATCGATTGCTTGGTTCTGTTATGAGTGCTAGATTTTGTTTAGAAAACTCTTTACTATTTCGGGGCCATGATGAATCGGAAGAATCTAATTCTCAAGGAATTTTTCTTTCGGTTTTAAAGCTGATCAGTACCAATCATTCGGAAATTGGTAAGTACACATTGGGGAACGCAAAAAAGAACAATAAATTGACATCGCCAATGATACAGAAGGAGATTATTGAATGTTTTGCAAAGGAAGTAACCAAAAACATATGTGCAGAAATTAAAGATGATGTGTTTGGGTTGTTGGTTGATGAATCTAGTGACGTATCTCTGAAGGAACAGATGGCTGTTGTTGTTAGATTTGTTGATAAATTTAGGGTTGTTAGAGAAAATTTTATTGGAATTGTTCACGTGAGAGACACGGCTTCTTCAACTCTTAAAGAAGCCATTGATTCTTTATTAGCAAATAACCAGTTGAGCATAAAACAAGTAAGTAATTAGTTTTATTGATTCTTTAAATATACTTTAAAAACTCATTAATCGTTTTAATCTTATTTTTTTCTTAAATAGGTAAGGGGACAAGGTTATGATGGTGCAAGCAACATGCGAGGAGAATTTAATGTGTTAAAAGCTTTGATTCTAAAAGATAACCCGTCAGCATATTATATCCATTGTTTTGCTCATCAACTTCAGTTGGTGATTGTGGCGGTCGCAAAAAAAATCCCGGTGTTAAAACTTTCTACGAATACCTTTCCATGGTTGTTACTACAGTTTCTGCTTCTTACAAACGGAAAGATATGATAAGGGAGACAAAAAAAGCGAGAGTGGAAAATGAAATACTTGAAGGTGAGATTAAGACGGGAAAAGGATTAAACCAAGAGGTTTCCCTAGCACGAGCCGGTGATACACGATGGGGTTCACATCATAGAACAATCATCAGTTTGCTTAGGTTGTTTCCGGAAGTTGTTACCGTACTTCAATATGTTAAAGAAGATGGAGATTGTAGTCAACAACGAACAAATGCAAAAGGTATTCTGTCGTACTTTAAAAAACTTGAGTTTGTTTTTTATATGCACTTAATGGGAGATGTTTTAAGCTACACAAATGCTCTCTCAAAACATCTCCAACAAAAAGGTAAGGATTTATTAGAAGCGGCCAACTTGATAAATGGAACAAAACGAGCATTAAATGCTTTAAGAGAAAACGGGTTTGAGTCGATGTTGGAAAAAAGTTACTTCCTTTTGTGAAAAAAACAACATTACGATGGTGGACATGACAGAAAGTTATGGTAATCCAAGAAACCGAAAGAATGTCATTACAAATCGACATCATTTTGAAGTTGACATTTTTAATGAAGTTTTGGATATGCAACTTCAAGAATTAGGAAATCGATTTAGTGAGGTAACAACTAGTTTGATAAAAAATATGTCGGGTTTAAATCCTTGTAACGGGTTTTCTAAGTTTGACCCATCGAAGATACTGGCGTTTGCTGAGATGTACCCGGATGATTTTACTACGAAAGAATTAGGGACTCTTTTGGGTGATATTGAGTCATTTCGTTACACTATAAGCGATGATGATAGATTTGCTAACTTAAATGGAATAAGTGATCTTGCTCGTCTTATGGTGGAAACCGGAACACATACTTCTTGTCCTTTGGTTTATCGGGTAGTGAAGCTAGCTTTGGTTTTACCGGTTGCAACCGCAACCGTTGAAAGATGTTTTTCTAAAATGAAGCTTGTCAAGACGGATTTACGCAATCGAATGGGCCCAGAATATTTGAACAATGCTATGGTTTGTGCGATCGGAAAAGAAACTTTTGATAAAGTAAAAGATGACGACGTGATGGAACGATTTCAAGCTTTGAGAAAAAGAAGAGGGCAAATTTATTAGGTATTATTTTTTTATTATTGTACTTATTATCGTATTTTATTATTGTATGAATATACCGTAATTTTTTTGGGGGGATACCCCTGGTTTTAAAGTCTAGCTCCGCCACTGCATGGAGCGCGACTGTTGATCGCCGCTGTAGTGACCGGAAACCCCAGTACCATAGTCATTTCCACATGTGGCTCTCCACTGCATCACTCTTCCTCTCTTTCTATCTCACACTTGCTGTGTGTTTCTCTGTTTCTGTGATTGAACCATTTGGGGGGTTTTGTGATTTGTTTGGTTGGTGAGTACGTGTGATATTATTTATCTATAATAACAATTCATGTAGCTCCTTAGCTAACGTCGTTTACAAAAGAGTGAACCACGTGGTCTAGAACCTGATCCATTCCACCGCATCCCTCCATGTCCTCCGCTTCCTCTCTCTTCTCTGCTATCTGCTTTGAATCGCCGCATGACTTCACCTCTTTTACATCTTTTCTCCCCTGGTGGTTATTTGGTCTGAAGGATAAGTCAACATAATGAAGGCTTCTTTGCAAACATTTTCTAGAGAGAGAAACTAAGGAGTAGAGCTTCACAATTAAATGGGTATTCAAAAGGGAGATGACAAAATGAATTACCGATAAACAATGGATGAGAAAGAGGTAGATAAAGTGGATAGAGAGGATATGTGGTGATGGTTGTGACGTGGTGGTGGCGACGGTGTTAGGAGGTGAGGTGGAGTTAAAATCTGTAACGCAATTGTTGCTAGATCAGGCCGGAGATGCAGTGGCAAGGGGGTTTCAGCCATTGACAAATAAATGAATAGATCTGGTTTACATCCATCACGAAAGTGAATTTATATCTATCGATGAAATAGATCGGATTTGTACTTTGTAACCCTCTATGAAAGAGGTTTGATTTGCAATCGCTGCTACTGTTCCAATGTAAACACGATGGTCGGTGATGATTGTTTGTGTTTTGCAGTCGTGTAACAACATGGGAAGGTGAACAAGAAGAAGTGGTGGGTGAGATTGGAAGAAATTGAGAGGTGAAAGAGAAGAGGTGGGTAAGAACTAAAAAGTAAAAAGAAAATTAAAGGTTTAGACCAACGCCAACCACATGTATAATTTGCGTCTAAATTAAGTCATTTACATGTGACAATTGTCAAATTTGCATACATCCGTACATTTAATTAATATTGATTTATGCTTAACGACTGTGCTTAATTACAACTGTTGATTATAATGCTTTTTGTTTTCTGATACATACATACTCATGCATCACATTTATTACTGTCACTCCATTTATTACACACAAACTTTAGTGACAAACTTGATGCACAAAGCACAGTGAGCGGATAACCCAGAGACATGCTGACAATGCCAGCACCTAAACAGACATTGTTTTTGGGGTCAGTGTGAGCCAGGAATAGAATACTACACTAGTAGAAAGTGTAGGGTAGTGAGGATCATAAAACTGCGCCACTAGGTGATAGTTATAGTGCCGGAAAGTGCCAAAAACATACTTTAAGTGCAGAATTCTGCACTAAATACCAAAATTCAGCGTTTAACAACGCTAGTAAAGTGCAAAAACTTGGTAAAATAGTCCTAGACACTTCCCAAAGTGTTGGGAATTAAATGTGTCACTAAAAGTAATATAAAAGACACTTAAAAGATTAATTTAGCACTTTAACGGATCAACATCCAACCGAACAACCGGACTTTACCCGGAACATAAAAATATTGCCAAACACATTGTTCTTACTTTTCTGAACTAGTTAGGGTCCCCGAACACCCTAACACACCTTATATTACATAACATACCCTAATATACTAACTTAACACTTAAATCTTAACTAAATGAGTAACTAGATCAATTGAATCCCAACCCCCTACCCCCCCCCCCCATTTGACGGTCACATGGTGTGGGGACATCCCCATACTTCTTTTCATTATTTTATTGGCTTATGTTGGATGATGAGGAACATATTACATGGTGGTTAATATTGATTTTGGGTTATAAATGAACACAAGAGGTTAAGACTCTCATTCACCAAACACCAAACTCCAAACAAGCTCTCTCCTTCCCTCTTCCTACTTTCAGCCACCACCTATCACCACCATACCACCACCATCAAGTTTTCTTTCGAGCTATTTCCATACATCGAAAGGTGCAAGAGATCCTACAAGTAAGCTTGGTGCACTCGAAAGCTCAAGGACCACTCTTGTTTTCTTTTATCCACCACTTTTACGCTTTGTTTATCCCCTAGCCTTGTGCTAGTAGTAAGTGCTTAAAAACTTCATCTTGTTCTTGTTTTTAGTGGTTAATAGATGACTGAATGGTAAAATATTAAGAAACACTAATGAACATAATCCAAGTCTTGAACATAAAGGATAAAGAGTGGATAAAGAGAAAATGTATGGTTAAATGATGTTGAAATCATGTTGTTCTTGTGTTGTTATGATTATTGGATGTGGTTTGTTAGTAGAAGTAAGATGGTTCATCACCTAGACTCGCTAGATCATGTTTAAGAACATGAACTAGTAAGATGTAAAGGTTAAAAATATGAAGGATGATGAAACCATCCATACATGAACTTTGAACTTGAATAAATATAAGCTTTCTTGAAAAATAAAGTTGTAAACTTGTAGATCTAAAGATCTACAAGTGGGTTTTCGAAAGAACCAAGTGAAAAATACTAGTTTTGTTAAAACCCGGATCTTGTATGAACTAAAAACATTTTTAGTGGGTAAACAAGTGTAGGAACACTTGTGTAGAAAGAAAATTTAACAAAGTAATATTTTTGTAAATCATGACTAGAAGTTGTGAAAATACATATTCTTTAAAAATAAAGTTTTTAAGAAACTAATCATATTTTTAAAGATAACAAGATCTACTAAGTGTGTTAGTGATTTACTACACATTTTTACAAACTTTCAAGTTCATAAGTTTAGGATTTATGTTTATTTTTGGTCAAGTTTGATGATTAAAGATTGTATATTGTTGGTTGGTAAATTGTTTGAATGATTTTACAAAAGAAAATGATATGCTAAAAAGCATGGACACCTCCATTTTACAAAGGAAACTCTGGCGAAATTTTTCTAGAATTTCAACACTTAGAAATATTTTTCTAACGAATGTTTACAAATATATTTTTAACTTGGTTTTCCAAAATAAACTTCGCCATGATTTTTATTTCAAAAGTTGTCAAGTACCGGAGGTGGATTTTCGTAAATAAAACTTGATAAATATATATTTAGAATATATTTTATAATAAGACGTTTGTGTGATTATTTGATTATTTTGTGAACTAGATATATATTATTTTTAGGGTAAAAATAATATAACTTGAAAACATTATGGAATTTCAACTCCAAAATAATACCAACGCTCTCACAAATAAATATTTAAGTTATGCAAGTATTGTTGCATCACGACACGCTAAAACGTTACTTATGTATATTTCAGAAAAATACTCTTATTCGTATATTTTTGGTAAAATATTATTTTGGAGAGATTTATGAATTAAAATATAATATTTTTAGGAAAAATATATATATTTCAGGATATACCATTACACTATATTTTTGGTAAATGTTATTTTGGAAATGACAGAAGTGAAAATGTGATTTCATAAATATTACCAAGTAAACCATATTTCTGACAACGAGAATATATATTATTTTTGGGAGTTAAAAATATATTTTTCCTAGTATATTTAGAAGATATATAATTTTTGAGAAAAGTATATATTTTCTGGGACAATACATGATCGAACAAAATAAGTTATATATATTTTAAGTGAGACTTGAAATATATGGTTTTGGGAATATATTAACATATTTTTATTTGGAATAATACACCGAAATACGACGTCATTACTTGGCAAGATATACAAATACAAATACGAAAATACATGTATAAGATACCCCCACCCTTGGGAAGGAAATACGAAGTTAAAATACTTGAGAAGTAGGAATACGAAATATTGATTAACGATTATTCCAAACATTAACTATAATTTAAAGTTAAAGAAATTATTTTAACTAATAATTATAACTTGGAATAATGTTGAGAACACAAGAAACGTAACTCAAAAACCTTCATACTAAGCAAAGGCACGGCCCGTTCGTCTAATAGACGTTAGTACACTGTAGGTAGTCGTGTTGGCTGAGGAGACTTGGGTTACACATACTGAAGACGCAATACTGTGAGTTCATGCCCCCCCCCCTTTTCTCTTTACTGTTTTCAGTTTTATACTTCGGGGGTGAAATACATGCGACAAATATTACAGACATTACTTACATGGTATGATTAGCTAAAGGAGGGTTTATACTACTTAGATCATGTGAGTGGGTAGGTAGAACTTAAGGCCATTAATCCTCGTTGTAGGACCGAGGGACTATAGTGATAGATCTATTCGGGTGTAGCGAGCCCCACTCTTGAGTCCGCCGAGTAGACCATGTGGTGACTATGTGCCCGACGCACAAATCCGCTAGGTTTGAGTCTTCCTGCATCACTTCACACATATCATTGGATTTGCAACCCAATGGTGATCTCTTTTTCCTTAATTGCTACATACCAGGGATTTTCATACATACAAACACATTATAAAGGTTTATACGTACTCACTTACACATGAACTCGCTCAACTTTTGTTGATTTTTCAACTTACATGTATTTAAGGAAAACTAAGGGATCTGGCAAGTGTCTGCATTTGTGTCAAGCTGCGTACTAAATAAAAATGTCATCCAGGGTAGTAGGTTCAGGAGGTGTAACCCTTACCTGGACGGGTTACATGTCCTTACACCGTGTTTTTATTCAAGTCTTTTATTGTGTCATATGAACACGTTTTAAATTATGTTATGGTTGTATCTTGTTTTATGAGTCGACATTTTAAAAATAATGTTGTATTGTTATTTCTAAACCTTATTAATGGATGAACATCTCTTGTTTTTATCATATAGCATTGTTATGATTGATTGCTATGGTATTAAGAAGTCACACCAAATAAACCCACGCTTCCGCAAAAGTCAGGGTGTGACAGCTTGGTATCAGAGCTTCGATCATAGCGAACTAGGATTCTTTCTCGAGTCTAGACTATGATCATCAGGGCTCTCACGAAAATATTTTCAAACATTTTTACTTTGCATACACTAAACGTCCAGATCCAGGGTACAAAACATTTTTACAAACAAAAGGCACGAATACACGTTTCGAAATTCGTATTTATAATTCAGTCTTAGAGACTGAGGGAGTTCAGCCTTAGAGGCTGGGGAGAGTCAATCTTAGAGATTGGGAAGGTTTATTCAGTCTGAGAGACTGGGAGTTGGTCTTAGAGACCAGGGAATCAGTCTTAGAGACTGGGAGTTGGTCTTAGAGACCAGGGTGTTAGTCTTAGAGACTAGGGAGTTCAGTCTTAGAGACTGAGGAGGTTTAGTCTGAGAGACGGGATGTGTTAGTCTGAGAGACTGGGTGGTTTAGTCTGAGAGACTGGGAGATTTGTCTGAGAGACTAGGAAAGGTAATGTGAATACATGACTATGTGATAAATTACTCTTATTTGCATACGCTGATTTCTAATGATTATTATGGATATACGTGCTATGACTACTATGTACCGGCACACATGTCACCTTCCTCAGGGAACGAATTGCCAGATAATGATGACCCTACGGCCACCACCACAGATGATGAGACTATATATGCGCCGGAGATATCTACGACAGATACTGAGAGTGACCCTGATATGCTGAACAAGGACGAGGGAGACTTCTAACCGTTCGCGCTGCCAGACTTTGGTGAAGGATTACCCTTGCTGATGGTTTCCTTGACGAGAATCTTCCTGACATTCTTGATTCGGTCCACGACCGCCTTACCATTTGGGACACTTCGGCGGAGAGCACCTCTTGACTCCAATCCTCAACAATGAGCCTCCTGAGGACATTCCTTCCGAAGATTGACTACTCAACGAATAATTATTGATGACATTGGCATGTTATTGATGGCCCTTCTGATAACACCTATGACGATGGAAAGTTTGACGAGCACGTTGTTACTAAGTTCACTTTTTGAGACCCCTGTTAACAAGCTATCCTCTGATTCTAGCATACATTCGATTCATACTCCTTTGAGCCTGTGACACCCGCATCCTTACAGACAGCCAGACTACAGCCTTTTACTACTGACGCAGACGGCGATGACATGACTGCTGCACTATCACCTGCTCGAGGCACCACACCGTCACACGACCCAGAACCTGCTTCTGAGACAACCCTGTTTCTTTTGGGGTCAGCCTGATGTTGTACCTGCCAAACCTGCGCCCTTACTTGATCATGACCCTGTTTCATTTTGGCTTACCAGACATTGCACCCCTTATACCTGACACAGTACCTTCACCTAGTGATTCTCCTTTCGTTGAGACATTTACTACCGCACCTTCAACCGCTGATGTTGCTCTTGTAAAGACCGACGTCCAATGTGCCAGCATGCCTATCGCTTTCTTTCAAGACATACCCACACCCCGGGAAGGTACTCCAGGTCAGCACCCGCGTAACGATTCCTTTGGTCACAACAGCATTCTCTATGACCTCACAGGTGCACCGTCTGATGCATTCATCTCTACATCGCTGGATGAACTGTTTCGATGGTTCCTATAACACACTACCCTAATTTCAGACCCTTACCATCCCTCACATTATGGAGGCTACACACGGAATGGGTACTCTTGTAACATCAGTTACAGTTTGAGGATATAAGCCGCAGAGTTTTTGGAGCTTGAGCTGACAACACGTCCTCCACCCTGTCTATTGCCAGTATACTTTCATCAAGATTCCTATTGCGCTCTCGCCTGCTGCTAATACACCTTTCCCAGGTTTTGATGCTCGTCTCTTCACTGTCAAACGACAAATCAGTTAATTACTTCGACGTATATATAAGCTCGAGGGGGAGTTCACGCATGTCGAATAGTTTACTTTTCATCAGCTACAGTTTGATCGTAAGAGTTCTTGACAATCAAGGCCATGTTTGCCTAAGTCTCTTACATCACTTGGTGAAGACAAGTGTTTAGTATAATACTTCTTATTTTTAATCTTTTGCACTTTTTATTTGGTTTTGTATTAATGACTTTAATAACTAGTTGCTTATGTTGAAGGTGACTTTTCCTTATCGTTTGTCCGTGGTGTCTTGGCATTATTTTACTGTCTATATAAAATAAAAGATTTTCACCATTCATATCTCCACGGTCTATATGGAGGTATGTTGGCTACCTAGTCGGGGGTTAAGGGAACGGTTTGGTAAGGGTCTTGCCCTTGTTCAGCGTTTAGAGGTCCTGCAAGGGACCTGGGTCAAATTTAGTAGGATCTCCTTCAATACCCAAAGGTATTGGATGGCGGGGATCCAAACTCTTTGACCCCCTTATAAGTTAACTACTATTAATACTATAACCCGACTATTTAGGACTGTATCCTTGCTGACTCAGACTACTTAGTCGAGGGTAACGTCACCTCCAAAAGAGGGGCCTACCATAATTTGCATTAATAACTTAATTCATTATCTTTCAATAATCCGACCCTTTAGGATTGTATCCTTGCTGACTCAAACTACTGGGTTGAGGGTAACGTCGCCTTCAAAAGAGGGGTTTACTACAATAACTAAGATAATCTCTTAAACAAGTGCAAAAGTGCGAAAATAATCAAAGGTTATACTAATACACGAGTCGGATCCAAGTGATTCATCTTGTCTATCTGTTTTTATTTTTATTTTATTTTTCAGCATTTAGTTAGTTTTATTTTCTTAGTTTAAAAATCTTTTTCTAACATTTTGATTTGGTTAGACGTTGAGGATAAACCGGTACTAAAAGCTCTTGTGTCCTTGGACGACCTCGGTATCTTAGCAACACTATACTACGTCCACGATGGGTGCACTTGCCCATATGTGTGTTTAGTGTTAGTAAATATCGTGTTTTATAAATTTAAAACTTGGCTAAAAGTGTAAAAAGGGCTTAAAATATACATCTAAAACATATACACACTGACACGCATCACTTATCAGAGTCAGCAGTTGCGGGCTCAGATTTGAAACATAATAAAGATTGAGAAATAGATTGTCTGCGGCTATTAGACATTGACTTACCAAAGTGATTCGACTATTCTCAAGGATCTGTCGTGCACATTTTGACTTTCAGGATCGGCCTCTGCCTCGATTCTTGGGCATTCGGCACTCATCCCTCTAGTCTCATTGGGAGTTTAGGTCGTTGGAGTCCGTCGAGACTTTGGTGAGAGTTTTGTTAAATAAAATTGAGCGAAATTGGTTGTCAAGGTGCGGGCTTCACCCCTGGCTTAACAACCTTGTTCCTTATTTTGGTTAAAATAGCAACGACAATCCGCGTCGAAGTATGGATTTCACTCCTGATTCAATGCGAATTCTCGTGTTTTACAGATAAATACAGATCAGTAAGCAATTTAATCGAGAGTTTGCGGTTTTCACACCTAATCTCGATTAAATTACTTGTTTGGTTTCAAATGATTATGCGGTGGTAGTGTAGTGTGAATGAGAATAGCGAGATATAGCACATAAGCTCGTATCAAACTTTTAAGGGTTTGTACAAGTCGGTCTGTTGGTTCTTAACTATAGTCTAGGTTTCTAAGACATCGACCCGGACTAGGTCGAGTCTTGCCTAATTCCCTCTAGCTATGGCTCTGATACCAATCTGTCACACCCCAACCGATGGCGGAATCATCGGGGCATGGCACTGAGCGAAACAGATTGTCCAGAAGTTTCCATAACAATTACATTTATCAATTACTTAAAACGACATGTCCCATACCACATCATAAAAGATAGCATAATTATTACAGACCAAAATCTAGGCAACTAATTCTGTTCCGACAACTCAGATATTCAAAATAGGGCAATTGTTTATCTGCTTCTAAAGACCCTCGATTTAGTTTGTACAGACAACTATTTGTTGGACTCTAGAGTCTTATTCTAGCCTCGCTTTCCTAGCAGATAAGCATCCTAAACACCTGTCACAAACGTTAAAATAAAGTCAATACACATAGTGTAAAGGCGAGTATACAAGTTTAATAATAGCATATAGAGTTCGAAATAGTTTACGCATAACCAGCACATACACAACGGAAAACGAAGCATGTTAGTTATCGACATGAACCTATCGATACCAATGACTGCGGGTTGACTACCCGAGGCAGTTCGTAATACATGATCACCACTGTAATCCATGCAAATAATTGTCCTTAACAACCCCCGCATGAGCGGGTGCTGAGTCCAAACTATAGTACTATCGTCGTTAAGGCAGGTAGACAACATTCCATGTGTAAAAATAACAAACAAGCATTCATTAAGTCATGTATAACATGCGGTAACGGTTAGTGTTTGAAAGTATTGCGTAGTGTGTTTGATTGTGATTTAGAATAAGTAACGTATGTAACACCCATAAGTGCATAAAGCAAAAAGGGATCGGGTATACTCACAGAGGTTGATGGATTGAAGGGAGCGCTTTAGAGTACGGTTAGCATGAATGGTTCGATAGAATAACGATAAGTACGCGTAAAACGGAAACAAGTGTTGATGGATCGGACAGCTGGTCGATCGGATGGTAGTCCGATCGGACGGCTGGCCGTGCGGTTGACAGTCCGTTTGGACAGTTGTCCGGTCGGACGGTAGTCCGATCGGATGACTGTTCGAGTGGATTTTTTCTTCCTTTGAGTAAGATGTGTTTGTGTATGATGGTTTGACTTTTGAAGTTTTTGCAGTATTTGAAAACATTGAAGTATCTTTGCCTTTCAGGTCGGTCGATCGGTCGACAGCCCGTGCGGCTAGGTACTTCATTGAAAGCAAGTTCTCAGCAAGATGTCACTCGATCGGACAACAGTTCGATCGGGTGGCACTCCTAGTGTATTGAACATGTTGAAAATCGATTCAGTGTTGAAGTCAAGTATCTCATGATCCGAAGAGTAATCCAATCGGATGGTAGTCCGATCGGATAGCAGTTCATTCAATACTCAAACTTCAAATAAATTTGTAACATCCCAAAACCCGAATGTTTATAATTGCCATGTGTTCTTATATGACTTAGCATGAAATAAACGACTAGGTTATTTAACCTAGTTAAGTAACGCTCCAAAAACTCGAATTACTAAATTTGATAATGAGACCCCATGTTTAATAATATAGAATGTAGTAACTAGGTTATTATACCTAGTCAAAAGTTTAGCAAAGCAAACAAGTGAACAAACTTGAGGGACCATATATGAACAAGGGGGAAAGTTATGTTTTATTAAATAAAATCACAACACACAACACACATACATCGTGTGTGTGTGCGTGGAATGCTCTGGAGAAGAACAAAGGGGTGCAAACCCTAGTTCTTAAAGAAGTCCAAATTGAAGGTTGAATCCAAGCTCAAAATCATGAATAAACACGAATTAATGCTCACCATCACAAGAGGATCAAAAGGTATGTCTCAAAAACTAAGATTGGTGATCTTGTACGAAATGGGTTAGGTCTTAATCCATGAATTGGGATGAAATTAAGCATGAACATATGTTAGAATTATCATTGGAATGTGAATTATGCAAGATTTGATGTTAATTGAGATTTGGAGATGAAACCCACTTGGGTTAGTAGAAATGGCGACATGGGTATGTCACCCATGTCCAATCTTTGTTTAATTCTTGATATGATATGTTGCATGTGACCAAATTGTTAGTTATATTGAATATGGTATGAGATTGAATTGTTATTGGTAGTTTGGATGATTGAAAACAAGAATTAGAAAGAAAAGAATGAAGGTTACTTGTACATCATGTTTAGAAACTTGTACGCACGCCAAGTGTTTGATGAAATGTCTAGGTGAAGTTAGGATGTGAGATTGTATGAAATGGCTTGACATATATGAATGAAACATGATAATGATGTAATTAGTAGTATACTAACTTGAGGAATGTGCCTTAGATGGAACTCATACAAGAATTCGGGTTGAATGTATGTGTTGGTCAAGACTATGCATTAGAAGCTTGTACATTGTGCTTGAACGGGCGATGCTCCCCATGTGTTTTTATTAATCACTTAATTTCAATCAAGAAGTGAATGTGTACTAAATATATAATATATGACCATGCTAGTAAAGGATGATGTTATGAATTACGTTGGGTTGTCTAACTGAACAATGTGGTTGACAATTTATGTTGTATGCGTGTTAGTGAAAGTCAATGTAGATAAGAGCTGGAAAATGTGTATTAATATGAATAAGCATGAGTACTAACATTATTATGGCATGACGACATGAAAGGATAGGAACCACACTAGCATGGACCAAGCATGAAAGGCTAACGGGTCGAAATGGGGCAAGGAAGCGGTTACGAACATGGATGCACGAGGTAAGTGATTTCCGTAATCACTTCGTAGTACAAGTAAGTAATAAAGTGTTGTAATGAATTAAATATGATGTTTGAGGTCAAATATGTGTTAAAGTCTTTCGTCGTAAATGATGGGTTTAAGGTTGACCAAAATGCCCATGATGGGTATTTTGGGGTAAACGAACTTAAAAGTGGTTTAGAAGCAAGTTATTCGATTAGAGTAATGTTTTGGACAGGTATGGAAGTGGGGATGATGGTTTGGTCAGTCGTAGACCAATTAATGCGCGAATACCCTTAACGGGTCAAATAGTTAGATAATAGTTAAGTCGAATGTATGTAAGTTAAGGATTTCCGTAATCCGGAGGTAAGATTTTATGTTCATATGATAGAATGTGAATTTACAAGCATGTAGGAAGAAACGGGAGGTCAAACGGGTAAACGGTTCAAAAGTTACGTGCGTTTTAGTGCGTACGGACGACGAAACGAACCTGCAGAAAACTGCAAAAACTAGAGGGCGTCGCCGACGGGTAGGGGGCCCAAAGGTGGGATCCTAAAGGATATGTAGTAATATGGTACCCAAAGGTGGGATCCTAAAGAATATGTAGTAATATGGTACCCAAAGGTGGGATCCTAAAGAATATGTAGTAATATGGTACCCAAAGGTGGGATCCTAAAGAATATGTAGTAATATGGTACCCAAAGGTGGGATCCTAAAGAATATGTAGTAATATGGTACCCAAAGGTGGGATCCTAAAGAATATGTAGTAATATGGTACCCAAAGGTGGGATCCTAAAGAATATGTAGTAATATGGTACCCAAAGGTGGGATCCTAAATTAAGAATTTCCTTAAGTAGATACGTATGAAGGTATGTATGTATGTATGTGTGAATATAAGTGGTATGTATGAATGAATGTATGTATGTATGTATGTAGGTGTGTATGTAGGAAGTATGTGTATGTGTATATATATATCCAAGTGAGTATGTACGAAAGTGTGTGCACGTATGTAGGGTTGTGAGAAGGCATGTAATAGGTATGTATGTAGACATGTATGCATGTATGTATGTAGGTATGCACGTATGTAGGAACGTACATATGAATGTAGGTACGTGGGTTTGTAAGTAGTTATGTGTGAACGGATGCACATATGTAAGTATGTATGAAAGTATATACGCATGTATTCAATGAAATTGAGTATTGACGATAATAATAATGTGCCTTGTGAACGAAGTGTAACGCAGGTAAAATGAGAAAGTCTCACCACGGAATGTACGATCAGATGGAAAGCTGGGATGTAAAGAATTAACGGAACAAAAGTAAACGTGAATAAATCTTGTATGTTTATAATGCGTACTAATGTTATGAATTTAATGTGGTGAGCGCAGGTAGTACGAGTCATGAGGATCATCAAGGAACAGAGATCGAGGATCGAGTCACTAGTGAGATTGTACGGGAACGTTGATGTATATAATGTAGTAAACATAAGCTATGTTTTTACTTAGTAAATAAGTCGACATGATGGATTTATGTGAAAGAGTTATGTTAAAGTTAATTTTTAAATAAGTTAAGGTGTTTATAATGAAAGAAAGTTTATGGCTTGAACTTCCGCTGCGACTTTTAGTCAAATACGTATTAGGGTCTTACAAGTTGGTATCAGAGCCCTGGTTTGAGGGAATCAAGTACGAGAAGGTAGGTACTTGAACTCAAACCTATGTGCTCTTGTGATAAGGAACCTGTACAATCCATGACTCGATCAAGATCCAAAGGTAGAAATGGAATGAAAACGTGTATGTATGTATTCATATGAAGAAGCTAACGGTTTGCTATGTGCAAGGTAAGCTTAAAAGTTTGGAGAGGATGATCCGTGAATGCAGTCTAAGGTGGATGCTAAGGCAGGCAAGGATGCGAATGGACAGACGGACCCCAGGTACACAATGTTGACATGTATGGGTACCGTTGTTAAAAGAAAAAGGAAAAAGTCTCCTTGGGAGGGTAAGTACTAAACGGAAGACAACGATATTGTCTTGGTAAAATTGTAAAAATGTAGCACGAACTGAGACCCACTAATGCGGACATAAGGCGATGATTACCTGAAGGCACGGAATTAGTATGTGAATTGCGCACCTGGCCAGTACGCAAGAAGCATATGACGTTCGTGAGACCGTGGTAATTATCGCAGGTATATCTGTAGAATTGGGAAACAGGTGGGCGTGCGGGTGAAGTGGGTAGTAAGGCTCTCGGGAAATTGAGAGTACTATGTAGGAATGAAATGCAGAAAATGATATGTTTGAATCTGTGAGACGGATTCAGCACATGTAATGAATGAAAGATGTGAATGGGTAATGTAAATGAAATGTTTGAATCCGCGAAAAGGATTCAAAGCACGAAAGGAAGAAAATGTATGAATAGTATGTTTGGAACCGCTAGACGGATTCAAAACATGAAAGCAATGAAAGGCATGAATGTGACAATTGAGTTCGCGGGACGGATTTAAAATATAAAAAGGGATGAAATTAATCCACATCACAATGTGTCGACAGTTTGACCATGGTTGTGTCAAACGAGTCATACGGGTAAATGTAAAGTAATAAATAAAAGAATGATCGTAATGGGCATGCAAACCTAAATTTTAAAGCAAAAGAAAGAAGTTCGAACAAGTTATGTGTTAAATATGTTAGTAATGGACTCTTAGGAGTCATAATGAATGACGGGCTACGACCCGGACAATGATTTAAATACGAACAGGTAAGTTTTGTTAAGAATACCGAAATGATGTAATGAATGTCTATGCAAGTAAGCATGAATGGAAAGAAGTACGAAGAGTACCTCAATACATCTATGGTAAGTAAGAAATGACAGCCTGACCTGGAAAGGGTCAAACTGCAAAGGTTGATGAAATGAGGAACCAGAATAAAAGAATTGCATGTAAGGAATGAAATGCGGAATGTGTTAAAGTTTGTACGTAGGACGTTGAAAAAGGAAATATAGGTGAGTAATCACCTAGCATAATGAATGCTTGAATGAAATGTGCTAACCGCAAAAATTGTAGATTATAATGTTAGGAACTCTTGATGTGATGAAACCAAACGAATTGGTGGAAGGATGTGCACGGGCGAAAGCGCATTACGCGGATGAATGAAATCTAGCCTCGTATGACTAGTACTCGTGAAGAATGCGGATCGATCTGGGTTGCAGATCGTCGATGGATGATATGAGATGAGGTCAGTAAAAAGTTTAACTTATGTTAGATAAGTATGAATTGGTTAATTGGGTACGACCTACGAAATGAATGATGGAATGGGTATGAATGTTATGATATGGAAAGTTTAATTTTAACAATTGACATAAGAAGAATGTATGTCAATAAGGAGTGAATTTCAAATGTTTGTAATGATCTTCGGGTGGTATTGAACTTAAATGATAGTAACTATGGAAATTCTGATAGAATATAAAAGACGGCAAATGTTATTAAGAAATGCTAATTTTGATGCTCGGCTTGTTGGCCATGTTCATTTGAACAAGACATTGTAGAAAAGATACGCATGGCATAAATAACAGCAGTAACCATGGAAATAATGTTTAGTCTTTGTGGATTAAGTATGGATAAATAAGTTAAGAAGGGTGAATCTAGCTGTAATAATAAGTTCTTGAATGATTATAGTATGCGTATGGTAATGTATCGACCCCTTTTATGAGCTTAGAGGTAATCGGGAGTAATGATAGTAATGGAATGTTTAACATGGCTCATAGTGATCAAAATGAAAGGTAGCGTATGGTGTATGAGTAGTATGAAATAAATCGATTTATTTCGATTAGCAAATATATGAATGAAAGATGCTTAGATAGGAAGTTAGAAACAAACCACAGACTAAGGTTTATACAGTTAATAATTGTATACAATTGGAATAAACTCGATGAAAGAAACGTTAGTGATGATATGTGTTAAGAGCTAGTATTATGAAGTAAAAGACAAAGTAAAAGACACTAATAAGAGCTCTGGAGCAGAGTCTAACATAAGTATAATTATGAAAGCAATTTACGTAATATGAGGGCATAGGAACGATGTGTTCAATTACGTTCATGCATGAATAACACCTTGTCAAGATCCCGAAAGCGTTTAGGTGGTAGTAAGTATTGTGAATGAACAACCTGAAAGGGGTAAGAGTAAAATTGGTCTAGTTTGAATGAGAAAGTTTTCGGGGACGAAACCTTCTTTAAGGGGGGTAGACTTGTAACATCCCAAAACCCGAATGTTTATAATTGCCATGTGTTCTTATATGACTTAGCATGAAATAAACGACTAGGTTATTTAACCTAGTTAAGTAACGCTCCAAAAACTCGAATTACTAAATTTGATAATGAGACCCCATGTTTAATAATATAGAATGTAGTAACTAGGTTATTATACCTAGTCAAAAGTTTAGCAAAGCAAACAAGTGAACAAACTTGAGGGACCATATATGAACAAGGGGGAAAGTTATGTTTTATTAAATAAAATCACAACACACAACACACATACATCGTGTGTGTGTGCGTGGAATGCTCTGGAGAAGAACAAAGGGGTGCAAACCCTAGTTCTTAAAGAAGTCCAAATTGAAGGTTGAATCCAAGCTCAAAATCATGAATAAACACGAATTAATGCTCACCATCACAAGAGGATCAAAAGGTATGTCTCAAAAACTAAGATTGGTGATCTTGTACGAAATGGGTTAGGTCTTAATCCATGAATTGGGATGAAATTAAGCATGAACATATGTTAGAATTATCATTGGAATGTGAATTATGCAAGATTTGATGTTAATTGAGATTTGGAGATGAAACCCACTTGGGTTAGTAGAAATGGCGACATGGGTATGTCACCCATGTCCAATCTTTGTTTAATTCTTGATATGATATGTTGCATGTGACCAAATTGTTAGTTATATTGAATATGGTATGAGATTGAATTGTTATTGGTAGTTTGGATGATTGAAAACAAGAATTAGAAAGAAAAGAATGAAGGTTACTTGTACATCATGTTTAGAAACTTGTACGCACGCCAAGTGTTTGATGAAATGTCTAGGTGAAGTTAGGATGTGAGATTGTATGAAATGGCTTGACATATATGAATGAAACATGATAATGATGTAATTAGTAGTATACTAACTTGAGGAATGTGCCTTAGATGGAACTCATACAAGAATTCGGGTTGAATGTATGTGTTGGTCAAGACTATGCATTAGAAGCTTGTACATTGTGCTTGAACGGGCGATGCTCCCCATGTGTTTTTATTAATCACTTAATTTCAATCAAGAAGTGAATGTGTACTAAATATATAATATATGACCATGCTAGTAAAGGATGATGTTATGAATTACGTTGGGTTGTCTAACTGAACAATGTGGTTGACAATTTATGTTGTATGCGTGTTAGTGAAAGTCAATGTAGATAAGAGCTGGAAAATGTGTATTAATATGAATAAGCATGAGTACTAACATTATTATGGCATGACGACATGAAAGGATAGGAACCACACTAGCATGGACCAAGCATGAAAGGCTAACGGGTCGAAATGGGGCAAGGAAGCGGTTACGAACATGGATGCACGAGGTAAGTGATTTCCGTAATCACTTCGTAGTACAAGTAAGTAATAAAGTGTTGTAATGAATTAAATATGATGTTTGAGGTCAAATATGTGTTAAAGTCTTTCGTCGTAAATGATGGGTTTAAGGTTGACCAAAATGCCCATGATGGGTATTTTGGGGTAAACGAACTTAAAAGTGGTTTAGAAGCAAGTTATTCGATTAGAGTAATGTTTTGGACAGGTATGGAAGTGGGGATGATGGTTTGGTCAGTCGTAGACCAATTAATGCGCGAATACCCTTAACGGGTCAAATAGTTAGATAATAGTTAAGTCGAATGTATGTAAGTTAAGGATTTCCGTAATCCGGAGGTAAGATTTTATGTTCATATGATAGAATGTGAATTTACAAGCATGTAGGAAGAAACGGGAGGTCAAACGGGTAAACGGTTCAAAAGTTACGTGCGTTTTAGTGCGTACGGACGACGAAACGAACCTGCAGAAAACTGCAAAAACTAGAGGGCGTCGCCGACGGGTAGGGGGCCCAAAGGTGGGATCCTAAAGGATATGTAGTAATATGGTACCCAAAGGTGGGATCCTAAAGAATATGTAGTAATATGGTACCCAAAGGTGGGATCCTAAAGAATATGTAGTAATATGGTACCCAAAGGTGGGATCCTAAAGAATATGTAGTAATATGGTACCCAAAGGTGGGATCCTAAAGAATATGTAGTAATATGGTACCCAAAGGTGGGATCCTAAAGAATATGTAGTAATATGGTACCCAAAGGTGGGATCCTAAAGAATATGTAGTAATATGGTACCCAAAGGTGGGATCCTAAAGAATATGTAGTAATATGGTACCCAAAGGTGGGATCCTAAATTAAGAATTTCCTTAAGTAGATACGTATGAAGGTATGTATGTATGTATGTGTGAATATAAGTGGTATGTATGAATGAATGTATGTATGTATGTATGTAGGTGTGTATGTAGGAAGTATGTGTATGTGTATATATATATCCAAGTGAGTATGTACGAAAGTGTGTGCACGTATGTAGGGTTGTGAGAAGGCATGTAATAGGTATGTATGTAGACATGTATGCATGTATGTATGTAGGTATGCACGTATGTAGGAACGTACATATGAATGTAGGTACGTGGGTTTGTAAGTAGTTATGTGTGAACGGATGCACATATGTAAGTATGTATGAAAGTATATACGCATGTATTCAATGAAATTGAGTATTGACGATAATAATAATGTGCCTTGTGAACGAAGTGTAACGCAGGTAAAATGAGAAAGTCTCACCACGGAATGTACGATCAGATGGAAAGCTGGGATGTAAAGAATTAACGGAACAAAAGTAAACGTGAATAAATCTTGTATGTTTATAATGCGTACTAATGTTATGAATTTAATGTGGTGAGCGCAGGTAGTACGAGTCATGAGGATCATCAAGGAACAGAGATCGAGGATCGAGTCACTAGTGAGATTGTACGGGAACGTTGATGTATATAATGTAGTAAACATAAGCTATGTTTTTACTTAGTAAATAAGTCGACATGATGGATTTATGTGAAAGAGTTATGTTAAAGTTAATTTTTAAATAAGTTAAGGTGTTTATAATGAAAGAAAGTTTATGGCTTGAACTTCCGCTGCGACTTTTAGTCAAATACGTATTAGGGTCTTACAAAATTGGTTAAGTATGGGACCCATGTGCTAGCCGTTTGGCTGACCAGTCGTTCGGGTGGCTGTCCGTTCGGACAGCAGTCCGATCGGACAACACCTTGTCCTAGTCGGCCTGTTCGTTTCACACTTGATAGCTTTGTTTGCTTGTCGTTTTATCGAAGTATTTTGACAACAAGTCAAACAACAGAAACTTCGTAATTACTTGGTTCTCCTGATCAGACAGGAATCACCCAAATCCGGTTAGTGAACGGTTCGGGACGGTGTTTAACGTTTAACCCGAAATCGGTGAACCTCGTGGATAGAATCCGGATATTGGGCCACATAACCACCAGAATGATTAGTGAGTCGGCACATACTCCGTTTCTATCGGTCTTGAAGGCATTGAGTGTAAAAGAGTTGAAAGAAAGTTGGAACACCATCTTTCAATCCCTTTCACCGTGAATATGTTTAGATCTGTGAGAGATCTTTGTTTGTTTATGTGGAAATCGATTAGATCCAAGTTATTCTTGGTGGATTGAGGCCAAAATATGAAGTTCTTCAAACACATGATGACATCATCCTAGAATACCTTGAATCTTGATGATTTTTCGGTTAATAGTTAAGATTCAAAAGATAGGAAGGTGTAGGAGTGCGTGTAGATCAAGAAAGTACAAGATTTAGGACGAGATCTTACCGGAATCGTGAGAAATCTGAAGAAAAGTGAGGAACACGAGCTGGTCAGACGTCACTTGCTAAAAGTAGTAAGTTGGAGAGTTACAAGGGGTATTTATAGGATGCCAAAATAGGAAATGGCTGGCCAATCGGCCAGGCAGCTCGATCGGACAGCCCGTCCGATCGGACAACAGTCTGAACGGGGGCTGGTCGATCGGCTGGTAGCCTTATCGATCAGTTGCCTGATTCGAGTGTTCGGTGTGATGATTTTTGATATTTCGATTTCGATTGCGAACGATGCGGATGCGTTAGAGTTTCCTATTCAAATTACTTTTAACCCCAACTATTCATATCACGCGCTGTCTCTTCTCTATTAGTTATCATAATTCGATTTCGATTGAGTTCGATTGCGATTCGATTGATTACCACACAAAACATAAATAAACATGCACAAATAACACATAAAGTTCACACATACGTATAACAATTTCCAAAATGAGAATTTCGAGTTGCGAGCGCGATTGCGATAAAGCGATTAACCATGCGATTAGCGATGAATATAGCGATTTAAATTCGATTATTAATAGATACTCCACATAATACAACTAACGTAATTGATAAATTAACTAACTATAAGTCAATGAAATCAAAACAGGAATTGAGCAAGGAGTGGCAGATCGCAATTAGCGATCTTTTCTTCCTTTGACTTCAATCTTGACTTTGACTTTCGAAAACACGGGGTGTTACACTAAATTACAAAAAAAAAATCATCCTTTATATACTTACACCAAAGCCTCTCTCGACACCTATCGGCCTCCACCGCCTCCTCCAATCCCAATCACCCCCAAATCAAAACCCTATGGGCCAACCTCTGGATCATTGGAACCAGTCGGTTTTTTCAAATGAGTATAACCGGACAGTAATGGTTTCGTTCGTTTTTTCACAATTGGATGATTTAAGGGTTTCACATGAGCAAAGGACTTGTCCAATTTTTCAAGAATTTTTTTTAATACGTTTTTTGATTACCCATTTGTTCTAGTGATCTATTTTTAAGTTCTTGAGTGTTTTCTTGATTTGATTCAGTTATGTGCCTGTTTCGTTTACTGTTATTTTACACATTTGATTAAGTTATGTGACTACTTTGTTTTCTTGGTAGTGGGGACGGTTAATAGTGGTAGGTCATGGTGGTTGTGTGTGAGGGAGGGAAAGAAAGAGAGAAAACTGAAAAGGGGGGGGGGTTGCGGTGGTGGTGGCTAGGAGAGAGAAAGGTACGGTAGGGTGGGTCGGTTTTATTTGTTTAAAAAAATAAAAGTATTGCTGTATTAGGTTAGGGAAAGACAATACTACCCCCATATGGGGTTTCTTTGGTCATATTTAACCATAAAACTTAACTGAGTTAGAGCTAAATGACATAACGTGCAAGGGTTTGCAAACATCAAGTACGTTTTTACATGTTTTAAAGATAAATAATACAGTTTGCAACTTGGTGTTAACATAAAAGACAATTTTTGTAACTGAGTCCTCTAGAGATTCTAACAAAGTAAAAAGCTTGAAGGACCAAAAATGCTAAGAAGAAAAAGCAAGGTGCATAAAGGCAAAGTATAGCCGAAAATGGTCATTTGAAGGACCAAGGGTTTGCACGATGTGAATAGCATAAGCCGACAATCAATTTTTCTACGTTAAACAACAATTGCGTACAAATTCTTCCTCAACAAACACTGATTCATTCATTCATTCCCCTAAACACCAATTGAATTTCATCATATTCCACTCACAAACAACAACAACAACAACAACACACGAGATTTCAAATATTCTACAGCATAATCGCGAGCCTGAAGAACAGAATCGTTTTAGAAAGATGACAGGAAGAATTGGATTGAGATTCATGAAAGAATGTTTGAATCAGAAGCTGAAATCAATAGCGGCTCCCATTGCTACAACCAGACATTATACTTCTTCTTCTTCTTCTTCAACTGTTAAACCCAATCCTCCTCATTCTTCCAGAAAGGTGACTTTTTTTTATTCTTTGAAACACACATAATACGTGTATGCACCGCCTCCATTGAAATAGGAATACTTTTTACTTTGACTTTTAATTGTGCTTTATGTAAAATTATTTGAATAATTTAATGCTTATGGAAGACAATTAATTTAAGAAAATAAATCAGATAAATGATGAAACTTTAAAGCTTTTAGGCAGTTATGGATCAGGAAATTGTTTGAATTTGTCTGGACTATGGATTTAGGGTTTTGAATTACTGTTTATTTTTTGAAACTGTAGGGTAGGTTGCTTACAGGAACTACCATTGGACTGGTTATAGCTGGAGGAGCTTATGCCAGCACTGTGGATGAAGCCACATTCGGGTACTTAATTTTCATATTCTTTTTCTAATACGGATTATATTGTTTGGAATGAGTTGATATTGTTAGATGATATGGTATGATTTGTTCTATCCTAAATGATAGTATAGGTGATGTTGGCATGATGTACAATGAAGGATACAAGTTAATTCATGTTAGTTAAGACTTAAGAGTACCAATGGGGTGGTGGTCCATTGGCAAAGGCAAAGCCTTTAAAAACACCTAGGTTGGGAAGGGGAAGGTCTTGGGTTCAAGTCCCACAGACGACAGGGGATTAAAGAAATTAGCCGTTCAAAAAAAAAAGTTAAGACTTAAGAGTAGTTAAAGTAGGTGTAGGGAAGAGCAAGTTTTGTCTTTTAGTACAATTAAGGGTGGAAAAAGACCTTTTAAGAATAACGAATAAATATCACTTTTTTTCGGGGCGGTGTGGAACAAACAAAATCAAGAAATATATATTTGAAATGTTGCTTTGGTTATGAAGTAGTGCTTGGAAAATATATTTTAGAGGTGGTAAGTATAAGGAAATTGACTAACGAGTTTTGATGGTGAATGTAACTTACTTTTTTGCCATTGTACCTGGGAAAAGGAAGATTAACGTCAAAATGTCCCAACATTAGTGCCTTTACGTGTACGTGGACTAATTGGAAAAGGATCATGAAAGGCTTTTGCTTTGTAAATAACATACTTAACATACAGCAGCTTGTGTTTTCTTTATTCTTTTAGAGTCTGTTGTTCATATGTAAATCATAAGAAAAATAGTTTTTTTTTCATACACGGTTAAGATCACGGATAGACTGGGCATATAAGATTGAGAAAATGTATTGAAATGGGTAGTTGGTCAATTAGGAAAACAGAAGGAGTGCTTGTTTAGGGTAGTCAAAAGGGTTGGGTCATATTAGGTTGACCCATTGGAGGATTTTCACACCCATTTTGTCTTTGTATATTAATCCTTTATGTTACAAATATTTTAACACCAATATATGCATCACATAAAAGCAAATAAAGTTATGCAATGCTGAAATAATGAGCTTATCACAGTAAGGAGTTACTATATATATGAACATCAAAAAGTTTCTGATAAGGGTTTTTTTTTCAACATTTTATAAAATGCTTAAAACTTGATGTTTACTTTTTAAAAGAAGAAATTTACTTAAAAAACCCTACTTATACCTCTTGCCAAAAAAGAAAAACCCAACCTTTTTCTAAAGGTAGATGAATATTCTTACCTAGGTAGTTAAAAGGCTCAAGGCGCAGAGGGTGAGTTTGTTGTCTAGGATCAAGACGCTTAAAAAACGCACCCCCAGACATGTAAAGTGCACGCCCATTCATGCAATTTTTAGCTGTTTAGACTTGTTTTCGGATGGTTTAGACTGTCTTTTGGCTTGTTTAGACTGGTTTTTGGCTAGTTTAGATTGTTTGAAACTACTTTTGGCCAGTTCAGACGTTTTTTTGTTGAGGACAGTTTTTCTTTGGTTCAGCACGCCTTGGACTACATAGGTTCTTGCTATAAATGCTTACGCACTATTAATATTAAGGAGAATATATTGAGTACAATGATTGAATGATGGGGCATAGGTCAATTGCATCGACACTAGACTACGGAAGAATCAAATGAGGCTAACTTAAGGTTGACTAGATTAGTAATATCTTCATCAGTCTTAGTTAAGACGTTTTTTTTTTGACAACTTGTTCTATTAGTATGAGAGTTGGGGCTTTGGTTGATTTAAAGTTGGTAAGTGAGATTAAGTGTGTTTTCAAGTTGGTTGCTGGCTGTAGAGTTGGGACTTTGGTTGATTTGAAGCTGGTAAAAATGGATCCGAACTGCTTGGGTTTCGTCAATGAGGATAACAGATTTTAAATTACTTACCTTAAGAGACACAAGGATGATGATTGTGAGAACAGTTTTAGAAATGTTGGGTTTTGTACATGGATTCAGTAAATTCAAATGAAGATGATGATAGGAGATATGTGTAATACCCTCATCTAGTGTCTGTTTTGCGGTTATAGCTATTTGTCCATGTAAAAGATGATTCGTAGATGTTATAGGAACTTATGGTTATTTAATTTTTTTGTTGGGTGTTGAAATTTAGAGTTTTTGTCTAGCTTGTTTCATTGAGTACAATCTTTATATATGTGGACGGTATAGCATGTGAACTCACCTTTTCAGGAGGTTTATAGCAATATTGGTAATTTGAATCTATGCTGTGAAAAATGTTATTTTTTCATGTAGATTAACACCAAATGTCTTAGCTCACAAAACACAATAGTTATATTATTTCTTCTCAACCTCTTAACGGTCGAGTAAATTGATCATAATTCAAAACAACTACTATTGTTCTTGGACAAGAAAAAAAGATGGTCCTCTACTGAGAGTAATACATGTAAATCATTTGCATATCTAAAAATATGTACCAGGATATGAAGATATGCACATATATAAACATTAGAACGTGGCTTCTCTTTGGGATCAGTAGGAAGTTAAGTGAAATTAAGTTTCTGATTCAAAAATTAAATTGATATCCTCTTTCTCAAACAAAAATATCTCTAAAAAATGGATCTTGTTGCTAGCATATCAAGCTTAGTGGTGGTATGCTTAAAATATACACATAACATATAGAACAATTTTTTATTTTATTTTTAAAAGCAGGGTACCAAGGAAAATGGATGAGGAATCTAACATTATAAAACAACTGTATTTGATTACTATTTTTTTGTTGTGGTGTATAATTGTATATACACATTAAGATTTATGTAACATTTTAAATATGTTCCATAAAGTTACTTTATTTATTTATTTATTTATTATTATTATTATTATTATTATTATTATTATTATTATTTTTGTGAAAACTACTTATTTGCATTATCACTATGAAGAGTTAATAGTTTTCTTGCTAAACTGCTTTTGTACATATGGTAATTCTACCAACAATTTTATATAAGGTAAACGTCAAAATCTAAAAGCGGATACCTTGCTTGGGTGAAGTCTTTTACGCATCTGGTCACCTACTAACTTATCACAAATTTGTATAGGTTATATGGGGGTGAGTCTGTTCATCTTTCCAAATGGTGGATAGAGCTTTTTGAGAGTTTGGTTGAGGCGGGATATTGTTTGTTTAGACTTGACTATAAAGTACTAATCTATGGTCTTTCTTAGCTCTAGTTCATCATTTTGGTAGTAAGTTGGATATAGTGACAGTCGATTTCTTTTGTTAAACAAGGATGCAAAAATTATGTAGCTATGCCCTTTATCTGGTTGGCAACTACTAAATACAAAAGAGAAAGCAAAACAACTTATATTATTATACTATCAGTTTTTATTAAAGTTAAATGAAAGGCATTTGTCTGGGATGATCTTGTCAATGGGTTGTGGAAACATGGATTTTCCACGGGGGTGTATAACAAGTTGAAAAAGAAGAAAGTAAATGATAAGGCTAAGGTAGCAGACTAACCCAGTGACTTCATATAACTTTTAAGCTGGAACCTTTGTTTGTTTTCTTTATGCTTTTCTATCTTCATTAGCTTGGGTTGTTGATTACTTTGATACTTTTGCAGTGGCTGGCTCTTTAACGCAACAAAAGTCGTAAATCCGTTATTTGCATTACTGGATCCAGAGGTTGCTCACCGTCTAGCCGTCTCTGCTGCAGCTCGTGGGTGGGTCCCTAGAGAAAAAAGACCCGACCACCAAATACTAGGGCTCGAAGTTTGGGGAAGAAGGTTCTCTAATCCAATCGGTCTATCAGCCGGATTCGATAAAAACGCGGAGGCTGTCGAAGGTTTACTCGGATTAGGTTTCGGTTTCGTAGAAGTTGGATCCGTAACTCCTATTCCACAAGAGGGCAATCCAAAACCTCGTATGTTCAGATTGCGGGACCAAGGGTATTATTAACTATTTAATTATTAATCGAATGTTTTTCTTAATAATTAAAAATCTAATTATTGTTTATTAATAATTTATTTGTTTGTTTGTGGGCATGTAGTGCAATAATAAACAGGTGTGGGTTTAATAGTGAAGGAATTGTTGCAGTTGCAAAACGGTTGGGTGCTCAACATGGTAAGAGAAAACTAGATGAAACGTCAAGTACTTCGATATCTTCGAATGATGATGTCAAACATGGGGGAAAAGCGGGTCCCGGGATTCTTGGGGTTAATATTGGAAAAAATAAATCCAGTGAAGATGCTGCTGCAGATTATGTACAAGGCGTACATACATTATCACAGTATGCTGACTATTTGGTACCTTCTCGTTTTCCACAAATATTGTATATTTGACTTTCAGGAATTTCACCTACATTTAGGGATGCAAACGAACCTAACGACCTTGTTCGTTTGTTAAGGAAATATATGTGTTCACGAACTCTTCATGAACACTTTCCGAACGAGATTTTATGTTTGTGTTTGTTCGTTAAGTAAATGAACGTGTTCGTGTTCATTTGTTAATTTTAGGTAAGGGACGTTCATGAACACAAAATAATGTTTATAAACACAAATGGAAACAAACGAACACAAACAAGTGTTCATGAATAGAATATATAATACACTGATTAAATATTTTATTTGTCTGAATTTAGAAGTATTTAAATAAAATATGAAAACTAAAAACACCAATGAACTATCAAATAAACGAACATGTTACCGAACGTTCACGAACATAAATGAACACGCAAACGAACATGGCCTCTGTTCATGTTCGTTCATTAACTAAACGAATGAATTTCTTTTTCGTGTTTGTTCGTTTATTAAATGAACGAACGCAAACGAAATTCCCACCGAACGGTTCACTGTTCGCTGAACGTTCGGTTCATTGGCAGCCCTACCTACATTCCTAATTGGAATTGTGCTTTCAGTATATAATATATTTATGTTGCAGGTAATAAATATATCATCGCCCAATACACCTGGACTTCGCCAGCTTCAAGGCAGAAAACAGTTAAAGGACCTTGTTAAGAAGGTTCGAACTTAAATCAATAATATCTGATTTTAATCTAATTGTATGTTGATTCATTGATAGAAGGGCATAAATCATCGACATCACATTTTTTCTGTGATTAAAGGTTCAAGCAGCTCGTGATGAAATGCAATGGGGTGAAGAGGGCCCACCTCCATTGCTAGTGAAAATTGCTCCGGACTTGTCGAAGCAAGATCTTGAAGATATTGCAGCGGTATTTATATTTGCTTAATAATACTTTTTGTTTTATAATCTGGTGTTCTTACGTGCGTCATTTGATTTTTTAGGTTGCTCTTGCTCTCCGCTTGGATGGTTTGGTATGTTTCTTGCTTTAATCTCACTAAGGCTTCAAACAACAATCATTAACCATGGACCTCGATATATATACATATATAAATATATAAATATTTGTTATTTGTAGATTATATCAAATACAACTATTTCAAGGCCTGAAGTAGTGCAGAGCAATCCTGTGTCAAAAGAAACCGGCGGACTAAGCGGGAAACCGCTTTTCACTTTATCAACCAACATCCTAAAGGACATGTATATTTTAACAAAGGTACATTTTGCTAGCTAGTAATTGTTATCTGAATGTACACGTTTTCTCCGGTTTTATTCTCTGAATGTACACGTTTTTCTTGTTCTTAGGGAAAGATTCCTTTGATCGGGTGCGGAGGTGTGAGCAGGTCCGTGTCTGCTTTGCATCTTATTTTTGTAAACAAGTATTAATTATAACTATAAAGTTACTAGATGAATAATCTTACTAAATGTTTACTTGATCTAGTGGTGAGGATGCTTACAAAAAAATAAGAGCAGGAGCAACTCTTGTTCAGCTTTATACAGCATTTGCTTATGGTGGACCCGCCCTTATACCTCAAATAAAGGTATCTTGTTTCATAAATATTATCATGACGAATATCTGAACAATAAACGTATCGACTGCCTAAACACTGAACCGAAAACCTTAAAATCTGTTTTCGTTCGTTGTGCAGGCGGAACTTGCACAATGCTTGGAAAGGGACGGGTTCAAGTCAGTTTATGAAGCCGTTGGTGCAGACTGCAGATGATCAATCATATGCCAATTTTGTGATGGTTTTGTAAAGATAAGCGACCGGATGCATCTCCATAAACATATTTACACCTTCATCCTGAAGCTGTAGTTTTCGGGACTTAGAAAATTATAAATTCTTCCCTTTATTATTTATTTTATTTTATTTTATTTTTTATAAGATGTTTTGAGAGAGTAGCTGTTAAACAATTTTGATGTTTGATTGATGCCCATAAGTTGTTTCATGACAGCTACATCATTTTTTTCATATATTTTATTGCAAAATGCGTGACATATGGGACTCTTAAGCACGTGGTATTTTAATATTTTATTAAATTTTGTTTTTATTTTCTCCTAACTTTCTAATTTTGGAGTTTAGGCAAACCATGCTGAAATAAAACACTTCACTTTATGTTGATTTTTTACTGGATATGACACCTTTTGTTTTGATTGAATATATGAGGCACATTATTGTTACCCCAAACCTAAGTTTTTAGTTTCATACTCGTAATTAGCTTGTTAAAACCTCGCTAGCAGATGTCTTACCTGAGTTCAGTATGTGTAGAGAATTGACATAATCGTACACATGTATATATTGCTTTAAATATGATATGTAAAGTAGTTATATTATCGAATTATCACCCCACTCAACTAAGCTAATAAACTTGACACATATTACTTACAAATACTTATCTAGTTTTAGCAAAGTTTCTACTTAAAATTGGTTTCGTATTAAATGAGGTATATATGTGTGTTCATTTAAGAAGCAAGGATACATTAAGTACGAAACCATACAATGCACTTTGTATCTATTGCCTTGAAAGTGATACATGTTATGTAACTGTCCCCATTTTTTCTCTCTCGCTACTTTGATTATCTTCATTGTGCTACGTACAAGTAGATTATACGGTTTTTGCAGTTCTGAAACGGTTCTTACAGTTCTCAACATCATACCGATTTAGAACTGAATATTAATACAATACAACAAATGACTAGTGAGGAGGTGTTGCAATCATAACATAACGAGTGGTTTTCAGTACATATTGGGAGGGAGTTTGTAAGGAAAAACAATGAGGCAACACCTTTTGAGTAAGGTGGTTTGGTCATATTCAAATCTTTGAATGCATCAACCACCACACGATGTCTAAATAGACGGAAATGGTTTGACATAACACTATAGTGTTTGATCAAATGTAATAATAATGTAAAAGAGCCTAAATACAAGGATTTATTATAATCAACAAATAAACAAGATGTGAATGAGAACGTCTGGAAATCAATGTGTTCGATAACCAAATCATTTTAATTAATCAAAAGTTAATGCATTATTTAGCTAGTATTTTGTTATTTGTCTTAATCTTTTTATTATGTTAATTTTTATATTGATAAATTTGTAATTATAACCGAGCTACCTGCCTTTTAAATTGTCATCTATGTGAGTGTAATGTAAACTCCTTTTTAATTGTTCTCAAACAGTGACGGAGCTTGAACAAAAACTCAGCAGGGGCCGGACTTTCAAAATCTAAATCTGTGTGGGCCAGACTCTTAAAATTCCAATATTTTACACTACAAAGAAATCCAGAAAGTTTTGATAAAATTAACACTATGAGCGAAAAATCAGTAGGGGGTGGGAGGGGGGGGGGGAGGGGCACCGCTGACCCCAATAAAGCTTCGCAAACGTTCTCAAGGTACAAGAGGTGAAATGCTCAAATCCTATTCTTGTCTAGAGTATCACTGTCATGAAAGAATTGGAATATTTCAATCTTAGTCTTTACTAATTCGGTATATAAATCTCTAACATGTTAATAAATTAAATGAATATAACTTTAAATACTTTAAAAAATAACTTAAATACTTTAAACAGGGTAGTCACATCTAATGTATTCCAATGTAAACATGAGACCTATAATATCCTATATAAAAATAGGTTAATAGTATAACTGTATAGTCATATTTAATGTGTAAACTTCTAAAATTTCTAGTATAAATATAAAAAAAAATATTGTACCCTAGTTATTTCCATAGTACCTTTACATACCAACATTAGATATATTGAACAAGTTAGTCGCGTGCAATTTATTCTGGGAATGTGGTGGCGGTAAGAACTTGGGGGATGTTGTTAAATGGTTTGATGTTTCTAAAGTGTTTGGATTTTTGCCTAACAAAGAGCTATGAATTAGTTGGATTCGCTGCATATATCGAATACAAAAGAATACTTATTCATGGTGTTATTCTCAATTTCTCACGACTTGGTGGACGCTTTGAAAAAATCGGAATGAAGTTTTTTTGCAATATGGCGGCTGGAAGAATCGTATTTGTTATACGATCATTAATTATTCTTTTTGATGGTATAGTAATAGGAATAATAAAATAAATGTATCATGGATTCAAAATCTGTTCCATGTCATGTATTTTTCTTGCCATTGCTAGCTTGTCATGTAATTTTTTGCTTGTTATATGAAAGTTCAATAAATTTTAATAGTTGTTATCAAACTTTTAAATCATTTAAAACCAAACAAAGCGCTTGTGCACACACAAACAACATGAAACACACCCCATATATCAACACCTCCTCCAACATCAAGTACATAAATAGACAACCTTCCATCACTTTTGATTAATTGGATTTATCTTCAAGTTTCACAAGAAATATTTTCTTTATCAAAATACTCATAAAATTATAAATGATGCATCCATCCCCTAGTTGAGTTCTTACAACGTCCATATCAATAATAAAACACTTTTAAAACTTCAATCATATTGAAAAAACATACACATTACACATTCCATTCCATTTTAGAACAAAAGTGAAACTACTTTATTATTTTATATTTGGGGTAACTTTATAAAAATGTAACATAGTTTGACGATTGTTCCAATTAAGTCACTGAAACTTTTTATGTCTCTTTAAAGTCACTAAAGTTTTATTTAGCGTTCTGATACTATGTAATTAGCAGGTGTTATCAATGATGATGTGTCAGGTTTTATTATTTTTCTTAAAATTTTTTGATATGATATGGAAAATGTAAATCATGAAATATAATTTTCAGTTTAAATAAAATCACTTTTATTCTAAAATTCTAAAATATATAAAAGGTTAATCAATCAACAGATTCGTTCATGCCTGTTCGTGGATCGAAACCAATATTGGCGATGACGAAGCTAAGCGCAGCAGCCACGGAACTGAGTGCGGCGGATGGACGGAATGGTAACAACGGCAAAGGTGGGGCGCAGTGATGACGGACTGTATTGATCAGAAAATAGCGGCGGCACCGGACTCGTGTGCGGCAACGAAGTTTGAGCGGAACAGAGGACATTAAGGATAGGTCGCAAGGTGTTTTTAAAGGCTGATGTTTGGATTTCGCGTTACGAACTTCTTCCCCTGATCGTAGAAGGAGATGTCGATATATCTGATCGGAATTACTCTTCCGATTGAGATGAAAAAGAAAGGTGTACGGCAACTGAGGAGGAGAAGATTTAGAACTAATCATACTTTTATTTCTTATATTTTATTGTTATTTGACAATTTTGAATATTACAAAAAGAAAAGAAAATAAAAGAAAAAAATAGTAACCTAGTGACATGGTAATTATATACTATTAGAACACGAAATTAAAGTTTAGTTATTTTAAAGAGACTATAAGTTTAGATGACTTAATTGGAACAGGAGGCAAACTTGGTTACATTTCTATGACATTTTCCCTTTATATTTTATGGAAACTACTAAGAAATTTACATTTACTGATATATTTTATACAATGGCGGACCCATGAATATTTTTATGGGAGGGGAGGGGTGCGGAATATTTTTAAAAATATTAGGCCCGCACTATATAAAAAACTCGGTTCATATCGGTCGGTTCGGATCGGTCATGTAAAACAAAGAACATCAAGCTAAAATTTATATAATCCTTTTCGTTATATCATTCTTCCTTAAATTTTCTTAACTCTTTCCCTTGAAAGATTTGATTGTGGGAATTCAATACCTGTTGGTTTACATGGTTCTCTTAGTAGGTATGCCCTTCTAACACCATCTCATTGATTCACGTTATATCATACAATCGGCTTGCGATCATAAGGATCCGAAGGAAGAGTATCCACATCAACAAATTCGGAAGTTGATTCAACCCTTTTCCTCTTGAGAAAATCATACCATAACTTCCCTACTCATGGTTCCTATCACATATGAGTCGATCCATAAGTTCATAAAACAACACTTAAGTACTAAACATATGAATAGTTCCATTAGTTCATCGCTCCATGGAGGTCATGTGTCTACTGAAGATGTCAATGGACGTCATGTGTTTACTGAAGATGGTATGGCAGATCGAGAAAGAATGAGGCAAGTCTGAGAGGGAGACTTATGGAAGTTAATATTGGGTGGAAGTGATAAAATTACTACATTAACTAGAGAGGTTCGGTTGATCTCAAAGGAGTGGTTTGGCGAATGGGGATTGGGCCCGAAATGTTGAAATAGAGTCCTATGCTTCATGATAAGATATTCATTAAATCGGATTGGTTTAAAGTTTAAACTGAACAAATTAAACAGCCTAATTGTTTTCGGCAAACCAAATTATGGTTAGATTAGTTATGTTGACTAAAGATCCTGTACAAATAGACTTATCGTATAAAACGTATGAATGTCGTGAAAAAGTAAAAAAAAAAATACGGTGACATTTTCATAATTATTTTACTCGTAGGGTCATTATAAAAATTACCCAACATGATCAAAATTACCCTACAAGATTATTTGTAGAGTAATTTTGATAATTACCATACGAGTAAAATAATTACGAAAATGCCAACGCATTTTTTACTTTTTCATGATATTTGTATGTTTTATATAATAAACGTATTTGTATTTGATCTTTGAGTAAAATGCAATTTTACCCCCTGGGGTTTAGGCCAATTGGTACTCTGACCCCCCCCCCTAACGAAATAATTGCAATTTTAACCCCCCAACGTTTAACGTTTGGTGTTATGTCGCAAGTTTACCCCTGGACCATGTTTCCATCACAGATCACCGTTTTCTTTTAATGGTCAAAGGGCAAAAAGGTGAAATCACCATACTCTTGAGCTGCAACCTCATATAATTCCCATTTCATCACTTTGAAACCCTAAAGTTAACCTACCTCTAAATTCAAGAGCTGCTCATTGGCGATCAGGCATTCTTCAAGAATTACAGTGGATTAGAACTCTGTTACGAGCATGGATCTTCGATTGTGGAAGGTACGAGCTGAAGATCAGTATTTCGAACCAGATGAAATGTACCGTAAGTGACATGCAAGCTCACAGGGTCTGAATTAGGTAAAATTTGAACCTTTTTCTGTGTTAATTTGTTATTGATGTTTGTTTACAGGTCAAACCCAATCTCAATTTACCATAAAATTTCACCACGGAGGTAATTTTGTAGAAAACCCAAATAGGAAATACTTTGGTGGAAAGATAAACTACATTGATCATGTAGATTTTCGAGTGTTGAATACTGATGTTTTAGAGGAGATGGTTAAGAAATTAGGATACAATGATGGTCTCTTTTTCTGCATTCATTACAAGGAACCCTATTGTTCTTTGGATTTTGGTCTTAGGACATTAAAATGTGATGTTAACTTAGAGCCTCCTATCTTTGATCATGTGCGTCAAGGAGTCCACATGATAGACATGTATGTTACCGTAGGTCAACAATCTTGATTGAGTCAAGTGAAGTTCCTGTAGGGCCATGTAAAGCAATTGTTCCAGCATCATTTATAATAAATAATCAGAATCAAAGTCTGAATGAAGATGAGGAAGAAATTGAAGATCATAATGAAGAGAGTGAAGAAAGTGATCTTGATTATGAGTATATTGAGGAAGATAATTTGGTTTATGAAATAGAGGTGGATATGCAGAGGTTTAGTGCTAATGTTGAATTTACTAGGGAAGAACTGGATGGTTCAAGTGATGGGGATCATGATGATGAGAGAAGCGAAGAAGGTCATCTGCCTGTAGACCTGGAGGACTTTGAAAGTGGGCCTGATGACAATTCAAGCCTTAGAGATAAGGTTGCCAGGAAGATAAGGAGGAGAAACAAGGGTGGTTTAAAAGGTCCAAATGATCTGCCATTCTTTGTTGGTCAGCTTATTGATGACAAGAATAAGATGAATCAGATGGTGAAAGATTATGCTCTTAAGGCAAGGAGGGATGTGTTTATTCTAAAAAAACGAATTGTTAAGGTATAGGGTAGTATGTTTTGGAAGTAATCCACCACTACTTGGTCCTGTAAAAAAAGGGAGATGAGGGGCAAAACAATAAATGCACCAAAGTAGGGCAAAAATACAAGCACCTTAAAAGGCATACCAAGCCCACCTGTCCTTGGGCAGTTCACATCTCAAGGCATACAGACAAGGATAAGTGGTGTGTGAAGACCATTCATAATCAACATAATTGTTTGACAACAAGGGCCGTTTCTTTGTACACAATGAGTTCGATTGCCAGAGAGATCCAACCTATGATTGAAAGCAATCCAGACATGCCAATTCATGCAATTCAAAGTCAACTGCTTGGGAAGCATCAACTAGAAATATCACTAGCTAAGAGGATAGAAACTACGAGGATTTATGGTGATTACCAAGAACAGTATGGTCTACTAAGGTCATACTGTGATGAACTTCTAAAAGCCAACCCAGGTAGTACAATTAAAATTGATGTGGAGCCATGTGGGAACTCAGGTAGTCCTACAAGGCAGTTTCGAAGGATTTATGTTTGTTTTGCCTCTATGATGAGAGGATTTAAGATGATTGGAAGACCATTGCTGGGTGTGGATGGTTGTTTCATGAAAGGTCCATTTCCTGGACAGGTCTTGAGTGCTGTTCGTATAGATGGGAACAATAGTATATGTTAAGGAATAGCATTGATGCTGGCATACCAGAAGAGTGGGTTTCTGATGTGTATTGGCTGTCAACATGGAAGAAAGTTTATGACAATGTGATAGAGCCAATCAACGGGCCGGAGATGTGGACTCCTTCACAGGGTCCAACAACACTCATCCCACCAAAGCATCATACACAAGTTGGAAGGCCAAAGAAGAAACGAAAGAAGGCATTTGGTGAAAAAGAGCTTGAGCAGGAGTTCGACAAAGGAGGTAAAATGACCAGAAAGGAACCAGCATCAAGTGTGGTAAATGTGGGAACATGGGTCACAATGTCACACCCCAACCGATGGCGGAATCATCGGGGCGCGACACTAGGCGAATCAGATTGCTCAAGAGAATCCACAACAACTATCTTGCGATAATATTTATTACATTTGTTATCCCATACTAACAAATAATACAATCACATAAGTTATCACAGATTTCTTGTCCTCTCGAACAATACTAATCCTACAACCTAGATTTTAGGCGAGTTTCTAGACTTCCTAGCTTGATTTGATGTAGACTGCGACTAATCCTGCAACATACATTAAAATAATGTCAATACAAAAGTATTGGCGAATATACAGGTTTGATATGTAATAGTGTAATAAATAAAAGCTGCGAATTTCCACATACATAAACGTAATACACGACATATATACTCACAAAACTGATACTACCAGCTAAGTCCTCGAGCTTCGATTGCTATTGCTAAACTAGACCCCGTCGGGTGCAATAGTACTATACTAGTCATGGTGGGACGTCGCGAGTATAAGTCCTAGCACATATGTAACTAGCATCACGTATAACTATGCACATTGGTCATTCGCAAGTGATAAATAGTTCAAGCATTTGATGTGATTTGATTTGATAACAACGTATGTTACACCTAAAAGTGCAAAAGCAAAAAGGGTTCAAGTATACTCACAATGCGTATTTAGCGAGGACACAACTTGATTGGATCGGTTGAGAGTGCGCCTGAGTTAGCCTAGACAAGGAATGGTAGGGTAAGCGAGGCACAGTACACCAAACGTGAAGAGTCGGGTAATCGGCCTAGTGGTGATCCGATCGGATGTCAATCCGGTCGGATGAGCACACCTGGTCGGATGACCACCTTCGATCGGATGGGCTTTTCTGATTGGATGACCATAACTGGTCGGATGACTATAACCGGTCGGATGACCATAACCGGTCGGATGGCCATAACCATTCGGATGACCATATCTGGTTGGATGAGACTGTCCAGTCGGATGATCTGTCCGGCCGGATGATCTGTCCGGTCGGATAATCTGTCCAATCGGATGGGCTATCTGGTCGGTTGGTCTGTCCAGTTCCATCGTCCTGATCAACTGTTCTTGATAGCATTTGGAGAGAATACAGGTGGTTTTACTGGGATGGTGTGATATTGGGTTAAACAACTGAAATTCCATCAGTTCCGACCCGTCCTAACGGCCAGGAACCACCCCGTTCCATCAGATCTGGTCGTTCTTGACGGTTTCTTCATGTTTAATCCGAAATCACACAATACTTTGGTTAGATACATAGATTTTTAGGTGAGATTGTTGTAAAACATGTGGAAATCGCTCAGATCTGAGTTGTTTATGGTGAAATGAGGTCACACTTTGAAGTTCATATGAACTCTTGATGACATCATCTTTAAACACCTCAAATCAGTAGATTTCACGGTTAAAAGTTGAGTTTTAAAAGATAGAAAGGTGTAGAATTGAGTGTAGTTCATAGAAGTACAAGATTTACGTTGAGATCTTACCGGAATCGCGAGAAATCGAGAGAAAAGGGTCCAAGAGCGTGCTGGTCGAGTGGGAGCTGTCACATCACTGTTCAAGTGAAGTGACAGGCTATTTATAGGCAAGAGAAAAGGGTAGGGGTGATTTGGTGATCTGGGTGGGATGGCCCATCCGTTCGGATGGCCTATCCGTTCGGATGGCCTATCCGTTCGGATGGCCTATTCGTTCGGATAGCCATTCCGGTTGGGTCTTCGGTGCGGAGAATTTCACCGTTTCGAGCGTTGCGATAGTTTTGGGTACGCGTTTTCTATATTTAATTATTATTATTATTATTATTATTATTATTATTATTATTATTATTATTATCATATATATATTTAATCACAAGGGGCCGTACTTACGTATCCATATTTCAAAGTTGCGATACAATAACCGGGTTTCGTTTCGATTACGCGATTACTTGCGACGCTTCACGGTCATTGAGGAGGGTAGAATAGGTCCTCATTCAATGCCATCGTGATCGTTAATGTGCGTTTTGAGTAATGAGTTGCACTGCGACACATCACGGCTATCAAGGAGGGTAGAATTGGTCCTCACTCGACATCTTCGTGGTTGTCAGCAAGTGCAATGTGATGTGATAGCGATAAAACATGCGATAATATGCGAAAATGTTGCGATATAGCGATGTATGCGACATAGGTACATTATGATTTGAATCTATGGTGATAGGTGTAACGAGTATAATGAGTAGTAACAACGCACGAACGTGCGGGTTGTTACAGTCTCCCCTGCTTTAGGAAATTTCGTCCCGAAATTAATCCACAAGAAGGGTCGCGAGAGTTGACGCGAGCGAGTAAGCGATAAAGCGACGAGAGAGCGAGCGATCGATTGGGTATACACATGCGAGGGCATTGCGAAGACCAAGCGAGAGCGAAGAGAAATGCGGTTCATTTATCCAAAAGGCGATGACACACACAAGATTGTGATTCAAAAGAGTTTTAAATTTTCGAAAAGTCGATTAATTAGGAAAACTTATTTATGAAAATCTTCCCATGGTGCGGCATTAGCTGTAGTGATGCTCGCACCAGCACGATGAGAAGGGTTTTGTTAGGTTACTAAACGATTTTAAAGTGATTAAAACTTGTTTTACGAAATTTTCTCGTCACGCGGTAGTAACTCGAGTCGATTGTCATACCAACGTTACAAGATAATCTCGTTTTGTACAAAGGTTTTGATTAGTTTTGAGAAAAAGTTTTGTGAGGAAAAGGTCAGTTTTAAAATTTGGGTAACCAAAGCCTTTTAATTATATAAAAAATTTAAATTTAAGGTCGGCCCGCATGGCACTTTCCCACGAAAGTTCTACAATATGGCTAAAACACTTATATATAGGAAGTACCAGCGGCGTATCCACCATGTTTTAGCCATCTGGCTTCCGTCTCGTGAGGCCGTGTCATACGTATCGACATAGTACAGACAGATTTGCCATGACTTGATCCAAACGGGAAACGGTTGGATCAAGTCTTGGAAGGCGAACTGAGTGATGGAGTCGTTTTCAAACTCAGTTTAGCGATACGAGTGAGTGCGGTAAGTGGTAGCAGTACGCAATAATTGTTAACACGAACACAACATAGACATAGTAAGTGAAGACGGCGACGATGAGGGAAAAGCGATAAACGACGAGCGATAGCGACAACCGTCGAGCGATGGGCGACGATCAATGCATTGCAAGTGATGGGAATATGCGATTTGATTGGATTAGATTAAACAACCCACAAATTTTAACTAACATTAGACCCCACATGGCCTTTTTTCCACAAAAGTCTGCTGATATGGCTAAAACATTTATATATAGGAAGTACCAGCGGCGTATCCACCATGCTTTAACCATACGAGTTTCGTTCCATGAAGCGAGGTCATGTGTGCTAACACAACACAGACAACATAATTAATGGTCAGCGATAGCGATGACGATAAGCGTTAAGCGATACACGATGAGCGATGGAGCAATACACAAGCGATAAAGCGATACACACGATAGGCGATAGCGCGATACACATAATAAGCGATAGCGCGATACACATAATAAGCGATAGCGCGATAAGCGATTGAGATTGAAAGATAGATTCCAGCGATAATGCGATTGCGAGCGTGTTGACTTACGAAAAGTCTTGCGATTACACGCTTTGGTTTGCGATTGAGATTGTTACGCCTTGCGATGTAGTATAGTGTGTGGAAGATAACCACAATAGCATAATAGGTTTACGTTCCATCTCCACATGGCACTTTCTTCACAAAACTTCGGTTGGCACCGCGAAACACCATCATGTTTCTCAACCATGCGCCTCTGTTCCGTGAATAGGTGTCAGACTTCGTCAGACATGGTCAAGACGCTTATATATAGGAAGTACCAGCGACGTATCCACCACGCTTAACCATGCCCTGAATGTTAAGGCATCATTGAAACTCACTACGATCTCCGTGTACTAACCAAAATAATCCCGTGTGCACCCGTGATTAATTTGATTCTTGCACGTTTATCGTACCTTATCTCAAGAACGCATAGTAGGGGTAAAATACATTATATAGTACATAGTGCTAGCATATAGATTGTGTGCAAGTATAAGAGAGAAATAGAATCCACATGCGTCGAGAAAGTTTCCACACATAAAAGAAATTAACGGCGAAAAGTCATATTATTACAACAACATTAGAAGTAAGATAACGTTGCTGTGGAGTACTTCTGCGGAGACTGCGGTTGTTGCTGAAATTCCTCAAGGTCGCGGTCCCGTACGACAGTGCTGCGTAAGATGACCATACCAGTTGCAATTTGCGCAATAGCGGCAGTTAGCTTCTGGCGGGTGATGATACGTACACGGGAGACACAGGGGATGAGCTCTGTTGTAGGCGCACTTCAAGTGAACTGGAGCTGCTCGGAGAGGTTTTGGTTGCGACAGCCCAGTTGTTGAAGAGTCTGGGCCCATGGTCTTGCGTTTGCGGCTGGGCTGAGCTTCTTGAGATGATGCTGTGTCGTTGGCGGATTCTTCTGATGATTCGCTGGAGACATCGTCAGAGGAGTCTTCAGAAGGATCGTTGGTAGATTTGCTGGAAGAATCGTCAGAAGAATTGATGATGATTGCTTGATGAGCTTGTTTGACAAAATTCTTGGAGAAGAATCCGTCCAAGACTCGTTTGTCGTTGATCTCTGCGGCCAAACGGTAGGTCTCTTCGATGGTACCAGGTCTTGCAGCTTCGACAAAATCACCCACACACTCAGGCAAGCCGCGAATGTACTTCGGGATGGCTTTTTCTGAAGTGTTGACTTGACTTGGGCAGATTACGCTAAGCTGTTTGAACCTTGCGGTGTAGCCAGCATTGTCATCTTTGATTTGCTTGATTTTCCAAAATTCGTCTTCTAGCTTCTGGACTTCGTGGGGAGGGCAGTACTCTTTCTTCATGAGCTCTTTCAGCTCATCCCAAGAGAGAGTAAGCTGCGAAGATCCCACGTTTGTTGCGTTCGGTAGTCCACCAGTCGAGTGCTCGTGATTGAAATACTCCGGTAGCGCAAGTAGTACGGAAAATATCAGGACACCCACTTTGATGAAGGGTAACATCGATAGAATCGAACCACTGGAGTAGTTGGGTCATGCCTCCTTCACCCATGAACTCCATCGGGTCACAGGCTTTGAAGTGTTTGTAGAGGAAAGCAGATTGCGGCGCTTCCGTCTTAGAGTCTTCCGAGGCTCGAGAGTTGCTGAGAGAGTGCACTTGAGTGACAAATTTGAGGAATGATCTTGGCCACTTCCCTGGTCACAAGTGAGGCAATCCTCTTATCGACGCTTCGTTTGGCTCTTCTCCTAGCTGTTCGTTTCGAGGTAGAGTCGTTGGAAGGCATCTAGACAGAGAGAGATTTGGAATGAGATTCGATCATAATGATTTTTTGAGTTTCCGATGCGATTGAGCGCAGTCAAAACTTGTAGCGTGTAATATATTAGATTTCACATAGGAGACACGAAATTCCTAGGTTCACACACAATGATTTGTTTGTATTTAGATATAGATAGTTGTAGTTTACACTTATACACACATATCGGTGTAGAATACGAGAGGACGCGATGAGAGGGAGAGATCGAGAGCGTAAGCGAGTAATTAGACATTAGTTTTGTTGCGAACATTCGGTTTTCGTTTTAGATTGCGATGGCTATGCGAGTTGTGCGTTGTGTAAAACAAGGAGCGAAAATTGATAATTCGGGAAATCGATAAGGCGTAAAATAAACACATAATACGTAGTTAAGTTTATTAAAGCGTAAAACCGGCGAGTCGTAGGCTTAGCAATGTAATCGGAGTGCCTCGGGTGTTTAGGCGTCGACTATCTAAGGTAACTCAACTATACTCAACAAGTTCGTGCACGCGCATTGACCTAGAAGAGTTATGCTTCCACTGGGATGCAGCTCATGGCATTCGTCTTCCTAGTCATCGCGTGGCTCGAGTCATTGTCATGGTTGAGTCCTTGGTGAGAGCTTTTCGAAAACCATTTTAGAGAGTGGAACGATTTATTAAGGTACGGGTTTCACCCCTGACTTAACAGCTTCGTTCCCAATTGTGGTTGTGCTCTTCGAATAAATCCGAGAGTTCCACTAGAATTTCGAAATGGAGAATTTCGTCGAGATGTGGATGTCACTCCTAACTTGATGAAAGGTTCTCGTGCTAGAAAAATGCGTTGAGTGAGCAATCCTATCGAGAGTTCTTGGCTTTCACACCTTGTCTCGACTGGATCACTCGGTTGTGATATGCGAGTATTTTCGAAAACATGTGCATTGTGTCAACCTTAGGAAAGGCTAAGTAGTATTTCAGCCTTAGGGAAGGCTTCTTCGTGTGAAGCTGTAGCATGCGGTGTTCACACAAAGTCGTAATTTTAGCGAATTCGGATCGAGAGTATCAAGTAGGCCCAATACAAACCCTACTGGGTTCGTATGAGTTGGCCTGTTGGTACTTAGACTATAGACTAGGTCAATTTCTAAGACGTCGACCCGGACTAGGTTGAGTCTTGCCTAATTCCCTATAGTTATGGCTCTGATACCAATCTGTCACACCCCAACCGATGGCGGAATCATCGGGGCGCGGCACTAGGCGAATCAGATTGCTCAAGAGAATCCATAACAACTATCTTGCGATAATATTTATTACATTCGTTATCCCATACTAACAAATAATACAATCACATAAGTTATCACAGATTTCTTGTCCTCTCGAACAATACTAATCCGACAACCTAGATTTTAGGCGAGTTTCTAGACTTCCTAGCTTGATTTGATGTAGACTGCGACTAATCCTGCAACATACGTTAAAATAATGTCAATACAAAAGTATTGGCCAGTATACAGGTTTGATATGTAATAGTGTAATAAATAAAAGCTGCGAATTTCCACATACATAAACATAATACACGACATATATACTCACAAAACTGATACTACCAGCTAAGTCCTCGAGCTTCGATCGCGATTGCTAAACTAGACCCCGTCGGGTGCAATAGTACTATACTAGTCATGGTGGGACGTCACGAGTATAAGTCCTAGCACATATGTAACTAGCATCACGTATAACTGTGCACATTGGTCATTCACAAGTGATAAATAGTTCAAGCATTTGATGTGATTTGATTTGATAGCAACGTATGTTACACCCAAAAGTGCAAAAGCAAAAAGGGTTCAACTTTACTCACAATGCGTATTTAGCGAGGACACAACTTGATTAGATCGGTTGAGAGTGCGCCTGAGTTAGCCTAGACAAGCAATGGTAGGGTAAGCGAGGCATAGTACACCAAACGTGAAGAGTCGGGTAATCGGCCTAGTGGTGATCCGATCAGATGTCAATCCGGTCGGATGAGCAGACCTGGTCGGATGACCACCTTGGATGGGCTTTTCTGGTTGGATGACCATAACTGGTCGGATGACTATAACCGGTCGGATGGCCATAACCGTTCGAATGACCATATCTGGTTGGATGAGACTGTCCGGTCGGATGATCTGTCCGGTCGGATAATCTGTCCAATCGGATGGGCTGTCCGGTCGGTTGGTCTGTCCGGTTCCATCGTCCTGATCAGATGTTCTTGATAGCATTTGGAGAGAATACAGGTGGTTTTACTGGGATGGTGTGATATCGGGTTAAACAACTGAAATTCCATCAGTTCCGACCCGTCCTAACGGCCAGGAACCACCCCGTTCCATCAGATCTGGTCGTTCTTGACGGTTTCTTCATGTTTAATCTAAAATCACACAATACTTTGGTTAGATACATAGATTTTTAGGTGAGATTGTTGTAAAACATGTGGAAATCGCTCAGATCTGAGTTGTTTATGGTGAAATGAGGTCACACTTTGAAGTTCATATGAACTCTTGATGACATCATCTTTAAACACCTCAAATCAGTAGATTTCATGGTTAAAAGTTGAGTTTTAAAAGATAGAAAGGTGTAGAATTGAGTGTAGTTCATAGAAGTACCAGATTTACGTTGAGATCTTACCGGAATCGCGAGAAATCGAGAGAAAAGGGTCCAAGAGCGTGCTGATCGAGTGGGAGCTGTCACATCACTGTTCAAGTGAAGTGACAGGCTATTTATAGGCAAGAGAAAAGGGTAGGGGTGATTTGGTGATCTGGGTCGGATGGCCCATCCGTTCGGATGGCCCATCCGTTCGGATAGCCCATCCGTTCGGATGGCCCATCCGTTCGGATGGCCCATCCGTTCGGATGACTCATCCGTTTGGATGGCCTATCCGTTCGGATAGCCATTCCGGTTGGGTCTTCGGTGCGGAGAATTTCACCGTTTCGAGCGTTGCGATTGTTTTAGGTACGCGTTTTCTATATTTAATTATTGTTATTATTATTATTATTATTATCATATATATATATATATATATATATATATATTTAATCAAAAGGGGCCGTACTTACGTATCCATATTTCAAAGTTGCGATACAATAACCGGGTTTCGTTTCGATTACGCGATTACTTGCGACGCTTCACGGTCATCGAGGAGGGTAGAATAGGTCCTCACTCAATGTCATCATCATCGTTAATGTGTGTTTTGAGTAATGAGTTGCACTGCGACACATCATGGCTATCAAGGAGGGTAGAATTGGTCCTCACTCGACATCTTCCTGGTTGTCAGCAAGTGCAATGTGATGTGATAGCGATAAAACATGCGATAATATGCGAAAATGTTGCGATATAGCGATGTATGCGATATAGGTACATTATGATCTGAATCTCTGGTGCTAGGCGTAACGAGTATAATGAGTAGTAACAACGCATGAACGTGCAGGTTGTTACACACAATGTCAGGAGCTGCAAAGGACAAGGGGGTGAACAATCCACTGCTTCACAGGAATCACACACTGCCACTCAAGGTGCACCAGTTTACAATCTTTATGAGTGACGGATGGTTTTTATGGTTTGTAGTATCTGTAGTTGTTTGGTTGTTTGTCAAGTTTGTTCAAGACAATGTTTGTTTTCATTTCTGCACGTTTGACTATGGTTTGTAACTTTAGACTATGTTTGTCATGAAGATGTTTGGTTGTTTGACTATGGTTATGTTTGTCATGAAGATATTTGTGTTCAAACAGAATTTTGGCGGAAAGTGATTAGATTACATTGCAACATTTAGTACAAATAAGTGGTCCAAAATACAACATACAACCAAACAAATCTACATGTTGTTTTCTACCCTATTTCCAATGACAATCATCCAAACAAGACCAATCCGAATCAGAACCATGCTCCCCTTCATATTGGTCAAAGTACCAATCATCCTCTTCATCCCAATATGTGTAATCCCATGCATGTTCTAGCACTTCAGGGTCACAATCCTTTGTCGGATCTCCGAATATCTTTTCATAATCTGTTTCTTGCTCCATGTAAGGTCTGAGTATCTCAGAGTCTTGATCCTCAAAGTATACATAATTGTCTAGTTCTTCGGCTGCAACGACGTCTTCATCCTTAGTAATATCTTTCTCATTCTCAACTATATCTTTCTCTTTGTCAGCAATACCTACAGAATTACAAACAGGCTACCAAGACAAACATAAAGTAAGAACTTGAAAAGGACCATTGCACAAACTTGAAAACTCATAACTCAAATATGTCACACCCTGACTTTTGCGGAAGCGTATGATGTGTGACTGGTTTAATATCATTGCATTCAATCATAATAAATAACTACATGATCAAAACGATGTTCATCCATTCATAAAATTTGAGTATACAAACACTGGTTATTTAAGTTTTAAAACACAACCTTTGACTAGGTTACAAACCGATAAAAGTGGATGACATCTAATACTTGAAGTCTACTTCTAGAAACAACACCCGCGCCCAAGATCCAACCTGTCACCTGAAATACATGTAATTTTGGAAAACATCAACAAAAGTTGAGCGAGTTCATGCGTTTTGTTTGAGTACTTGTATACTTTTGAGAGACTCCTTTGAAAACATGTATGAAAGCGTGTATGAACATACCAAGTAAGTATTATACAAGGACATTAAGGCATGTGAAGACATAGGGAGTACTCGAAATGAGTAAGCTTATAACCTTGTCGATTTCCCTCGACTATGTCGATTTCCCTCGACTATGTTGATTTCCCTCGACTATGTCAATTTACCTTGACTAAGTCAATTTCCCTTGACTATGTCGATTTACCTCGACTATGTCGATTTCCCTCGACTATGTCGAGTACCCTCGACTATGTCGAGTACCCTCGACTGGGACACCGACGCACTCACATGAGGACCATGAGTGGGGCTCGGCCGTACCCGTTAGATCTAACCCTCGTCCCTAATTAAGTATTAATGGCATTTCAATATTAAGTCTATGCTCACATGATCTAGTATTTCATAGGCATTTCATACTGTTTAAGCATTCGTAACATGTATTCCACCCCCGAGAGTTATAAAACCAAAAACAGTTAAGAGAAAAGGGGGAGCATGAACTCACTGTTTTGCGTCTTCGATACTCGTAACTCAATTCTCCTTAGCAAACACGACTCCCTACAATGTACTAATGTCTATTAGACGAACGGGCCGTGCCTTGGCTTAGAGTTTAACGTTTTTGAGTTACGTTTCTTATGTTCCCAATATTATTCCAAGTTATAATTACTTGTTAAAATAATGATTATTTTAACTCTAAATTATATTCAGCTTTTGGAATAATCGTTAAACAATATTCTTGTAACAATAATTCTTGAGCATTTATTTTCGTATTTCCTTCCCAAGCATGGGAGTATTTCATACATGTATTTCAAGAAAATATATATTTTTCATATATCTTCTAAATATTCTAAGAAAATATATTTTTACTTCCAAAAATATTATATTTTCTCGTTGTCGAAAATATGATATACTTTGTAATAATAACGAAAATCATATTTTCATTTCTTGTGTCCAAAATAATATTTACCAAAAACATATTTATGATGGTATTTTCCGGAATATTTCGTAAGTTACGTTCTTGCGTTCGATTTCACAATATCAAGTGTGTAGCTCATATATTTATTCCTTGTAATCTTTGGTATTATTTTGGATTTGTAAGTTCTTGGTATTATGTTAAGTTATATTATTTTACCCTAAAATAATATAACTATTTCACAAAGTATACAAGTATTCACACAAGTGTCTTAATATATATATATATATATATTTAAAATATATATTTATCCATTTTTATTTATAAAACCAACCTCCAGTATTTTTATTCTTGTTACAAAAATTATGGCAAAGTTTATATTGAAAACCATAGTTAAAATACACTAGTAAATATTTGTTAGAAAATATTTCTTTAAGTGTTTATATTTTTAGAAATTTTGCCATAGTTTCCTTTGAAAATGGAGGTGTCCATGCTATATAGCATATCATTTTCTTTTCAAAATCAACACACAATAATCAACAATCAACCCTAAACAATATTATACTTACCAAGTGCTAGAACATAGCCATCTACATAAAGATCATGAACTTGAGTTTTCACAAAAACTTGTAGTAACTTGGTAGTATGTTTAGTAGACTTAGTTACTCTTTAAAGTGTGTATATTTCTTTAAAAATCTCATTCTTAAAGAATTTAAGTGTTTACAACTTATAAACATATTTTACAAAAATGTTTCTTTGTGGGATCTTCTTGTTTCATAAGTGTTTATACACTTGTTTTACCACTAAAAATAGTGTATATTTAAGTAAAAACCAAGATCTTCTAAAAATCGCATTTTAAACTTGGTTCTTTTGAAAACCATCCATAAGTCTTAGATCTATAAGTTTAACAACTCACTTGATTATCATTTTTCAAGAAATCATTTTATTTTCAAGTTCATATCTACACAAGAAGATGATTATCTTATGTTGTCACATAATCATCCTCTCACTTGCTAGATCATGTGTTTAATCACAATCTAGCAAGCTCCATGTGATGATCAACATCATATTCTCAAGAAAACAACAAGCAAACATCATTCATACACTAAACAACATCATTTCATCCATATTCCATCATATGTTAAGCTTATGTTCAAGATTCAAGATTATGTCTTTTAGTGTTCTTGTGATTTATAACATAATACATCTTTTAACCAACTAAAATAGAAGTATCTAAGGGTTACAAAGATCTTACTACTAGCTCTAAGCTAGGGAAGAAACAAGTGTGAAGATGAAGTGGATAAAAGCTTGTGTGAGTGGTCCTTCAAGATCCAAGAGTTCTAAGCTTCTTTAATCACCTTCTAACACCTTGAGATAAGCTTGGAATAGATGGAAGCAAAATGGAAGTGATGGTGGTGGGGAGGGGGGTGTTCGGCCAAGACTTGAAGGAGAGGGAGAGGAAGAGTGTTGTTGAGAAGATGAAGATGCTTATGCTTACTTATAATCCCTTTAACTCTATTAACCAATGGTTCTTGTGTCTTCAATAGTACTAACAATATCTTTCACAATCTAAGCAAGATCAAGGTAATCTTAAGAGATCTAGTGAAGATTTGGGGTGGGCCACTCTTCTTGGTGACCGTAATTGTGAAGGGGGGGGGGTTATGTGTAAGTTTAAATGGTAACTTGTGTAATTAGTTGGAGGTTAAGTGTAATGTCTAGTGTTTTAAGTGTAGGATGTATTATGTAGTGTATTAGGGTGTTCGGGAACCATAACTAGCTCAGAAACATTAAAACAACGCTTCTGGTATAATTTTGGTGTTTCGGGTAATGTCCGGTTGTTCGGTTAGATACCGACTCGTTAAAGTGTCAAACTATTCTGTTTAGTGATCTTTATGTACCCTTTTGTGACACTTTTAATTCCCGACACTTAGGAAAGCATTCAGGACCATTTAGTCATATTTTTGCATGTAATAAACTTGTTAAAATGCTGAATTTTGCTGATTTATGCAGAATTCTGCACTTTATGTGGGTTTTAGGCACTTTCCGGCACTTTATCTATCACCTAGAAAAGCAGTTCTGTGGTCCTTACTTCCCTACACACTATACTAGTGTAATACGTAGTTTCTGGCTCATACTGGGCCTCAAAACACTGTCTGTCTATGTACTGAACTTCGTCAGTATTTTTAGTTTGTCTGATAATGGTGCCAATTCTGTTCTGTGCATTATTAGAACTATACCGTGTTGCATGTAGCAACGATAAAAGTCTTGTAACATGAAATGCCATTGTATGTATATAACAGAAATCAGAAATTCATTTGTCATGTAAACTAGATCATGCACAGTTATTAAAGCACAGAGTACTGTTCAATTAGTGTACGGAATGTACGGAAAAGTGACAGTTGTCACAGACTGCCCCCGATAAAAGAATTTCGTCCCGAAATTCAAGCGATGCCATCGGTCGCAGGGGAGTTGTGAATCAAATGTGGTCACTTAGGTTTAAAATTTGTCTTCACGTTCCCATGTAACTCTGGGCCATGACATGATTTCTAACGTACTCAAGTAAATCAATTACGTCTTCTTCGTGTTTTGTGGACTTTCAGTCCGCAACCTTAAGAGGTTCTATAGTAAATTGGAGTTTGTTGTTGACGTGAATCTTGCTTGTGGGAACAACAATTGTTCCTTGAGTCAGACTCCTCTAAGACTAGACACATGGAATGTGTTGCGATCACTACTGATCTTTTCTGGAAGTTTCAGTTTGTGAGCAATGGTCCCGATCTCTACCAGGATCTCGAAAGGTCTAATATACCGGGGGTCCAACCTTCCCCGTTTTCCAAATCGCATAACGCCTTCTCAAGGCGAGGCCCCCTTTATAGCCATACTTCTTATCTCAAATTCCTATGATTTCCGCCGCTCGTCGGCGCAATCTTTCTGTACTCCGTGGGCTGTCACTTATCTGAACGATCTTGCTTCTAATATTTCCTGAACCAACTCGGGCCAGTAGATTGTTTATCTCTGGTCTCCATTTAGCACAATGGGGATCGACTTATTATGTTCCATCTAAAGCTTCACATGAAGCGGTTTAAACAGCGGTGTAATAAATACTGTTGCAGGAAAACTCCACTAAGGGCAAGTGAGTGTTCCAGCTTTTCATCAAAGTTCATCACACACGCACATAACATGTCCATATAGTCTGCATCATTCAGTAGCTCAGTCCATCTTCTTTAACATTTAAGTTCTTACGATCACGGTGTACTGCAACCCTTGTGATCAGTAAGGGTCGTGCATCGTTTCTTACAGGTAATGATGTCAAGTTTGCGGCGCACAATTATTGTATCTAGATCAAGGTTTCTTCTCATGATCCCTTAATCAACGTGACGCGTATGCAATGTCGTGGTCTCGTTGCATCAACACGCAATCGAGACTTTGTCGAGAAGCGTCACATAATTGCAACTCTAACTCCTTAGCTCTTGATTGTAGGGTTGGCATGAATCTCGTTCTTATCCACCATGTATCCAAAGTTCTTACCTCGCGAATTCGAAATCCGCTTTTCGACATCTTAGCACATAACTGTTCTTTTTCTAAGAGTCGCAAGATAAATTGCAGACGTTGCTCACGACCTTCGTTGGTCGTTGGGCATATAAGAATGTAGCCAATATAATCATGATCTATCCAGGTATGGCTTACACATTCGATTCATGAGGTCCATGAATACTATCGATGCATATGTAAAGCCAAATGGCCCCACAAGGAACTCGTAATGCTCGAAGTGAGTCCTAAAGGTCGTTTTAGGGATATTCCCTTCTTGTATTCATAGTTGAGGACTTCCTGGCCTCAAGTCACTCCTTAATAGTAACTGGAATCTTACGGTTGGTCTAATCATGTTGCCAATCCTTGGCAAAAAGGATACCGGTCCTTGATATCCAATCCTCTGAAGTTGATGGAAACCGCTAACTTTCTTCTCATGTCCTTAACTAAGGATGTCATGTCCTTAATCCCCTCTGTCTAGTAGCTCTTGCAGTTATATCGAAAGATCATGCTTCTCGAACGAAGCTAGTCGGTAAGGCGTCATTCGGCACTGGTGCCGCTCCTGGCACGAGGTTTATCCTAAACTCCTCTTGTCGCTGTGGAGGTATTCCTGGAAAGTCTTCAAAAAAGGCTTCTGGAACTTCTTCCATCACGGGGATGTCTTCTAGCTCCAGCTCCTAGGTCTCCTTATCGGCAACATGAGCTAGGAAGGCTATGCAGTCTACTCGGAGGCGCTTCTGTGTCCCTTCGACCAATGAGAGATGTCGCAGATCCGCTGCCTTATGGGGTCTAGCACCCTTGTACCTTTTGCAGGAAGGTTGTGTACTATAAATGTTTCATCATTCGCAAGAGGGATGCGACTGATTTTCCTTATATCGAACGGCTTCAGCTCTATACTTGGATTTCCAATCCATGCTATCTATCATATCATGACTTCCCAAGTTAATCGTAACAGAAGGTCCCGGCCTTCTGACTCCCTAAAATATAATCCTTAATCGCTTCGTCTGCTTAAGCTAGCCTTCTATACGTCCATTTCTTAAGGAATACAGGATGTCTATTCTACTCGAAACTAGGCCAAGCAGTTTCTTAAGTTCTAAGCATACAAGGTTAAAGTTGGTGCCAGTATTAATCACAAATAGATGCATAAGGTTGGTTAATAGGGAGCGTACCCGTAACCACATCTGGATCCTGGCGTGCTTCACGAGCTCCGGTCGTGAAGACCCTTCCTTGCTTGGTTCTTCCTAGGGCAATCTTTCCTAAAGTGCCCTGCTTCACCACACCTATAGCAGCCTGGAATTTTCCCATTATCTCTTCCGTCTGGATCCTTCGCCCAACAGGCATCCTTGCTGTGCCCTTCCTTTCCACACTTTCCATACTTAGGCCTCAGACATCGACCTTTATGGTAAAAATTGCATTTCTCGAACCTCGGCTTAGTACCCAAGTAAACCTTACCACCAGCCTTATTAGTGGCTCAATCAGCTTCCCTGCCACGCGGCGAGTTCACTTCCTTTCTTTTGTTTGCTTTAGAGCTTCCATAGTTGACTTGGGTGCCTACCTTTAGGTTTGAAGACTTCCTCTTCCTGTTGCCTGATGACTCCACATGAGTCTCTTTCTTGTTATCCTCAGATTCCGAAAATTTTCCCATGCGTAGAGCTTCTTCAGTAAGAGTGACACTCAAATCGATAGCCTCTGCGATGGTTGGGGACTTTGAGGTAGTAACCATACTCCTAATTTGAGGTGCAAGTCCCCAAATGAATCGCTCAATCCTCTTGAATTCCGGCTTGACTAAGTAGGGGACGACCCTAGACAAGTCGTGAAATTACTAGACGTACTCAGAAATCTTCGGCCCGTCCATTTTCAAATTCCAGAACTCCACCTCAAGCTTCTGGATTTCATCCCTAGAACAGTATTTCTTCTCCATCATTTCCTTGAGCTTGTCCCAGCTCAGTGCATGAGCAACTTCGTCACCGAGGGTCTGAACCTGAAGGTTCCAACAGGAGAGTGCGCCATCCAAAAATAATCCTGAGATAAAGGTAACACTCTGCTGGGGTGAACAGTTACTCATTCTTAGAACGGAGTCAGTCTTCTTTGCCCAACGAACAAATGCAACGACACCTCCTGTGCCATCAAAATTCAATGGCTTGTAGTCCAGGAACTGTTTATAGGTGCAGCCAGTTGAAGGGTTATTTCCGGTAGTGCCATCGCTGTGCTTAGAGCAGAGGGCTTCATGTCATGCAATTGCCTGTGAGATGCGTTCTTGAAGCTTGGCTTCTGTCCTTGGTAACGTACTGGTGTCTGTGTCACGCCTGGGCGGCATTCTCTCATGTCAAAAGGTATAAGGTAGGTTAGACAACATTCCATAATTGTCTATGAGGTACATAGCACCATAAACCAACATGTAATCACCCAATATCACATGCATATACACTCAATAATGTACGAGTGAGGGAAAAATTACTGAGTTTTCATAATATGAAGGTAGTAGTGACTTTCCTTCTACGTTAGCTCTACAAGACGGGTATACTTTCCCTGAGGTGGGGGGTTGTTCATGTAGGGGTGACAGAGAGTGTAACGCCACTAATCTTTCCGAATGTTATCCATCTTCACTTGCTTAAATATCGGTTCTTAAACATCTCGTATACGGGTAGAAGTGTCAGACACGAAGTAGGCAAAGACAGGTTTCCTACTTTATAAAGTGCTAAAGCATTGGTCTATGCATTGTTCTACCAGATGAAGGTGTGGACACCTATAGATTACTTTCGGAGGGATGGTGATCATTAACCTGACCCGCAGAGTCCACCAGGATTTCCATGCACTACAAGTCGTTATTACGTGGGCCCCCGTAATAATAAATTGTCTTGCACAGTTACCCAAATTTTCTCTCGTCCAAGCAGATGATCAACCAAGGAGGGGACACTACTGTCCTTATACCTCCGTCATGGAAGGAACCATTGCGGTGGTCCACTCGCTAACACTCGTTATCGTTACGCGCGAATAGGCACGATGATTAAACGAAACAGGAATAAGGAGAATTCCTAGTAGTTGGAGGGGCACCTTCAAGATGAATACTTCATCTTCCTTGTCTGGTCAGGCGTGCCGTCAATCTTGCTTCACAAAAGCCGCAGGGACCTTGTCCCGCTGATTAAGAAGATGTCCAAGGTTGCCGCCTCTGCCTCGCCGTCACTACCGTAGTCAGGCACCTTCACGATCGAGAGGGAAGAGCAACCATCTCCTACAGAAGCAAGCTCAGAATCTCGTTTGGTAATCACTCCAGCCATGAGCTTTGCAATGAACGCAAGGTCGATAGCTTCATCGTGCGAGTAAGAATAATAATAGGATTCGGAGTCGAAGGTATCTTATTCACGTCAATAATTATTCCGTACACTTATTCGTATGTATATATCAATAAACAAATATGTTACTTAGCATAGATAGGAAAATTAATGCATAATATCACATATAACTCTTGTTTATCCATTGGGGGGGGGGTCATTTTGTCTTTGGCAAGTCTAACTCGTGTAGACTATGCCTTAGTTGGCACCTTATTTTGGGGTATTCCCTACTAATGTCCTTGCCTTGTCTCTTCATGAAAAATGTTTGACTCATGGATCTTGACGCTTACGTGAATGCAATGAAAAACCCTTTTTGTAAAAATGTTTTTGTGAGAGAGTCTTAGTGATTCTAGTCTAGACTCGAGAAGGAATCCTAGTTCACTGCAATCGAAGCTCTTATACCAAACTGTCACACCTTGACTTTTGCGGAAGCGTATGATGTGTGACTAGTTTAATATCATTGCATTCAATCATATGTCACACCCCGATATTTCCACATATTACTGGTGGTCCCGGTGAGGAGTATCGTGACATAGTTGATATCATCAATAGTCAAACAACAAAATTTAATGCACAGCGGAAGCAAAAGATGAATCATATTACAAACCGAATAAAAAGTAATATCAAATTATTACAAATGGACTGTAAAGGATCCACAAGCGGATCAAAAGATAAAAAGATCATTGTTCAACAGACTTTAACATCTTAAGCTTGCAAGACTCTTTAGTGATGCTAGGAGTAGCTAGCCTATTCCGTATAGGACCTGCACTTAGCCTTTTGGGGAAAATACGTCAGTTTACACTGGTAAATACAATTAACCGACTCATTTTGAAAAGAGTTTAAGAAAATTGGTTTGAATGCACGAGGCACAAAATATCTTTTATAACTTGGGACAATTATTTAAAAATAATCTTGTATACAGTTTTACTTATTTGTCGTCCGTCAGGGCCGGCTAGAAGAGCCAGACAAGATTAACTGACACGCCACAGGTATAATGCCCACAAGGTTGATTCCTTAAAGTGGGTTACCAGTTTTTACATATGCAACTGTTAGGTGTATGCCTACACCCCGTGCTTAGGTCGTGGCCATTTCAATGAATGATGCCAAGGATATCCGGGACATGGTCATTAACCCCCCAAGGGCCATATACCAAATAAAACAGATTAAAACGGGTTATGTAAATATATTAATCACAATCCGATTTAAACAACTACATACCCGACCAAGCGGTATTATTATAATACCGTATCCCAAGCCCGTATAGGGAAAATAAGTTAAAAGTATTTACGTGAGCTAGTATATATCACAATCAGTGAGTGCAAGTAGCTTTTACTGGGCTCCTAATCTGGAACGAAGGTTTTAATAACCTATTAGATTCCTAACGGGTCTTAATTAAGCCTAGACTTAGACCGGTTAGTTTTAAAGGAAGATATATGGTTCAAACGCACGATTAAGCGAAGACCGGAATATAATGTGATTTAGACCCGACAAGCTTGAAGACATGTATAATATGGGTAAACTAAACACATTTTGGATTTTGAGACAAAAATGATAAGGTTTGACCCGTTTCGGTCAATTTGCGCAAACTAGTTACATAAACCGAACCGAACGCGAAAAATGCGTGACGGGTAACCATAAGAGTCATATACAGGTTTCCTAAGTTAACATGCCTTAAATATGTTGTGATATCAGTAAGATATCTTCCATTATGTCCAAAACAAATTTAAACTCCAATTTAGCCCCGTAGGGGTATTTTGGTCATTTAAAAGGTTATTAAAGAGTTTATATATTAATCTGAGGTTCAGGTCTGATATAATCAGTAAAAATACTTAATTTAATAATTTATATCAGTAGGGTATAGCATATATGTGAAATTTATTATTTATAACCAAACTATGCACCGAAGGGGCATTTTGGTAATTTCACACAAGCTTTAAAGGTCAAATCTAGAAATCTGAGTTTAAAACTTTTGCCCACTGTTTAAGTATAAAAATTTACTAAAAATATCAGTAGGTATCAAGTCTTATATGATAAGAATAGTTTTAATACATACTATACGTTAAAAATGCGTAAAAAGGGGTTTTAAGCGATTTCCTGGTTTTATAAGGAAATCTGATATTTTTATCATTCCAGAAGGCTTAATATATTTTATTTATCATATAAAATTAGTAGCAAAAGGTTTGGTATCAAAATGTCATGTAAAACTTATTTTATGCAAGAAAAGGGTATAACCGACAATTTCCGAATCAAAGCTAGAACCCTATGTTATGCTCAGCCTAAAAATAAATAAAAATCTTTAAAAATCTCAAAATATTATTTTTATATCAGTAGGTAAAATGTTTGGTGTCAAAATTCAGGTTTAGACAGGCTATATGCTAATAATGCCGTTTAATTAATAAAAAGCTTTTCATTTACGCTATTGAGCATAACTCCTAATCTAGACCTCAAACTGATGTCAAATTTTTAGGGCAAGTTTATAAATCAGTAATAAAGGTTTCTATTCTTTTACATTTTCAAAAATCTCGTTTTAAGGTCAAAAGGGCATACTAGTCAACATTTATGCATATAACGGAAACATGCATACGAATCGGATAACTAAGGAACCAAGTTGTATAACCTCAGAGGGTTACACTTACCTATAACCTGGTCCTAATAGAGCTCTAAGGCATTTCCAAAATATGCTACATTGGGTCAGAACTGAAAGTCAAAGCAAAAGTCTACTTTTGCGACTTTCGGTTCCGAACCGAGATTAAACTGAAAATTGTCGGGTTGAACATGCTTAGACATGTTCTTACATTAATTACCAAGTTACATGAGTGATAAAACAGGTTGCATGGCTTCTACATTGTTAATTATGTGTTTATTTTAAAATTTGCTTTCTGTTGACTTTTTATAATCAAGTTTGACCTGATCATCGACCTAGTTAGAGTGGGAATCAGAGGGTGCCCTTTTAAGGGTTTATTATCCACGTAATTACCAACTCATAGCTACTTTTAATTTGAGAATTGACTGGACCATTAGTGATTAATCATTAAGTCAAACCTTAATTACGAAGGTTTGACTTTGGGCCATTAAACTAATTAAAACTGAATTAAGAGAGGTTAAGGACACTTACAAAGGTCCTAAGCACGATTTAGAACTTAAGGAATCTTGAGAGAAGACCAGAGAGCTCCAGAGGAAAGCTTGAAATGATTTTGAAGTGCAAGTGAAATGAGCAAGGATCATAGTTGCAACAATGAGCTCTTATATAGGACCTTAGATGCAACAAGATTGTTACACACAAGTCTACAGGTGTTCTTTGATCAGTTCCAGGTGTCCCTATGCATTAAAAACCATTGGAGCAGCCCCTGGAATCGAGAAACTAGGCAACTAAGGCGGTGGAACCTGCAAACAGTCATCTGCCAATTTTGCTGAAAAAGCAGCTCCGTCGCGCCACGCGACAGGTCGTCGCGCCACGCGAGGGAACCAGTTTTAAAGTTTTGTTGTTTTGTTGCATGATCAGTCCCTGCACTCTTGTTATTCGATATTCCGACATTTTCTGTATGCAAAGTCAGTGAAAACAGGTCAGGGGTGTCCTAGGGAGTGTGGCCATGCATTGGAAAGTCTTGAACACTTTGAAAATGGCTTCCGAACAAAGAATTGTGATATTTACACTTTTAACCCTTATTCTTGAAAACTTTAATTTATATCAAAATTTTGAATTGGGTCCTTGTGAAACTTTTAATCAAATGTTCTTGAGGATGTAGTAATGTATTACAAAACTTTCGGGGATGTAGAAAGGCCTTTCAGAGGTAAAATTAACATGTTGACACTTTTAACCCCTGTGTTTTGTAACTTTTGACTTATAAGCGTAAATGGCTTCTAGTTCTTGATAATTTATTCAATAATGAATACGGACATTATACAGAGTCATTCAGAGGCACAAGTATGGCATGACGACGCTTTTGGTCCTTCTGATTACATCTTTGCACTAGTTGACAGTTTTAGTCCTTCAAGATATCTTTAATCACAATCAGGGTTTATGACACGTGTCATTATTAAATTGGACGTGATTTCACGAGGTGTTACATCTTCACCCCCTTAAAAGAAATCTCGACCTCGAGATTTACTGAAACAAATGAGGGTACTTCTCTTTCATTGCGGATTCTACCTCCCACGTATACTCGGGACCTCTACGGGCATCCCATTTAACTTTTACAATCGGTACCTGCTTCCTTCAAAGCTTCTTAACCTGTCGATCCTCGATCGACAAAGGTTTCTCCACAAATTTCAAGCTCTCATCTATGTGCACATCCGTATGGGGTATGACTAGTGATTCATCAGCTAGACACTTCAGATTGCAGATGTGGAATACATTATGAATACCACTGAGCTCTTCAGGCAAATTTAACTTGTAGGCCACTGTTCCAACGCATTCGATGATCTCGAATGGTCCTATGTATCTGGGGCTTAACTTGCCTTTCTTACCAAATCTCATTACCCCTTTCCAGGGTGATACTTTCAGCAACACTTTGTCACCTACCTCAAACTTTAGAGGCTTACGCCTTTTATCTGCGTAGCTTTTCTGCCTATCTCTGGCAGCCTTGAGACGATCTCGTATCTGTACAATCTTATCTATCGTCTATAGGACTATATCAGGTCCTGTTAGTTGGATACTGGAGTTATAGCTATTATTGTACGAAAACTCGATCAGTGGAAGATGATCATCCCAACTTCCACCTAGATCAATGACACAAGCCCTTAACATATCCTCCAGCATTTGAATTGTACGCTCACTCTAACCATCCGTCTGAGGATGATATGCTGTGCTGAAGTTCAATCGAGTGCCTAGGGATTGCTGAAAACTTTTCCAGAAGTGCGATGTATACCTTGTATCCCTGTCAGAAATGATAGACACTGGCACCCCATGGAGAGATACAATCTCATCCACGTACAACTGAGCTAACTTATCTGAGCTTTGTGTTTCCTTAATATGCAGGAAGTGAGCTGACTTAGTCAGTCTATCCACTATCACCCAAATAGTATCTTTTCCTCACTTTGTCTTTGGTAACTTGGTGGTAAAATCCATAGTCACCATCTCCCACTTCCAGGTGGGAAGTTCAGGCTGTTGCAGCAAACCTGACGGCTTCTGGTGTTCTGCCTTAACTTGTGCACATGTCAGACGTTTGGCCACATAAGTGGCTATAGACTTCTTCAAGCCTATCCACCAATAATTTACCTTCAAATCCTGGTACATCTTGTCACTTCCAGGATAAACAGAATACTTGGAACTATGGGCTTCCTGAAGGATCACTTCCCTAAGTCCTCCATAGATTTGAACCCATATTCGTCCATTCAATCTAAGGATTCCATCCTTGCCACATGATAACTGTTCTGCAATGACTCCCAGTTTTTCATTTGGATAGTTAGCTTCTAATACAGCTTCTTTTTGCGCGGCTAACAGTCTTTCATTCAAACTGTTCTTTAATTCAATGCTCTTGGCATTGATCCTTATGAGCTTAACCCTTTCCTTCCTCCTTAAGGCATCGGCGACTACATTCGCCTTGCCTGGATGGTATCGGACTTCACAATCATAGTCATTTAAAGTCTCCATCCATCGTCGCTGCCTCATGTTTAAGTCATTCTGATTAAACAAATGTTGAAGGCTCTTGTGATCAGAGTAGATCACACACTTAGTACCATACAAGTAATGCCTCCAAAATTTAAGAGCAAAAACAACGGCACCCAACTCCAAGTCGTGGGTGGTGTAGTTCTTTTCATGTGCTTTTAATTGTCGAGAAGCGTAGGCAATAACTTTGCCCTTCTGCATGAGCACACATCCCATACATGTGTGCGGTGCATCACAATAAACCACAAATTCTTCGATCCCTTCAGGCAGTGTCAATACTTGCGCATTGCTTAACTTTTGTTTAAGGATGTCAAAGGATTCTTGTTGCTTAGGTGTAACACCTCGTAAAATCGTACCCAATAAAATAAAGACACGTGTCACGTGGGACAAACGTGTCAGGAACCCGGATCAGATAAAGATGTATGGTGGGATTTAAAAGGGCGTCATGTTATTAAAAATACCTCTAAACGACCCAAGGACGACATGTTATTAAAACACCTCTGAGCGACCCAAAATAAAAATCCTAATGTCCTTCAATCATTATGATAAACATCTAGCCGGTTGTTTCTAAATAAATAAAATTCCTATCTTTTATATGGAAATTTGGGTTATTAGGAGTGTTACTGCTAAAATCCTGAATTTAATCCTTGTAAAGGGAGTTGGAAATAATTTAATTAAGCATATTCATCAATTGTGAGAATCCAAGACTTGTTCTTGTTATTTCCGTCAATTCCATCTTCCCACAAGATCCAAAAACATGTAAGGGGCATGCAAGCATGCAATGGCTGAGCAAAAAAGGACCCACAACTGAAAAGGATAGCATGAGAATTCGGACTTGTAAGATTGCATGGTCAAGGCTTAAAAGTTTGCAAAATTTTTGTCCTCAGACCATCGGTTACGGATCGTAAGGGTCATGGCTTACGGTCCGTAAGATGAATATCTAGGCGATTTCAGCAAAGGTCGGTTACAGACCGCAACCATTTCCGCATACGGTCCGTAAGAGCTGCATACGGACCGCAAGAGCTTAGGCTTACGGTCCGTAAGCCTGTCTTTAGCAGCAGAAAATGGACAGCTGCCTGTTCAGCCTGTTGCACCGCCTTAACTATATGGTTTTCGAAACCAGGGACTTGCTAGGCAGTATTTAGCCTATTAGGGACACATGGGATGATCTTGTAACCATCCTAGACTTGCATGTCTTGATCTTGAGCTCATTTGTTCACTATATAAGGACTTGAGTTGTGAAGAAAGGGACTTGCTCATTCTCTATTGCACTCAAGGCATTCCCTGGAGCTCTTGGACAGCAACCAAATTTTATTAGGCTCCATAAGCAATCTTAGGACTCTTGTAAGTGTCCTTAACCTCCCTTAATCCATTTTAGCTTAGTTAATTAGTGAAAAGTCAAACCGTCATAATTAAGGTTTGACTTCGAGATTAGGCAATAATTACTCAGTCAAATCTCGAATTTAAATTACCTATAAGTAGGTAATTATGTGGGTAACAAACCCTTAAAAGGGTATTTTCAGATTCCCACTCTAACCATGATAATTGTCGAGTCAAAGCTTACTTTAAAAAAAGTCAACAGAATGCTTAAATCCAAATTAACACATAATTAGCAATGTAGGATACATGCAACCTGTTTGATCATTTATATAACTTGGTAACTAATGTAAGAACATGTCCCAACATGTTCAACTCGACAATTTTCTGTTTAGACCCGGTTTGGAACCGAAAGTCGCATAGTTTGACTTTCGCTTTGACTTTCAGTTCTGACCCGTTTTAGCCAAGTTTAGGATTGCCTTAGAGCTTCTTTTGGACCTAGTTACATGCTAGTATAACCCTCTGTGATTATACAACTTTGTTTACTAGTTGTCTAATTATTATGCAAGTTTCCGTTAAATGCCCATATGTTGACCATTATGCCCAAATGTCCATAAAGTGTGATTTTTGAAAATATAAAAGGGTAGACCTCTTAGTTACTGAATTATAAACTTGTACCTAAAATTTGACATCAGTTTGAGGTCTAGATTAAGAGTTATGCTCATTAGCGTAATTAGAAGCTTTCTTAGTAATTAATTAGCATAATTAGCATATAGCCTATCTAAACCCAAATTTTTATATCAAACTTTATATCCACTGATATATAATAATATTTTGGGATTTTTTAAGATTTTTATTTATTTTTAGGCTGAGCATAACTTAGAGTTTTTAGCTTAATTCGGTTATTACCGGTTATGCCCTTTTAAGGCTATAAAATGAGTTTTATAAATCCTTTTAACCTCAAACCTTTTTCCACTGATTTATTATGTTAAATATATTATTTTGAGACTTCTGGAATTATAAAAATATCAGCTTTTCTTTCAAAACCCGGAAATGGCTCCAAATCGCCTTTTTAGGCATTTTTACGACATAGTAAGTATCAAAACTAGTTTATATATATAAGAGTTGATACCTACTGATATATTCAGTAAATTTCTATATTATAACAGTAAACTAAAGTTCCAAACTCAGATTTCCAGTTTTGACCTTTTAGGCTTATGTGGAATTACCAAAATGCCCTTTCGGTTCATAGGATGGTTATAACTATAAAATTCACATAAAGATGATGCCCTACTGTTATAACATAGTAAACTAAGTATATTTACTGATTTATTCAGATATGTTACTCAGATTACTTGTTTAACTCTATTATACCCTTTAAAATGACCAAAACGCCCTTATAAGGCATAAATTGAGTTTAAAATTATTTTGGGCATAATTGGACATATCTTACTGATGTCACAACATATTTAGTGCATATAATCTCAGGAAACTTGTATATGATTTATATGGTTACCCGTTACGCACTTTCGCGTTCGGATCGGCTTATGTAACTAGTTTACGCATATTAGCCGAAACGGGTCAAACCATATCATCTTTGTCTCAAAATCCAGAATGTGTTTAGTTTGCCCATATTATACAAGTCTCCAAACTTGTTGGGTCTAAACCACATTCTAATCCGGTCTTCGCCTTCCATGCGATTGAACCGTATTCTTTTATTAAAACTAACCGGTCTAAGCTTAGGCTAAATTAAAGACCCGTTAGGATTCTAATAGGTTATTATAAACCTTCGTTCCAGAATAGGAGATCCAGTAAAAGATACGTGCACTTGCTTGTTGTGAATTATACTTGCAAAGATAAATACTTTTAACTTATTTTCCCTTATACGGGCTTGGGGTACGATATATAAAATACCGCTTGGTCGGGCAATTGACCCTAACTCATTAGTAGTTGGGTATTATCAATGTGACCCGTTTAAAAATTGGTTTTTGTTTGTTTTACGCCTTTGGGAGTTTAATGACCATGTCCCGGATATCCTTGGCATCATTCATGAAATGGCCACGACCTTGACACGCGGGTGTAGGCGTACACCCGACAATGTGTCCATAGTTATTAAGGTATAATCCGTTGGTTTCCCACCGCGGATTTATACTGTGTGGTGTGTCTATTAATCTTAAACCCGGCACGAACCGAGCGACTGAACGCATAACAGACATGTAATTCTTTTACAAGTTTAAAATTGATTAATTATCCCAAGTTATAAAAAGGTTTGTGCCATGTGCATTCAAATAAATTTTTAAATGTTTTTAAAATGAGTCAGTTAAATTATATTTACCGGTGTAAACTGACGTATTTTCCCCAAAAAGATTAAGTGCAGGTTCTACACGTAATAGGCTGGCTACTCCTTAGCATCGTTAGAGTCTCGCAAGCTTGGATGCCATTTATCTGTTGAACAGTTTCTCCTTTTTATTTTGATCCGCCTGTGGATCTATTTCAGCTACATTGTGATACTTGGATATTCCAGTTTGTTTGGTTGAAATAAATCTCTCTTTTTTTTGCTTCCGCTGTGCATTATAATTTGTGTTGTTTGACTATGATGATATCAACTACATCACGATACTCCCCCACCGGGCCCACCGGTGACATGTCGAAATTAGGGGTGTGACAGGTTGGTATCAGAGCCAACACTGAGTGAATTAAACACTAGCCTTTTGTGTTTAATCTCAGTGCACAAATTGCACATTCCTCGAGTTCCGAGTCTAGACAAAGAACATAGGACAAATTCTGTTTTCGTTTTATTTTGCGTTGTCTTTTATTTTATATATCTTTGTTGTTATCATAATCATGTATGCAGGTCAACCATGCCACCAAGGTTTTTGAGAGAACGAGGCAAGGGCCCAGTTACGGGCGATGATCATGAAGCCGGGCCTTCGCACCGGCGAACGCCATCGATCACCATGAGTACAAGCCCTCAGGAGCCGTGGAGGCTATACGTCGAACCCGGGAGGCGGTCGGTCTCCCTCAGTTCCTCACCTTCGTATCAGCATTCTTTTGGGCCCCAATCAGAGAACGAGCCCAACAACCAACCACCTTCTTTTATACCATTGCAGCGGTCGAACTCGCACCATTCTTTTGGTGACCCTACCCCTGTTTTCCAAAGCTGGTTCAACCCGGCTAATTTTATTCAAGAACCCGTGGGTTTTAACCCACTAGGACCCGATGATCATTTCTCGGGTGAAAATGATATTAACGAGGATACGGATCCCGTGGAGCCTGCTACCGGGACTCCGAACCACCCCATCGAAATCTCCGATGGGTCATCTTTTCATGGATCACCTTACCTTGGTCCTGACAGCTACCAGGCGAGGTTTAACCAGTGGGACTGGTATTTCACGCCCTCTGAACACTCGTCCCCATACCAGCAGCAGCAGGATCCTTCTGAGGATCACCGATTTGTGGCAGTCACTCCGCCACCACCACCACCAGTGGAACAGCAACCGCCTCCGGAGCCACCGAGGCGGAGAAGATCAAACGCATTGATGTCCGTGCGAGGAGGAGTCCGCATTAGCACTCCTCAGCCCTCGAGTGGCAGTCATTATCCGCCACTCCAAGAAGAAGAAGAAGACCAACAGATGGGGGGTCCGTCGAACCCCATCCCAGAGATAAACTCTGCGCCTATGGCGCCACCAGTGGGTTTCGATAACCCAATCCCTGCATACGCCGGTTCAGCGGCGTATAACCCCTTTGAGCAGCCGGCTCATACCCATTATGATTATGCCAATGTGGACCCATGCCAAGAGGCGTGGGACTACAATGCTCGTCACCCAGAGGGACCCAATGGTGGTCTTTGGACCACTGGTTACCCAACTTATGAGTACCAGCGTCCGCCACCTCCTCAACCTCTGTATCAGCTGCTGCAGCCGCAGCTGATCTCGCCGGAGCGCCAGCAAGAGGTCCTCGATAGATTGGACCACTGTGAAGAGGAAATTCGAACGGTGCGGGAGAGCAAACGAGGCTTCTTCAAGGGTCTGTCGGACCTACTCAAAGGGAAGTCTAAGAGAAGGGGTCATTAAAGACCTTTGTTGGTTATTTGTTTAGTTGTAATTAGTCCCTGCGCGGACTTTTTGTTTCTGTACTCAGCCCCTGCGTGGGCTTGTCTTTTTCTGCCCCTGCGTGGGCATGTCTTTTAGTTGACCCCTGCGTGGGTTTATTTGTTTGTTTTTCGCCCCTGCGTGGGCATGTTATTTTTGTAGAAGTCCCGTTTAGGGCAAAATGTATTGTTTGAATCTTAAGGAGGTGTATGATTTAAAAATTTTCATTTCTTCTTATTAATTATTATGTGCATAAGTATAAAATATAACATAAATGAAATTAACTTTTTATTAAGAGATCTACCATTATAATAAAATGGAAAAAATCTAAAAAGGACAAGACCTAGCCATATGTCATCTTAAGACAAGGCCAAGATGGCAGTTCCATAATTAAGATTTAGATCCAATTTAACATCTCAAATTAGGATTGCTCTGCGTTGATTATTAAAAGAATCTTGGGGGTAAAACCTAGCCACGTGTCATTGTAGACAGGGCCAAGACGGTAGAACCTGTCCAAAGGATTCCAAATTTTGTTAACATCTCTGAGTATGTTAACACTCTTGGCAAACTGTGAATCAGTAAAGTCACACATGCCATCTTTTAAATAGGGTTAATTCAAATTCCCTTAATTATATAACCGCCTCTTAAAGGCGAAGTGCCTGAGGGCAATAATTAAATGTCCTCTGGGACTAAGGACAGTGGTAGCTTACGACTCCCTGTCAAGAAAAGGTGATGAACTGTGGTTCAATCCTAAATCCCTGGTTACTGTAAAGTCCTGGTTTATTATTAAATTAAATTGTCCTTGTGACTAGGCCTTATGTGCTATAAAATACAGTAAAAGCTTCTAAATAAAACCTTGCCCATTATTTCTATATGTAGCAATTGAAGCTACATGGCTGGGTCGGATGAAGTCAATAGTCATCCGGTGGAAAACCACGATAACGCTAGAATACAGTTAACTGGTGCGGAGCTGCAAGCATTAGTGGATAATGCTATCACAAAAGCTTTGGATAGACAGTACAGTGAGTCCTCTGGGACCCAAAGTAGAACCCTGTCTACACCACATTCTAAGCCTAAGACCCATTCTGAGGCTCACAGCAAACCACCACCTACCCCGCCTAAGTCTAAGAAGGATGAGTCTAAGAAAGATGATGATCGACACTCATCAAATGAGAACAGTGTTCACCCTAAAAAGATAGTGTTCAATGATGCACCTCGCGCCAAGGGTTGCACATACAAGTACTTTGTTTCATGCAAACCTCGAGACTTTACTGGGGAGAAGGGCGCTGTGGATTGCATGACCTGGCTGGATGAAATGGACACTGTTGTGGACATTAGTGGTTGTGCTGAAAGGGACACTGTAAAGTTTGTATCCCAGTCAGTCATTTAAGGGTGAAGCCCTAGCATGGTGGAGATCATTGATTCAAGCTTTGGGAAAAGTTCCATTATATAACATGTCTTGGGAGCAATTTGTTGCTCTTATTAAAGAAAATTACTGCCCTCAGCATGAGGTTGAAAAAATAGAGTCTGATTTTCTATCACTGGTCATGAAGAACCTGGATTGCCAGGCTTATCTCACGAGCTTCAACACCATGTCAAGATTGGTTCCATACCTTGTGACCCCGGAACCCAAAAGGATCGCACGTTTCATTGGGGGTTTGGCCCCAGAAATAAAAGCAAGCGTGAAGGCCTCTCGGCCCGCTACATTTAGATCCGAAGCTGATATATCTCTATCCCTCACACTGGATGCAGTGAGACAGAGATCACTAAGAAATACTGACGCGGAGAAAAGGAAACGTGAAGATGATAATTCACGTCGGTCGAGCAAGAAGCACAGGGGAAACCATGACCGCAAGAAGAGGTCTGAAGCTAAGAAGGGTGATCAACAATCGGGTGATAGGCCCAAGTGCAAGACTTGCAAGAAGCACCATTTCGGGAGGTGCAGGTTTGAGCAGAAGTCCCAATCCCAACCTAAGGCGTGTGGGATTTGCAAGTCCTCTGAGCACAGGACCCTTTAGTGCAAAAAGCTGAAGGATGCAACTTTCTATAGTTGCAACAAAAAAGGGCACATCAAGACCAACTGCCCAAAACTGGCAAAGAAAGCTGAGGAAGGGAAAAAGACCAATGCCAGGGTCTTCCAAATGAATGCTCAGGAGGCCATCCAGAACGACAACGTCATAACAGGTACGTTTCTCATTAATGATGTTTTCACAAGAGTATTGTTTGATTCTGGAGCAGATAAATCCTTTGTAGATAATAAGTTTTGTGAGTTGTTAAGATTACCTGTTAAAGCCTTAAGTGTGAAATATAAGGTGGAATTAGCTGATGGAACCATGGAAACAGTTTCGACTGTGTTAGATGGATGTGTCATATCCATTAGGAACCACTCTTTTCCTCTGTCCTTATTACCCTTTAAGCTAGCCGGATTCGACATAGTAATAGGCATGGATTGGTTATCGCATAACCAAGCTCAGATAGTGTGCAACAAGAAACAAGTGGTGATCAAGACTCCGTCTGGTGAGCCACTTACCATTCAGGGGGATACTCAACATTGATTGTCTGAGCAAGTGGCTATGCTAAAGGCATCCAGATGTTTGAAGAAAGGTTGTGTCATTTATATGGCACAGGTAACCATTGGTGAGGAGAGACCCAAGATCGAAGATATTCCAGTCATCTCTGACTACCCTGAAGTTTTCCCGGAAGAACTACCTGGTTTGCCACCAGATAGACAAGTAGAATTCAGAATTGACATCATTCCAGGAGCGGCACCTATTGCAAGAGCGCCTTATAGACTAGCACCAATAGAAATGAAGGAATTGAGGACGCAGCTAGATGATCTGCTAGCTAAAGGTTTTACTAGACCTAGTTCATCTCCATGGGGAGCGCCAATCTTGTTCGTCAAGAAGAAAGATGGTTCGATGCGTTTGTGCATCGATTACCGTGAGCTTAATAAGGTCACTATAAAGAATAGGTATCCTCTGCCCAGGATCGACGATCTGTTCGATCAGCTTCAAGGAGCAAGCTACTTTTCCAAGATTGATCTAAGGTCAGGCTACCATCAATTGAAGGTCAAGGATGAAGATGTACACAAAAGTGCGTTTAGGACTCGTTACGGTCATTACGAGTTCCTAGTGATGCCTTTTGGGCTCACTAACGCACCTGCCACATTCATGGATCTCATGAATCGCGTCTGCAAGCCTTATCTAGATAAATTTGTCATCGTCTTTATTGACGACATTCTCATCTACTCGAAGAATCAAGCTGACCATGAGAATCATCTCCGTTTCATTCTGAAACTGCTACGACAAGAAAAGCTCTATGCCAAATTTTCTAAATGTGAGTTCTGGCTTCGAGAAGTCCAATTTCTTGGACATGTTGTGAGTGAGCATGGTATCCAAGTAGATCCCGCTATGGTTGAAGCTATCATGAACTGGCAAGAGCCAAAGACGCCTACAAAGATTCGCAGTTTCCTAGGATTGGCAGGATACTACAGACGTTTTATCGAGAACTTCTCAAGAATTGCAGCACCCCTGACCTTGCTGACTCGCAAGAATAGCAAGTTTAATTGGGGGCCTAAGCAGCAAGAATCCTTCGATATTTTGAAGCAGAAGTTGAGCAACGCTCCAGTACTGACGTTACCTGAAGGAATTGAAGAGTTTGTAGTTTACTGTGATGCATCACACACCGGGATGGGTTGTGTGTTAATGCACAAAAACAAGGTCATTGCCTATGCTTCACGACAGCTAAAGGTGCACGAGAAGAATTACACCACCCATGACTTGGAGTTGGGTGCCATTGTATTCGCACTTAAGCTTTGGAGGCATTATCTGTATGGAACTAAGTGTGTGATCTATTCTGATCACAAAAGCCTTCAGCATCTATTCAATCAGAAGGATTTGAACATGAGGCAGCGACGCTGGATGGAAACTTTGAACGATTATGATTGTGAAATAAGATACCATCCAGGCAAGGCTAATGTAGTCGCAGATGCCTTGAGTGGAAAAAAAGAGTAAAGCCGATAAGGATCAATGCCAAGAGCATTAAAATCATGAATAGCTTGAATGAGAGGTTGTTAGCTGCACAGAAGGAAGCTGTGCTAGAAGCTAATTATCCTGAGGAAAAGTTAGGAGTGACTGAAGAGCAGTTATCCTATGGTAAAGACGGAATTTTAAGGTTAAATGGAAGAATATGGGTTCCTGTTTATGGAGGACTTCGGGAAGTCATCCTTCAGGAAGCCCATAGTTCCAAATATTTCGTTCATCCTGGAGCCGATAAGATGTACCAGGATTTGAAGGCAAATTATTGGTGGATAGGCTTGAAAAGTCTATAGCTGCCTATGTGTTGGTGCAGTCATCTGTCGTCTTTGTCTTATGTCGAGTCTCGGTTTCGGTGCGTATCTGAACAAGTGTGACATCATATATGTGACATCACGAGTGACATCACATATATGATATCATTTGTTATCATTTCTACAATAGGCTCATGAAAAGTCAACATGATCACGTGAAGTCAAGGATGTGCATGAAATAAAGAATTCATGTTGACCGTTTGAAAAGCATGATCGTTTGAAGACTTCCGTTTGAGTAAGTATGGCAGTTTGAAGGCTTTAGTTTGAAATAGTTGACCGTTTGAAGAGTTTCAAATGATAGGGATTGTACTATAAATAGGATTCAAACGTTGTCATTTGTAACGGTCAGGCAAAGTGATACCGAAGTGCTTCCGGTATTTCCTCTCATTGTAAACACTGTTATTTGAATATACAAGAGGTTTAAAGTGTATTTCAAGCTGTTTTTCACATCCATTTCTTTGTTTCCGCCTCTGAAACGGACTAGAGCTCTTCCGAACGACTCATTCAGGTCGAAATCGATCCTACAAGTGGTATCAGAGCTTAGGACGAGGAGTTCTTGCCATATTCAGCTTGAAAATTTGATTTTCTACGCCTTCTTTCATAAAATTGATATTTTTCACGGTTAAAATCGGCTATAACTTTCACAATGTATGCGTAATTGTATTTTTACAAACCCTTGATAATATCAGATCAAAACTCAACGTAAAACTGTTCAAAATGGCTTGAAAATTGGTGACCGTTTGAACGAAGGCTGGTGTTCCGTTTGAAAACATGCATTTCGTTTGAACTATCGTTTGAAACTGCCCTATCATTTGAACTATCATTTGAAAAAGTCCATTCCGTTTGAAAGACTCGTTTGAAGCTAACTATTCCATTTGAAATACTATAGTCGTTTGAAAATTCACTTGTCCGCTTGAAAACGACTAACCACTTGAAAGTGCATTGTGAAGTGTGAACCGGTTGAAGGTGCATCGAGTGTGTGAAACATTATACAAGTTTGTCAGTTCATTGGAAATTGGTGTCAGCCCACTATACCGAACTTATCAATATTGTCAGTTAGCATGTGATTCAGAATCGATACATGTGATAGTGTTGGTCAAGTGATCCTTATGTTGAATCCATATATAAAGACATTATCGTGTTAAGTGTCTAAAAGATATTAAATTGTCTCGGCCTAATCAGAGATTAACATTTGTGTTTGTCAGTTTGATGGATTTTGCGGCCCAATCAGATGTCATGCATAATTGAAGTTGTCGGCCACCATTGTAATTGAATGAGAATTAAATGTAGCAAAAAGCGTATGGAAGTACTGACCTAGTCCCCGGATAATACTTTCTGCAAATGCTTGAAAAAGCGTCGCCCTCAGCAAATCGATGAAACAATAAAATTGATAGTCATTGCTGTTGTAAAAAAGATCCTCTAAAGGGGACCCACCAAAAGTCGAGCCGTCATCTCTCTGCTGAACGGAAGTTCTGACCTGAGCTCTCACGGTTTCGCACCTAACCCCTTACAGATATCAGCTGTGGTATACTCACCTGTAAGACCGAATATTGGGATCTGGATACGGGAGTATATTCAAGTAGTGGGACACACGGATAAGTTTAAGTGCTTAAAACATTAATATTGTATTTCGGATCAGTTGAACTTTGTGTGAAAATTTAAGTGGATCAGTATACTGACAATCTAGGTAAATTGTTTAGAACTTAAAATGAAATCAAGCTTAACGGTGTTGGTGATTTGTCTCATAAGCTGATATGATCCTCTTACACAAACTCACAAAAATAATGTTTGTAAATATTTCTTCTCTGCATTTCATTTCTTTATATTGATAAATCCAAAAAGATTTTCAGTGTGTTTTAGCATAAATTTTTGAAAAATTCAAAAAGATTTTCGACAATTGATATTGAAAAGTTGATTTTCAAAATTCCGAGTGCTAAACATGATGAACAGATGGTTTGGGAAAGTGTGTTGTTTTTGAAATAAAAATGATATATCTTCAAATGGTTCATCAAAGATTAACACTGTAATATCATTCTTTGATTGTATAATTTCTGCGAGTGTTTCATTAGATGATGAGATTGTTTTTACATGTTATCATCAGGAAATTTATTTTTGGGTAGAGAATGTGTAGGTTATCTGAAGATTGAGTGCCAGGTTCCGATACCTGAAGAATTGGTGATTTCAACGTGCCAGACTGCGATCCCAGCATATCGAAAGGGGGAGTCTGAAGACATCCAAGTAGAGATTGTTCGCGGGGAGTCTGTTGATGATGATGAAAAGAGAAGAGAAAGATTTGAGGATGCTTTCACTGTGAGATATTTCAGAGAGTGTTCAGACTGATAAAGACTGAAGTCGTTGAAGACTCGACACTTTAGACTCGTCAACATCTGAGGGGGAGTCTGTTGGTGCAGTCATCTGTTGTCTTTGTCTTATGTTGAGTCTCGGTTTCGGTGCGTATCTGAACAAGTGTGACATCATATATGTGACATCACGAGTGACATCACATATATGATATCATTTGTTATCATTTCTACAATAGGCTCATGAAAAGTCAACATGATCACGTGAAGTCAAGGATGTGCATGAAATAAAGAATTCATGTTGACCGTTTGAAAAGCATGATCGTTTGAAGACTTTCGTTTGAGTAAGTGTGGCCGTTTGAAGGCTTTAGTTTGAAATAGTTGACCGTTTGAAGAGTTTCAAACGATAGGGATTGTACTATAAATAGGATTCAAACGTTGTCATTTATAACGGTCAGGCAAAGTGATACCGAAGTGCTTCCGGTATTTCCTCTCATTGTAAACACTGTTATTTGAATATACAAGAGGTTTAAATTGTATTTCAAGCTGTTTTTCACATCCGTTTCTTTGTTTCCGCCTCTGAAACGGACTAGAGCTCTTCCGAACGACTCATTCAGGTCGAAATCGATCCTACACTATGTAGCTAAATGTCTGACGTGTGCTCAAGTCAAGGCTGAGCATCAGAAGCCGTCAGGTTTGCTACAACAACCTGAAATTCCCACTTGGAAATGGGAAATGGTGACGATGGATTTCATCACCAAGTTGCCTAAGACACAGAAGGGAAATGACACTATTTGGGTGATAGTTGATAGACTGACTAAGTCAGCACATTTCCTACCCATCAAGGAGACTTATAGTTCGGACATGTTGGCCCAATTGTATGTTGATAAAATCGTATCCCTGCATGGGGTACCAGTATCTATTATCTCTGATAGAGATACTAGATACACTTCGCATTTTTGGAAAAGTTTCCAACAATCTCTAGGCACGCAATTGAACTTTAGCACGGCATACCATCCTCAGACGGATGGGCAAAGTGATCGTACCATTCAAACCCTGGAAGACATGTTGCGTGCATGTGTGATTGATTTAGGAGGTAATTGGGATAGGCACCTACCTTTGGTCGAGTTCTCCTACAACAATAGCTATCATACCAGCATCCAGGCTGCGCCTTTTGAGGCATTATATGGTAGGAAGTGCAGAACGCCCATTTGTTGGGTAGAAGTAGGAGACACTCAATTATCAGGTCCCGATCTAGTCTTTGAAATGACGGACAAGATTGTCCAAATTCATGACCACTTGAAAGTTGCCCGGGATAGGCAGAAGAGCTATGCTGATAAAAGGCGAAAACCCCTCAAGTTCGAGGTTGGTGATAAAGTTCTGCTCAAAGTATCACCCTGGAAGGGGGTAATGTGATTTGGTAAGAAAGGTAAGTTAAGCTCGAGGTATATAGGACCATTCGTGATCATCAAATGTGTTGGGTCAGTGGCTTATTAGTTAAGCTTACCTGAAGAGCTCAGTGGTATTCACAATGTGTTCCACATCTGCAATCTGAAGAAATGTCTAGCTGATGAATCACTAGTCATACCACACACAGATGTGCATATAGATGAGAGCTTGAAATTTGTGGAAAAACGTGTGTCGATTGAGGATCGACAGGTAAAGAAGCTTCGAAGGAAACACGTGCCTATTGTCAAGGTCAAATGGGATGCCCGCAGAGGTCCCGATTATACGTGGGAGTTAGAGTCTACAATGAAAGAAAAATACCCTCAATTATTTTAATAAATCTCGAGGTCGAGATTTCTTTTAAGGGGGTGAGGATGTAACACCTCGTAAAATCGTACCCAAGAAAATAAAGACACGTGTCATGTGGGACAAACGTGTCAGGAACCCGGATCAGATAAAGATGTATGGTGGGATTTAAAAGGGCGTCATGTTATTAAAAATACCTCTGAACGACCCAAGGGCGACATGTTATTAAAACACCTCTGAGCGACCCATAATAAAAATCCTAAGGTCCTTCAATGATTATGATAAACATCTAGCCGGTTGTTTCTAAATAAATAAAATTCCTATCTTTTATATGGAAATTTGGGTTATTAGGAGTGTTACTGCTAAAATCCTGAATTTAATCCTTGTAAAGGGAGTTGGAAATAATTTAATTAAGCATATTCATCAATTGTGAGAATCCAAGACTTGTTCTTGTTATTTCCGTCAATTCCATCTTCCCACAATATCCAAAAACATGTAAGGGGCATGCAAGCATGCAATGGCTGAGAAAAAAGGACCCACAACTGAAAAGGATAGCATGAGAATTCGGACTTGTAAGATTGCATGGTCAAGGCTTAAAAGTTTGCAAAATTTTTGTCCTCAGACCATCGGTTACGGATCGTAAGGGTCATGGCTTACGGTCCGTAAGATGCATATCTAGGCGATTTCAGCAAAGGTCGGTTACGGACCGCAACCATTTCCGCATACGGTCCGTAAGAGCTGCATAAGGACCGCAAGAGCTTAGGCTTACGGTCCGTAAGCCTGTCGCTGGCAGCAGAAAATGGACAGCTGCCTGTTCAGCCTATTGCACCGCCTTAACTATATGGTTTTCGAAACCAGGGACTTGCTAGGCAGTATTTAGCCTATTAGGGACACATGGGATGATCTTGTAACCATCCTAGACTTTCATGTCTTGATCTTGAGCTCATTTGTTCACTATATAAGGACTTGAGTTGTGAAGAAAGGGACTTGCTCATTCTCTATGGCACTCAAGGCATTCCCTAGAGCTCTTGGACAGCAACCAATTTTTCTTAGGCTCCATAAGCAATCTTAGGACTCTTGTAAGTGTCCTTAACCTCCCTTAATCCATTTTAGCTTAGTTAATTAGCTAAAAGTCAAACCGTCGTAATTAAGGTTTGACTTCGAGATTAGGCAATAATTACTCAGTCAAATCTCGAATTTAAATTACCTATAAGTAGGTAATTATGTGGGTAACAAACCCTTAAAAGGGTATTTTCAGATTCCCGCTCTAACCATGATAATTGTCGAGTCAAAGCTTACTTTAAAAAAAGTCAACAGAATGCTTAAATCCAAATTAACACATAATTAGCAATGTAGGATACATGCAACCTGTTTGATCATTTATATAACTTGGTAACTAATGTAAGAACATGTCCCAACATGTTCAACTCGACAATTTTCTGTTTAGACCCGGTTTGGAACCGAAAGTCGCATAGTGTAGGATCGTGTTTCGGCCCTGTTTGAGTCGATCAGAAGAATTCCTATCCAAATCAAGAGGCGGAAACTAATGATTTGGTGCTATTTCAGTCACATTCACTTAAACTTACTGTTGTATTAATCAATAACACGAGTACACGTTCTGACAGCACTTCGGCAGCACTTCGTGGCTCACCGGAAGAAAAACACCGTAAACTATATATTCTAGGTTCGCTTGAAAGGACATCCTATATATAGATGACTGGTTTCGCTTATACATTCATGTCTGTATAAGCGAAACTACAATACTACCGTTCAAGCGAAACCATAAGACTGACATACAAGCGGAACCTAGACACTGCCCTACAAGCGAAACCTACATAAACACTGTTTTCTAGGATTCCGTGCCATGTCTATCCTATACAACTCTAGACTCGATGTAAGACGTAGTCGACAGACGTAAGTGCACCAACAAACTCCCCCTCGGATGTTGACAGAGTCTTCGAGTCTTCTCACCTGTCAATCTACAGTCTTTATCAGTCTTCAAACATCCTCTGAAAAATATATCATTGCAAGAATCCGCAAACTCTATCTTCATCACTAACAAGCTTCTCTTTCTTGATTGTAATTTTCAAGATCAGTACTGGCTCTAACTGCTTCTTCAACTTTTATCTTCAGACTCCCCCTCTCAAACAACTGGGATCGAAGTCTGGAATTCACAGCTTCATTCTAAGATCGTGCACAGTCTTTCATCAGGTTCAAGATCGATACCTGACTCCATTCTCTCTCAGCATCATTACCTGGCAAATGTTCACCTGCACAATCTCTACCCAACCATAAGTTTCTTCAAAGATTAAAATTGTTTTAACTATTAAGAAACTATAATGGTAAACTACAGAAATGATTTTGCATTCAGGATTTTTTACTGGCTCTTATACAAACAAACTTAACAACACATACTCTCTCTCGAACCTGTTCTTCATGTTTAGCACTTTGAACTTCAAAAATCAGCTTCTCAACACCAGTTGTCAAAAATCTTTTTGGATTTTTCAAAAAAAACAAAGTAACTAACATTACATGTAAAAAACATGAAACAATACAGAAATGAAATATTTATAGACAGTATTTTTTGTGAGTTCGTGCAAGAGGATCATATCAGTTTTTGAGACATATCATCAAACACCGTTAAGCTTGATTTCATTTTAAGTTCTAAACAATTTACCTAGATTGTCAGTATGTTTGTCCTCTTAAATTTTCACACAGATTTCAACTGTTTCGAGATATGCAATTAGTGTTTTATTTGCAATTAGATACTTAAACTTATCAGTGTGTCCCACTACTTGAATATACTCCCGTATCCAGATCCCAATATTCAGTCTTACAGGTGAGTATACCATAGCTGATATCTGTAAAGGGGTTATGTGCGAGGGCCGTGAGAGCTCAGGTCGATACTTCCGTATACGCAGAGAGATGACGGCTTCGACTTTCGGTGGGTCCCCTATAGAGGATCTTTTATTGACAACAGCAGCGACTATCAATTTTATTGTTTCATCAGCATGCTGAGGGCGAGCTTATATTTTAAAGCTTTTTGCAGAAAGCATTATCCGGGGACTAGGTCAGTATTTCCATACAGCAGAAGTCCCGGGATAATACCCCAGATATCACTGAGCATAAAGACCTAGTATCTCAGAATAAGGGACCTTTCAAACAAGATTTCAGGGGTTACCTATATATCCAAGCAGTTTTATTAACCCACAGAATAAGCAAGTTTTGATTTTAGGTTTATATCTCTTTACAGTTTTGATTTTAGGTTTATCACATTTTGACTTTTCATTTCTTTAGCGTGCTGTGATAGTCCACTGATGTACTATCATTTCCTCTTTTATGCAACAAAAACTCATTTTTCAATTTTATCATGTTTTTGGCTTTTTCAATTTTTCTAATGTTTTTGGATTTTCTAAAAATTTCTTACTCCCCCTAAAATTCAAAAACATCTAAAAAAATTGAAAACAAACTATACAGAACATAACAACTGATATCAAATCGCTTCAATTCTCCATCCGTTTGGCTTAAACAATCAGAACTCCCCCTCACAACAAACTATTTTCCCATAATGATTTCAAAACACTCAAGTTTGTTTTAATCAGAATGGTTTTTTCGGAAAATAAGTTTTGTTGATTTTACCCTTTGTAAAAATTGGGGCAAGATCATCACTTTGTTTCTTTCTCTTTATAATGATAGTTAACTCAAGCTCAATTTAATGACCTTGATTAACCACTTTGTAGAATCAACCTGATTCAAAATTTGAACCACTTGTAACAACCACAAACATACAACCACTTGAAGGATTAACAGTTAAGCATTTCAAACCTGTTTTTCAACCAATTACCATCTGTTGGTTGAATTTTCAAGGTGCCGATTCCTACTCCTCGCTTACAAACGTGGGAGTTCCGGCAAGTCCTGCAAAACTTCTCAAACTTTCTGATGTTTTTGGATTTTCTAAAAATTTCTTACTCCCCCTAAAATTCAAATACACCTAAAGAAAATTGAAAACAAACTATACAGAACATGACAACTGATATCGAATCGCCTCAATTCTCCATCTGTTTGGCTTAAACAATCAGAACTTCCCCTCACAACAAACTATTTTCCCATAATGATTTCAAAACACTCAAGTTTGTTTTAATCAGAATGGTTTTTCCGGAAAATAAGTTTGTTTATCAACCACTTGTAGGAAAAATTCAAGTACAAATTAATGTCCTTGATTTACCATATGCAGATAAGCACAAACCAAACTTCAAACCTGTTTTTCAACCAATTACCATCTGTTGGTTGAATTCTCAAGGTGCCGATTCCTACTCCTCGCTTACAAACCTGGGAGTTCCGGCAAGTCTTGCAAATCTTCTCAAACACATTAAACAAACATGATAAAGAATGATGCCGATTCATGATCCACGATTACCAACTTGGGATCTCCGTCAAGTCAGGTTTTTATTCTTTGAAAAATATATCCACCCAAGCCTGACCTTCCTTGGGTATAACAACATTTTCTTCATCTTTTCTTTCAACAAACTTGTAAATACGTCCTTTGGAAGCATAAAAATCTTTGATACTTTTGGCCTTGCCGTTGACCATTTGTCCAAAGATACGTTTTACATTTCCGTTGAAAGTTTTTTCAACATCAAATTTCTTCTTGTCAGAATAAAATTGATTTGAAATTTCAACTTTTCCATCTTTCCTCATAAAATTTTCAGCACGCAATGGTGGAAAATTTTCATCGTTCATAGTTGGAACTTTCCTTTCAACTTTTTTCTCAACACGTGGCTCCTCTGATTTTATGGAATTAGATTCATCACCAGAACTATTACCTGAACCTTTCACAACCCATTTTTGATTTGGCACATCATCCATTCTTCTTGAAGCACTCTTTGAACATTCTCCTTTTTCAAAGGTTGAATTTTCAAATCCAGTAAACTTCCGGGTTTTCAGTTCAGTCTTCTCGACAACTTTCTCTTTTATTTTACCAGAGACTTCCTGTTTTGGCTTGAATGTCTTCGGACAATCCTTCGCCACATGACCAGCAATCTTGCACTGAAAACAGGTTCTCTTTTCAATCTTCTTTGAAACTTCATTCTTCTTCAGTTCTTCTTGCTTCTTGACAAGGAATTCCCGATTAGACTGCCTTCTGAATGATTGTTCTTTTTCAGCTTCTGTTGTTTTCCCTGAAACAAACACAGTTTTTAATTTATAAATTTTTTCATTTTTATAGTTTTTCGGTGGAATAAAACCAAGACCTTTCTTTTTGAAATTACGATTATGGTTTGGTTTCTTTTGGAAACTATAACCACAATTGTAACCCATTTTCTTGTTGATTCTTTGTTGATCTCTTGAAGTGTATGGTTTAGGTTTTCCATTAAGATTTAAATCTTTTATTTCAGAAATATTAATTTCTGTTATTTTGAAAACCTTTTGAATCATTTCAAATCTGACACTTTTTATTGGAAAAGCATCATCAGAATATAATTTGTCAGAATCTTTCAAAGTATAAGCCACTTTGAATGATTCATCATTCAAATTAGATTTTGACATCAAAAACTCTTTATTATAAACCCGTTTGTCCTTTTTGAATGTTGGCTTTGACGTATTGGACCCTGACTTTGACTCGGGTTTGGACTCCATATTTGACTCCTCACTGTCATCTTTATCTAACACCTGATCGACCACGCTTTTTATCAACTTTGACTCATGATCAGTGTCGGATGACGTCTACGTGACATCAATATTTTCTTGCAAGTTATCCGATGGCCCAGACTCCCATTCTAAGTTTATTGCTTTTTCGACTCTCTCAGAATTTGGATTTCGAGGTGAATATCCATTTTCGACCGGGGGCGGACATCTATTGTAGACCACACTTGATTTCTTACCAGAAGTCTTCACTTTTTCTTCGTCTTTTGTCACAGATTTCCTTTCTTCAGACATCTTCACTTCTTCAAACGTCTTCAAATTTTCCACAACCAGATAAATCCTGTCAACAACAAAAGAAGAACATGAGTAACTTTCTAATAACTTTTTCACTTTCTCAGTTTCTATCTTTTGTGTTGCTAACTCCAACTCCAGATCTGCACACTTCTTAATATGAAAATTAGGATCATCAAGCTGTCTCAGGTACACTATCTTCAGTGTATTCAATGCCACAGTTTGTTCACCACTCGAATCAGTATACTTGTTGATTTCTCTTTTCATTGTATCATATGATTCTTTTAATCTGTTTATGTTATGCAGTAACTCATTGTTCTGCTTGATTAAAGAATCACAGTTCATGCATTTTTCTGGAACTTCAACTGGTTCAGCATCAACTTTTACTTCAAATTCAGGAACCTCTTTGACTTTTCTGTCTGGTTGGAAAAATTCAGCTCTTCTTTTTCTCTCAGCTTCAGCTTCAGCTTTTAGTATCTCTTCCTCTTCTTCCTCTTCTTTGAGCTTTCTTCGTCTTGCTTCAGCAGCTTCCATGACTTTTCTGCTTCTTTCTGCACATTTCAAATCATAGGCATTAGCAAAGAAAGCATTTGAAGTGTTTTTGGACATCTCTTTGGCCATGAGATCTTTATCTGGGCAAAAATCATCCCAACAAAAACCTTCAGCCAACTTCTCATCATCTTGTTCTGCCAAACACACTTTGCTGTTTATTGGAATATATTTATCCCATGAAAAGTTTTCATATTTGCTTAGACATGCTCTTTTTGAATTATCAATCACATCTCTCCCATGAGCAGTTTTTGCCTGATGCTGTGCTGGTGGTGTGACTTGATGATAAATCTCCTTTTTGTGATAATCGTTGTTTCCGAAAGGATTTTGGGCTCCAGTAGCTTCACGATTTTTGCACTCCCTCTTGAAATGCCCCTTTTCCCTGCAACGAAAACACGTAACTTTAGATTTATCAAATCCTAAAGTTGAAACATTTGCATCACGGAAATCATCTCTTCCCGTTATTTGCTTAAACTTTTCAGCTCGTCTCATCACGCTAGCCATACACCATTTAATGTCCATCAATTCCATTTCCTCAGCATCAATTTGATCGTAATCCTCTTTAGTAAGCATTGGATTACCGATCTTTCCAGCCACAAAACTACTATAAGACTCAAGAACCATTCCTAACAAAGACATTTGATTTTTAGCAATCTCTTCAGTGTAATCTTGATCATTTTCAATACTAAGAACAATATTGCACTGAAGTTTTCTTCCATTCTTTGTTAAAGAAATGTTTGGATCGAATGATGAAAATATTGAGCTGCTGGATCCCTGGGAAGATTTCTTTTCAGAAGAATCTTTAACACTAAAAGCAGTTTCTATCTTCGGAGAATGGTTTGTTGATCCAGTAGCACCACCCTTGTAGTACAAACTGATATCCTGTTCTCCATCATAATTCTTCATCCTGGCAATCTTCCTCTGCTCCATCTCTTGAGCTTCCAGGTGTTTCATGAAATCTCCCAACGTCATATTCTTGTAAGCATCATCAGAAACGTTCCCCATGTTTCATGTGGTAGCGCATCTGCAAGTTTTTCAATCAATTCATCAGTATCCTTTTTAATACCAAGTTTTGTCATGTTTCTCACCAAGTTACAATATCTGTCAATTATCTGCTTGGTGTTTTCAGACTTTAAACCACGAAACAGATCAAACTCTTTCTTCATGAGAGACATTTTATTCTTGAGCATATCATCACTCCCAACAAACTTTTCTTCCAATTCAATCCAAATTGAATAAGCAGTACCATCATGTTGAAGTAGTATCAAGATATCTTCTTTATAGCTTGTTGAAGCAGACTCACCATGAGTTTCTCATCTCGATATTTCTTTTTGTCCTCAGTACTCATTTCCCGGATTGATAACTCTTTGTTGTTTCTTGTGGGTCTTTCATATGGCTCTTCAGTGTGTTCCCACGCATCTAAGTGATAGGCCTCGACCCAGTTTCCAAAACGTTCAGACCACACGTTATAATCATCGATATCCATGAGTTTAGGCGGTCTCTGAGACATCCCGGTTTCATTGTCAATCAAAGCATTCTGAGTAATTGTGATCAGGCTAGCAAAAGCGTTATAGAATTCAGTATCCATTGTTTAAATTTTACAAAGTTACCCAACAGACAAATAAACGAAACTACAATAGTCCAACCAAGCGAAACCTTCAAGTGTTCACACAAGCGGAACTACAAGTTGTAACTTCAAGCGAAACTACTTGATGTCTGTTGAAGCGAAACACTTGATGTTTGTTCAAGCGAAACACTTGAGTGACTTAGAAGCGAAACCACTAAGTTGTCTGTTCAAGCGAAACTCTGAAGCAAAACTAGCAACTTAGAAGCGGAACTATGTACTTTGAAGCGGAACTAACAGCCACTGAAGCGAAACTAACTGAGATTTGAAGCGAAACTACCTGCTGATGTCATGACCGAATAAGCGAAACTCTGAAAAATCTAAGTTCTAGGTCGATTTTAGATCTGAAAACTTCAAGGGTTTACTAATACATGATTCCGAGTGTATTGTGTGATTTTGAGCTGGTTTTACCGTGAAAACAATTTTGAAAATTTGAAGAAAGTGTAGAAAACTAGATGAAATGCAGCTAAAATGGCAAGAACTCCTCCTCCTGAGCTCTGATACCAATTGTAGGATCGTGTTTCGGCCCTGTTTGAGTCGATCAGAAGAATTCCTATCCAAATCAAGAGGCGGAAACTTATGATTTGGTGCTATTTCAGTCACATTCACTTAAACTTGCTGTTGTATTGATCAATAACACGAGTACACGTTCTGACAGCACTTCGGCAGCACTTCGTGGCTCACCGGAAGAAAAACACCGTAAACTATGTGTTCTAGGTTCGCTTGAAAGGACATCCTATATATAGATGACAGGTTTCGCTTATACATTCATGTCTGTATAAGCGAAACTACAATACTACCGTTCAAGCGAAACCATAAGACTGACATACAAGCGGAACCTAGACACTGCCCTACAAGCGAAACCTACATAAACACTGTTTTCTAGGATTCCGTGCCATGTCTATCCTATACAACTCTAGACTCGATGTAAGACGTAGTCGACAGACGTAAGTGCACCAACACATAGTTTGACTTTCGCTTTGACTTTTAGTTCTGACCCGTTTTGCCAAGTTTAGGATTGCCTTAGAGCTTCTTTTGGACCTAGTTACATGCTAGTATAACCCTATGTGATTATACGGCTTGGTTCACTAGTTGTCTAATTATTATGCAAGTTTCCGTTAAATGCCCATATGTTGACCATTATGCCCAAATGTCCATAAAGTGTGATTTTTGAAAATATAAAAGGGTAGACATCTTAGTTACTGAATTATAAACTTGTACCTAAAATTTGACATCAGTTTGAGGTCTAGATTAAGAGTTATGCTCATTAGCGTAATTAGAAGCTTTCTTAGTAATTAATTAGCATAATTAGCATATAGCCTATCTAAACCCAAATTTTTATATCAAACTTTATACCCACTGATATATAATAATATTTTCGGATTTTTGGATATTTTTATTTATTTTTAGGCTGAGCATAACTTAGAGTTTTTAGCTTAATTCGGTTATTACCGGTTATGCCCTTTTAAGGCTATAAAATGAGTTTTATAAATCCTTTTAACCTCAAACCTTTTTCCACTGATTTATTGTGTTAAATATATTATTTTGAGGCTTCTGGAATTATAAAAATATCAGCTTTTCTTTCAAAACCCGGAAATGGCTCCAAATCGCCTTTTTAGGCATTTTTACGACATAGTAAGTATCAAAACTAGTTTATATATATAAGAGTTGATACCTACTGATATATTCAGTAAATTTCTATATTATAACAGTAAACTAAAGTTCCAAACTCAGATTTCCAGTTTTGACCTTTTAGGCTTATGTGGAATTACCAAAATGCCCTTTCGGTGCATAGGATGGTTATAACTATAAAATTCACATAAATATGATGCCCTACTATTATAGCATAGTAAACTAAGTATATTTACTGATTTATTCAGATATGTAACTCAGATTACTAGTTTAACTCTATTATACCCTTTAAAATGACCAAAACGCCCTTATAAGGCATAAATTGAGTTTAAAATATTTTTGGGCATAATTGGACATATCTTACTGATGTCACAACATATTTAGTGCATATAATCTCAGGAAACTTGTATATGATTTATATGGTTACCCGTTACGCATTTTCGCGTTCGGATCGGCTTATGTAACTAGTTTACGCATATTAGCCGAAACGGGTCAAACCATATCATCTTTGTCTCAAAATCCAGAATGTGTTTAGTTTGCCCATATTATACAAGTCTCCAAACTTGTTGGGTCTAAACCACATTCTAATCCGGTCTTCGCCTTCCATGCGATTGAACCGTATTCTTTTATTAAAACTAAGTGGTCTAAGCTTAGGCTAAATTAAAGACCCGTTAGGATTCTAATAGGTTATTATAAACCTTCGTTCCAGAATAGGAGATCCAGTAAAAGATACGTGCACTTGCTTGTTGTGAATTATACTTGCAAAGGTAAATACTTTTAACTTATTTTCCCTTATACGGGCTTGGGGTACGGTATATAAAATACCGCTTGGTCGGGAAATTGACCCTAACTCATTAGTAGTTGGGTATTATCAATGTGACCCATTTAAAAATTGGTTTTTGTTTGTTTTACGCCTTTGAGAGTTTAATGATCATGTCCCGGATATCCTTGGCATCATTCATGAAATGGCCACGACCTTGACACGCGGGTGTAGGCGTACACCCGACAATGTGTCCATATTTATTAAGGTATAATCCGTTGGTTTCCTGCTGCGGATTTATACTATGTGGTGTGTCTATTAATCTTAAACCCGGCACGAACCAGGCGACTGAACGCATAACAGACATGTAATTCTTTTACAAGTTTAAAATTGATTAATTATCCCAAGTTATAAAAAGGTTTGTGCCATGTGCATTCAAATAAATTTTTAAATGTTTTTAAAATGAGTCAGTTAAATTGTATTTACCAGTGTAAACTGACGTATTTTCCCCAAAAAGATTAAGTGCAGGTTCTACACGTAATAGGCTAGCTACTCCTTAGCATCGTTAGAGTCTCGCAAGCTTGGATGCCATTTATCTGTTGAACAGTTCTCCTTTTTATTTTGATCCGCATGTGGATCTATTTCAGCTACATTGTGATACTTGGATATTACAGTTTGTTTGGTTGAAATAAATCTCTTTTTTGCTTCCGCTGTGCATTATAATTTGTGTTGTTTGACTATGATCATATCAACTACGTCACGATACTCCCCCACCGGGCCCACCGGTGACACGTGGAAATTAGGGGTGTGACATTATGACCCCAATCAAACTTGATATTCTTACGGGTTAGTGAAGTTAAGGGTGCAACAATCCTTGAAAAGTGTTCAATAAAACGTCTGTAGTATCCTGTCAAACCCAAGAAGCTACGAATCTCCGTGGGTGTCTTCGGCTCTTGCCAATTCATGATAGCTTCAATCTTAGCGGGATCCACCTGGATACCACGCTCACTAACAACATGTCCGAGGAATTGGACTTCACGAAGCCAAAACTCAAATTTTGAAAACTTGGCATAGAGCTTCTCTTGCTGTAGGAGTTTAAGAATACAATGGAGGTGCTTCTCATGGTCAGCTTAACTCTTTGAGTAAATAAGAATGTCATCAATGAAGACAATGACAAATTTGTCCAAGTAGGGCTTGCAGACGCGGTTCATGAGATCCATGAACGCTGCTGGTGCATTAGTGAGCCCAAAAGGCATCACTAAGAACTCGTAGTGACCATAACGAGTCCTAAATGCAGTCTTGTGCACATCTTTGTCTCTGACTTTCAGTTGATGGTAGCCTGACCTCAAATCGATCTTGGAGAAATAACTTGCCCCTTGCAATTGATCGAACAGATCGTCGATCCTGGGCAATGGATATCTATTCTTGATCTTGACCTTGTTAAGCTCGCAATAGTCGATGCATAAACGCATTGATCCATCCTTCTTCTTTACAAACAGGATTGGTGCTCCCCAAGGAGACGAACTCGGTCTAATAAAACCTTTGGCTAACAAATCATCCAGTCGAGTCCTTAATTCTTTCATCTCTGTTGGGGCTAACCTGTAAGGTGCTCTTGCAACAGGTGCTGCTCTAGGAATGATGTCAATTCTGAACTCTACTTGCCTATCTGGTGGTAAACCAGGTAGTTCTTCAGGGAAAACTTCTGGATATTCAGAAATGACAGGGATGTCTTCAATTTTGGGCTTCGGCTCTTCAATGGTCACTTGTGCCATGTAAATGACACAACCTTTCTTCATACACCTAGACGCCTAAAGCATAGACACTTGCTTAGGCAACCCATACTGAGTGTCTCCCTGTATGGTAAGTGGCTCACCATACGGAGTCTTGATCACCACTTGTTTCTTGTTGCAAACGATCTGGGCTTGGTTATGAGATAACCAATCCATGCCTATTACTATGTCGAAACCAGCTAGCTTTAACGGAAGCAAGGACAATGGAAAAGAGTGGTTCCTAATGGTTATAAAACATCCATCTAACACAGTTGAGGCTGTCTCTAAGGTACCATCCGCCAATTCTACCTCATATTTCACGCTTAGGGTTTTAACTGGTAATTTCAACAACTTACAAAACTTATCATCTACAAATGACTTATCCGCACCTGAAGCAAATAACACCCTTGCATAAACATCATTTATAAGGAAGGTACCTGTTATCACATTATCGTCCTGAACAGCTTCTCGTGCATCCATTCAAAAGACCCTTGCATTGGTCTTCTTGACCTCTTCAGGCTTTTTGGCATATTTAGGGCAGTTGGTCTTGATGTGTCCTTTTTCATTACACTTATAGCACGTCGCATCCTTTATTTTCTTGCAGTCTAATGTCTTGTGATCCTTGGACTTGCATAACCCACATGCAATCGGCTTTAACTGAGACTTTGACTCAAACCTGCATTTTCCAAAATGACGCTTTTGGCAAGTTTTGCACTTTGGCTTCTCATCTGTCTGCTGGCTACCCTTGTTAGACTCAGACTTCTTCTTGTGGTCTGTGTTACCTTTATGCTTCTTCTCAGACCGTCGTGAGTTATCATCCTCACGCTTCCTCTTTCCTTCTTCAGAGCTCTTAAGCGATCTCAGCCTGACTGCAGCCAGAGTGAGGGATAGAGATAAATCAGCTGCTGACCTAAAAGTAGTCGGTCGAGAGGCCTTGACACTAGCTTTGATTTCTGGGGCTAAACCCCTAATGAAGCGGGCGATTCGCTTTGGTTCCGGCGTCACTAGGTAAGGAACCAATCGAGACATGGTATTGAAGCTTGTAAGGTATGCTTGACAATCCAGGTTTTTCATAACTAATGACAAGAAATCAGCCTCGATCTTTTCAACCTCATGCTGAGGGCAGTAATTCTCCTTAATAAGAGCAACAAACTAATCCCATGTCAGATTATACAGTGGGATCGTTCCAGCAGTCTGAATCAGTGACCTCCACCATGCTAAGGCTTCTCCCTTAAATGACTGTGAAACAAACTTCACAACGTCCTGTCCTGCACAACCACTAATATCGACCATAGTGTCCATCTCATCGAGCCAAGTCATACAATCGATGGCTCCTTTCTCCCCCGTGAAATCCCTGGGCTTGCAGGAAACAAAATATTTATAAGAACAACCCTTAACACGTGGTTCTTGATGTAGCACCACCTTCCTAGATGGAACGCTCCTCTGATTCGATGAGTGACGAGAATCACTCTTGTGAGCGGTATTAGTCCTTGAGGGTGGTTTTGAGTGTGGTACAGACTGAGTCCTGACATGGGTACCACTAGATTCATTGAATTGTCTGTCTAGAGCTCGTGTAACAGCATTATCTATTAATGCCTGCAATTCCGCTCATGCTTCATTAACTCGGGATGTATCATGATTCTCCCTTGGGTGACTGTTGACTTCGTCTGACCCGGCCATTGTCACACCCCGACCACGTAAAACAACAAAACGTGGCGGAATCGTCGGGGAGTGTTGTAACAGAATCATTGTTTCATAACACATGGAAAATTGAAATGTTGTTTTATTAATAAAAAGAGTTACAACGTCTTAACAAACAAAGAAGAGTAACAAAATTAACTAGTCTTGCATCTTTTATTGTCACTAAGGCCCAAGTCCGCCTATGTGTATCTTGATCAATCCTATGCATCATCTCCTGAAACACATGTGAAAATAGGTACGTCAGCATAAAAATGCCGGCGAGTACATAGGTTTTATTGATTTAGGATTCATGACTTATAAGTTTAGAAAAAAGTTGTTTAACAAAAATCAGTCATGATCCTTGTAAAATGTTTTGTTTTGTAAATCGTTTTGAAAAGCGATGATAGATATGTATAGTTAAAAGAATGATTGTAAGGTTAAATGAATAATCAAGTAAAATGAATTTGTATAACACAAACTATTTTGTAAAACAATGTCTTGTGAAAAATATGTTATTTGTGTAAAAATGTGTAAATCCAAATTAAATGATTTAAATAACGCAACGACGTGTAATATAGTACAAGCACTTATATATAGGAAGTACCAGCGGCGTATCCACCATGCTTGTATCACATTACACACGCCTCGTTACTTAAGTCACTTACCCAAACAAACCACCAATGTAAATTGCCCATGTCTAAACCAATTGTCAAATGTCATTGTGAAAACCATGTCAAAATGTCTATGTCAAATGTCAATCATGTAATGTGTAAACAAAATGTCATGTATGGCAAGTGAAATATGTATCCACTAAACCATGTATAAAAGTGCACAAAACAATGTATTGAAGTAAAACGTGGTTTAAATCAATGTTATGTTTTGTGGAAATGCATGCTATACTGAATACAAACATTTATGCGGTATTGAGAAAGTGCATACATCCAAGCCTTGCGACTGTGGTGATGAACCCCTAAACGAATTTAAAGGTCTATCTGTCTAAATGTTTTAATCGAATTCGGTCATTCCTTCCATCCAAACATACTCAGGATGTCAGGAACGGGAGTTGTCAATTCCTATGGTACCATTACCTACTAACGAGCGGCGTGATCAAAGTTAATGAATGTATATGGTCCCACTTAAACAAACCAAATGTCATACCCAAAATGTAAGCATGTGATGAAAATGTACTAAGTATGATGAACATACATAGCATGAAAAGGTAATGTAAAACAATGCACTAAGTATGCGCTAAACGAACATACGTAGCATAAAATGTCATGTAAAACGATGTACTAAGTATGCACACAATGGGCATACATAGCAAAAACATAATGAAATCATGTACTAATAGTGTACTAATGAACATAGCAAGTATATGGTATGAAAACATTGAAAGCATGAAAGTAACAAGTAGGCACATGTGTTTCACCCCAAAACGTTTGAAAAACAGTAAAAGAGGGGACTATGTACTCACTTGAGATTGCTTAGAAGTCCTAGGATAACCACCAAGCAAGCTAGAAGATCACGGATTCAAACGGCACCTAATATAGGTATCTACATTAATAAACGGACCCATCGGAGGATCGGGTAGTACGAGGGTTCGTAAACCAAATAAGTATGGGAACTTATGTAATATGGTTTAACAAAGCCTACGTACTAAAACGAAACCTATCCTAAGTGCTTTTGACCCATTACGACCCGTTTAGGTAGCTTATGCCACTTTAACGCGTCGTTTGCGTAAAACGCATCCGGACCGCTTAACTAGTCCTATGACAAGTAAAATATGCCTTAACATGTCTAATATAGTTACCTAATTAGTTTAGATGTCAAAATTTAGGTTACATATACTTTAAATAAATTTTGGTGCAAAAAGGGCATTTTGGTAATTTACCTAAGGCATAAGAACTACTTATCATACAACTACTTAAACGACGTGACCATAAGGTATAACCTCGGAAGGTTATTCCCTATACAACTATGGTCACCTAAAGTGTTTGGTCGGATCCTAATGATCGACCAAATGGGTCGGGTTCGAAAGTATAAGCGATTGATTAGATCGCTTACCTTTACGACCCTAAACAAGCACAAATCTAAAAGCGACGAGCTAAACATGCTAGAACATGTTTAGTTAAGTTAGAAAACAGGTTTGGTATCAAAACAAACGGTTTTGATACCCTAGAGTAGTTTGGTTACAAAATACGCAAGAAAACGCATTTTGGCCGAAACTACGACTCGTCACTGAGCCTAGATAACGTGGTAATCAGTAGGTATAGTCACTAGGGACTATAACCATCGTGATTACGCTCACGTTATGAAGTTCAAACAAACTTCGCGTTGACCATAGACTGGTCAATGCAGAAAGTCAAACACAGTTTGACTTTTGTGCTAAAAATGCAAAAAGAACGAAAGAGGACTTACAAAAGGTCCAAGAACGGAAGCTTTGATCCGAATATTCTCAGGTATGAAGTGATTAATCACATCAACTTAGAGAACCAATTCAGATTCAAAGGTGTGTGTTTGAAGTGCAACATGGAGGGGGTATTTATAGATTTTGTAGAGCCGTTAAGATCGTTCCTCGTTATCCGAGCTTCAATCTAGGCCGTACACATCAAGCCCACTGATTTACAAAACCAGGGGAGCCCCTAGAAATGCTCAAAACCATGTGCACAAGTGAGGGACAGCTGGATCAAGCTGGAAACAACATTCTGCTGATCTGGGGAAGCCTTACGGACCGTATGGTCCTCCCCTTACGGACCGTATGCTGGTCTGCAGACCAGCAACTTTCAAAGTTGACAGTTTAGCCCCTGCACTTGAGAATCTTGCATTTTGGCCCATTTTTGGCACGTTTAAGCCCCGTTAACCTCATTTCAAGGCTCTAAAATGAAGTTAAAGTGTAGGGAACTCAAAACATACTCAAAAATATTTCGGATGTCGGTTCGTTTGGCCATATGATTGCGTTGTTCGGTTAATTACGACGGAAGTCGTAACGGACGCAAAAACGGTCCAAATTGCGCGACGAATGGATTTTTGTCAAGCCAAACACTAAAAAATAATATTTTAATGATTACATAAATTTTTGGATGTCCGGATGTATTCAGAACGTAAGTTATGCGCGAAAATGCAAACTTATGTACTTTTTGACGCTTTTAGTCCCTGAATGACCAAAAAGTTTATTTTAACACACCGAACACCTCAAAGCCTATTTCTAAGCTATGTAAAGGATATTTTGGGTATGTTTAACTTATGGCCAAGTTCCGGAATGTTCGTTACAGTTCAAATTGGCATACTTTCGTAGTTTGTCGAATTTAGTCCCTGTAAGCGAATAAACTTGATTTCGGCATACCAAACCTTCCAAAACTTATTTCTAAGTTATGTAAAGGTTATTTAAGGTATGTTAAGCCTATGCCACTATTCCGGAGTGTTTGTTGCATTAAACTGGTTATATTTACGCATCAGTGCGCGTATAACCCTCTAGAAAGTGATCTAAAGCCCGAAATCGAACAAGAGTTTATATGTGCAAATGATACACATGTTTATACAAATCCCAAGTATGAAATACAATATTTTATTGGTTTGGTATTTGTTTGATGGCTGAAGTGACACAGGTGTCACAGCCATGTAGCTTGATTGCTACATAAGGTAAATGATAATGATTTATTCAGAAGTCTATAACAGTATTATCACTCTTGATGATTTATTAACCATGGTATTAATAAACCATATTGGTTAATTTGATAAATATAATTATTCAGGATTTTTCATTATAATAATCCTTAGTCATAATTAAGATAATACATTAGCACAAATGGCCAAGTCACAGAGACAAATTTAAATTATAAGCCAAGATTTTATAGAATCAAGGCATTTAAGGTTTGAACGCAGTTCATTACCTTTCTTGACAGGGAGTCATAGACTACACTGTCTTTTGTCTTATATGACAATGAATATGGCCAGTAGGCATTACATCACTACTGGATGTTTTAAAATAAGAACTTGGAAAGGTCCAATCTAAGGATGACTTATGTGATTTTATCGAATCATATTTTGCCAGGAGTGTTAACATGTTTTCAGATGTTAACAAGGATTTGAATCTTTTAAATAGGTTTTGCCATCTTGGCCATGTCTAAAATGACAAATAGGCTAGGTTATACCTTTAAGATTCTTTTTTTAATATTCAACGCAGAGCAATCCTAAATTGAGATGTTAACAAGGATCTAAATCTAATTGAGGAACTACCATCATGGCCCTGTCTTAAAATGACACATGGGCTAGGTTTTGTCCTTTTTAGATTTTGGTATTTTATTATAATGGTAAATTTTATAAAAGGAATAATAATTTTAATTTTTTTTATTTATTTCATATTTTATGTCTAAGCATATAATTAAGAAAGATGAAATTTTAAATTTAACCATCCCACTAAAATTTAAATGAGTACATGATTGCCCTAAACGGGACTTAAAGAGGAATAACTTGCCCACGCAGGGGCTAAACAGAATAACATGCCCACGCAGGGGCTAAACAGAAACACAAGTCCTCGTAGGGACTAAATACAGAAATAGATGTCCACGCAGGGACTTGATTTAAAGCAAGGAAATGACAATACAATTAAATAAGGAATCTTCAAAAATCCCTTTTCTTGGTCTTCCCCTTGATTAAACTCGCCAGTCCTTTAAGAAAACCGCGGTTGTTCCTACGCTCTTCTTGAACCTCCCGCTCTACCTCGCTCAACCTTTGGAAAACCTCCTATTGTTGCTCTGGTGGTATCAATTGCGGCTGCAGCGGCTGCTGATGTAGAGGTTGAGGAGGTGGCGGGTGTTGGTACCCATAAGCTGGGTATCCAGTGGTCCAAGGACCTCCATAGGGCCCTTCAGGATGAAGAGCATTGTAGTTCCATGCTTCCTGGTATGGGTCAACATTAGCATAGTTGTAGTTGGTGTGGGCCGGCTGCTCAAATGGGCTGTACGCCGCTGAACCGGCGTATGCAGGAATTGGGTTATCATAACCCATTGGTGGCGGCGCGATAGGCGCAGAGTCCACCCCAGAGATGGGGTTTGAAAGCCCTCCCATCTTTGGGTCTTCATAAAGTGACGGGTAATGACTGCCACTTAAGGATTGAGGGGTGCTGATACGGACTCCCCCTCGTACGGACATCCGTGCGTTTGATCTTCTCCGCCTCGGTGGCTCCGGAGGCGGCTGCTAAACTAGTGGTGGTGGTGGCGGAGTGACTGCCAAAAAACACGAATCTTCGGAAGGATCCTGCTACTGCTGCTGATGCGGAGACGAGTGGTAGGAGGGAGTAAACACCCAGTCATATTGAGCGAATCTTTCCTCGTAGCTGTCTGGACCACGATAAGGTGATCCGTGAAAGGATGACCTATCCGAAATCTCGATGGGATGAGTAGGATTTCCGGACGGCGGCTCGGCAGGATCGGTGTCTTCGTCCATGTCCATGGCATGGTCGCCAGAGGAATGGTCCTCTGGTCCTAATGGGTTAAAACCCAATGGTTCTTCAATTAGGTTTGCCGGGTTGAACCGGCTCTGGACAAAGGGTGGTGGGTCATTAAAGGAGTGGTGTCAGTTTGAACGTTGGAGAGGGATGAAGGAATGATATGAGTTGTGGGGCTCGTTTTCTGATTGAGGTCCAAACGAGTGTTGATACAAAGGTGATGAACTTAGCGAGACAGATCGCCTCGCTGGCTCTAGATAGGTCCGCCAATCCTCTTGAGGACTGGTGCTCATGGTAACGGATGGGGTTCGCCGGTGAGAAGGTCCGGCTTCGTGGTCATGGCCAGTAACTGGCGCCTTTCCTCTTCCTCTCCTGAATCTTGGTGGCATATTTGAACCTGTCAACAAAACAAAAGACAACAAAGGAAACAAATAAAGGACAAAATAAAACGAACTAGGATTAGTCCTAAGTTCTTTGTCTAGACTCGAAAGTCGAGGAATGTGAAATTGTGTAACTGAGATTAAACACAAAAGGCTAGTGTTTAATTCACTCAGCGTTGGCTCTGATACCAACCTGTCACACCCCGATATTTCCACATATTACCGGTCGGCCCGGTGGGGAGTATCGTGACGTAGTTGATATCATCATAGTCAAACAACACAATTTAGTGCACAGCGGAAGCAAAAGATGAATCACATTACAAACCAAATAAAAAGTAATATCAAAGTATTACAACGGACTGTAAAGGATCCACAGGCAGATCAAAAGATAAACAGATCATTGTTCAACAGACTTTAACATCTTAAGCTTGCAAGACTCTTTAGTGATGCTAGGAGTAGCCAGCCTATTCCGTATAGTACCTGCACTTAGCCTTTTTGGGAAAATACGTCAGTTTACACTGGTAAATACAATTAACCGACTCATTTTGAAAAGAGTTTAAGAAAATTGGTTTGAATGCACGAGGCACAAAATATCTTTTATAACTTGGGACAATTATTTAAAAATAATCTTGTATACAGTTTTACTTATTTGTCGTTTGTCAGGGCCGGTTAGAAGAGCCGGACAAGATTAACTGACACACCACATGTATAATGCCCACAGGGTGATTCCTTAAAGTGGGTTACTAGTTTTTATATATGCAACTGTCAGGTGTATGCCTACACCCCGTGCTTAGGTCGTGGCCATTTCAATGAATGATGCCAAGGATATCCGGGACATGGTCATTAACCCCCCAAGGGCCATATACCAAATAAAACATATTAAAACGGGTTATGTAAATATATTAATCACAATCCGATTTAAACAACTACATACCTGAGCAAGTATATATCACAATCAGCGAGTGCAAGTAGCTTTTACTGGGCTCCTAATCTGGAACTAAGGTTTTAATAACCTATTAGATTCCTAATGGGTCTTAATTAAGCCTAAACTTAGACCAGTTAGTTTTAAAGGAAGATATACGGTTCAAACGCACGATTAAGCGAAGACCGGAATAGAATGTGATTTAGACCCGAAAAGCTTGAAGACTTGTATAATATGGGTAAACTAAACACATTTTGGATTTTGAGACAAAAATGATAAGGTTTGACCCGTTTCGGTCAATTTGCGCAAACTAGTTACTTAAACCGAATCGAACGCGAAAAATGCGTAACGGGTAACCATAAGAGTCATATACAGGTTTCCTAAGTTAACATGCCTTAAATATGTTGTGATATCAGTAAGATATCTTCCATTATGTCCAAAACGAATTTAAACTCAAATTTAGCCCCGTAGGGGTATTTTGGTCATTTAAAAGGTTATAAAAGAGTTTATATATTAATCTGAGGTTCAGGTCTGATATAATCAGTAAAAATACTTAATTTAATAAGTTATATCAGTAGGGTATAGCATATATGTGAAATTTATTATTTATAACCAAACTATGCACCGAAGGGGCATTTTGGTAATTTCACACAAGCTTTAAAGGTCAAATCTGGAAATCTGAGTTTAAAACTTTTGCCCACTGTTTAAGTATAAAAATTTACTAAAAATATCAGTAGGTATCAAGTCTTATATGATAAAAATAGTTTTAATACATACTATATGTTAAAAAAGCGTAAAAAGGCGGTTTTAAGCGATTTCCTGGTTTTATAAGGAAAGCTGATATTTTTATCATTCCAGAAGGCTTAATATATTTTATTTATCATATAAAATCAGTAGTGATGTAAAAATAAAAAGTATTACACTAAACACTTGTCTTCATCAAGTGATGTAAGAGACTTAGGCAAACATGGCCTTTGATTGTCAAGAACTCTTACGATCAATCTTGGATCCCGAGACGACTCACACACTCTATGATGGACAATGGATGATGGTGGTGGATGATGGTGTTGTGATGGTGGTGGGTGGTGGGTGAAGTGTGAGAGAGGTGGTGTGCCAAGGGATGAGTTGCAAGAGCTCCAAGCACTCCTATTTATAGGCTGAGCAGAAGCTCGGGCACGGCCTCGTGTCCACTAGGCACGGCCCCGTGTCCATCCGAATCTCTCTCTTCATTAATTGCAATTCGCAATTTCATTAATGCGTCTGCAATAGTTGACCACGCCCCCGGGTCCGCTGAGCACGGCCCCGTGGTGGGCAATAGAAGCTTCTACCACGTTGTCTTTTCTGCTGACACTTGGGCATGCCCCCGTGCTCACTGAGCACGGGGCGTGTTCAGTCTTCTGTCTTCCTATTTTGCTTTGGGAAGATGCTATCGGGAGGTCGGGCATGCCACGTTTGTTCCTTTTCTTGTATTTATGTTAGATTTAGCTGCCTTTTTGCTTCTTTTGTTCATTTGAGCTCATTTAATCCTGAAAATACAAAAGGAAGACAAAAGCACACTTTTTCCAACATTAGTACTAAAAAAGGGTTAGTTTTATGCCACAATTGATGTAATTTATATGTTGCATTTTGTACACATCAAATACCCCCACACTTGAATCTTTGCTTGTCCTCAAGCAAAACTCTTTATAATGTGGCTTTTTCACTCCCAAATGGAATGGGTAGAAGAGAAGGTTTTTGGACTTGTCATAGAGTGTCGGGATTTCCAAGATTCTTTATTTAAGTTTTATTTTTATTTATTTACAATCCTATTCGTCATGATTTATTAAAAACGTTTCATAAGATAAATTACTTATTAGGGCATAACATGCCTTTTTTTAAAATTCCATTTATATACAAGTTCACATAACTCACGGGGGGATCATTCAACACTCGGCCGAAGGTGTATTTTTAGTGAATCACTCGAGAGCGGCATGGAACTTACTCCTACCATAAACTTGCCAAGCAATCAATCCTCCTCCTTTTTAACTATGTACCCTTCTAATTATCAAGAGGACTTTTGGGTGAAGGGTTAGGTTGGGCTAAAGGTGGGTGGTTGGGTTAGTGGTTAGTAAAAGGGCGAAAAGCGTAAAAAAGCATCGGTTTTTTTTAAAGACCTTTTATTTTTCACAATTTTATTTTTATTTTGATGAACCATTTCTTTCAAACAAAGTAATTTTTGATGAACTTGTTTGTTTATTTGGTTTCATCATCAATATATATATATATATATATATATATATATATATATATATAGGATAATGCTCCATAGGAAACCTTAGATTTTTAAAAAACTTTGAAAACCCATCACATGGTCTAGAATTGTCCACGTGTCCCAGCCATCTCCATCATTTCTTTTGCTTTTAAGGGCACATTTGTAAATTCAACAACAACATTTATTACACCCTTTATATTCCCAATGTGTGTCTCTCTCTCCCTATTTCAAATACATTTGAAAATTAAGATGACAGATCTTCTCTCTCTCTCTCTTCATCAAATCTCTCTCTCATCATTATCTTTTTTTCCCACCACACCACCATCACCACCGCACCACCACCATCATCACCACCACACCCCCATCAGTGTTGTACCTCCGGCACCACCGTAAACACCTCCAACCCTGTTGCACAACCCCCACCACCGTTGCACCTTTACCATCGTCGGCCGACCCCCGCTGCACAACCCCCACCACTGCCACCACTGCCCCTCCACCACTGCCATCCCCCAACCCCCAACCAATATATTCAGATGTGGAACTGAATATATTCAACCCAAATGGCTATACTTTATTCCTTGAAGAACCATGTGGGTCCGTAGCATCCTCAAAATGGCACCAGATCTGAATGTTGCCATCATCAACTACTGCTCAAAGGTCATTGATGTTGACGAGCTCTTGAGATCGTATCAATCTAAACCCGAATGTTCTCCATCCAAAGATTATATTTGGGGGAATGATCTCCATCCGAATGTTGAACTCATATCAACTACAAAGGTTTAATTGTTTGTTTTTTGATTTAAAATTTGTTTGGATTAATTTTGGGGGTTTTTTTTTATGTGCGAGGGTAATATTGTTAGATGATTGAAATTTTGAGCTCGGGGACTATGTGGATGTTTGAGTCATGGAAAAATGCTTTTGGATGCGTTGGGAAAGTTTATTATGTTAAGATTATGATTAATTATTTTTCAATACCATCGATTATTGTTTCAAAAAAAAATGACGTTTATAGGTAATAAATTTTAATACTATTGATTTTAGTTTGGTTGGTTTTCATTCTCCTGGTGTTTATAAATTTTGATTCATGGATTACTTGTTTTGGTTTCAAACTCGTTTGATTTTGATCCATGTATTAGTTATTTTTGTGTTAAAAAAATGTGTTTGTTGGTTTGGGGATTTTGATCTGAAGAGTAACTGTTTTTTTCTTGGTTTGGTTGCCTTGTTTGGTGCTTTTTGATCTAAATAGTAACTGTTTTTTGTTGGTTAGGTTGCTTTGTTTTGGGCTTTTGATCTGAATAGTAACTGTTTTTGTGCGTTATAGTACAGAAACAGACCCATAACATGTGTTAATCCCTTGTTAGAATGATATATAACGTGTGTTGCTTTACAGGAACAGAACAATAAAGATATTCAATCATGGTTTCGTCAAACGTGGATCAGATAATCAAGGATCATGACCATGTTTATATTGCAGCACAACACAACTAACACGTGTTATAGTTTGAACTTCTCGGACATGCATGTGTTACATGTGACATGAAACCCATGTACAACGTAACACGTGTTACGTGTGACATGAAAACACATTTTTATAACTTCCCTGGCATACGCACACCCACATGTTTACAAACCGTTTCAAGACCGACCCAAACAATAAAGCAAGGGTAGCCGCTGAAAAGATAAGGCAGCAACGGTAGCCGCTGAAAAGCTAAGGCAGATTTTCAAAGGAAGCTCCGCCATTTTCTTAGTGCTATGTATTTTCTTTTACTAGTAATATGTAATGTGAGACTCTTATTTTGTTTTGTCTAGTACATGATGTTAAAACGGTATGGACTTAACACATTCTGGTAGTCTTAACACACGTTATAAAAGAGGCTTAACACACGTTATATCAGGTATACTATGTTATTAAGTTACTATTGGAGTTTATGCATCCATTCTGGAAGTCTTAACACACGTTATAATAGAGGCTTAACACACGTTATACAATATTAACTTGTATGTTCCATATTAACTTATACGCATATAACCCACCCCTATATAGGATAATGCTCCAGGTATACGGTGTTACAACATTAACTTGTATGTTCCATATTAACTTGTACACGTGTTACGATTAGTATATGCACATCATGGTGTTTTGCAAACCACTTTCATATACATGAATACAAGTCGGGTTATAATGGATGCTTACATGTTATCATATGTATACAAGTGGGGTTACAACAAGATTACGATATTAACTAAGCTCACCATTAAACTGATCGCCCCGTCGACTGTTTTCACCCTTGTCACATGTTAAGCAATTACATGTTTCGAACAGACAAATTGTAACACATGTTAGATCAGTATATACACATCATGGTGTTTTATAAACCACTAGCATATACATGAATACATGTCAGGTTACAAAAAGATTATAACAGAGGCTTAACACATGTTATACATTCCAAAATGTGCAAAACAAATGACCCGTTTCATATTATATATTCCATAATTACCGGTACACGTGTTACCATAAAATGGCTCGTTTCATATTACACGTTACATACTAACTTGTACATTTATTACTTGTACAAGTTTTACGCTCAGTATCCACATTATCAGATATTTTAAACATCATGGTGTTCTGTTACAGCATGAACCACCAACACATATTATAAATGAACGAAGACTTCTTTTCCAAAGGATGTGACTTATTCAATGTCCTCGCATTAACGTCGCCTTCATCCATCCAGCTTATCAATTGAATATCTTTTATGGGTCTGTTTCTGTAAATCAACACACGTTATATATCATTATAACAGGTGCTTAACACATGTTATGTGTCTGTCTCTGTAATTCAAGCAACCCAACAAAAAAACAATTATTGTTAAGATCAAAAGCCCCAAACAAGCAACCAAACCAACAAGAAAACCCGTTCAAAATCTCATCCTAAAGTTTTAGATTTATTTAAAATACATGAACATTAACCATTACTAGAACACGTATTAACTTCGCCTACATCCATCCAGCTTGTCAATTGAATATATTTATGGGTTTGTTTCTGTAAATCAACACACGTTATATAACATTCTAACAGGGGGCTTAACACATGTTATGGGCCTGGGTCTGTGAATCAAGCAACCAAACAAAAAAACACTTACTGTTCAGATCAAAAACCCAAACAAGCAACCCAAACCAACAAAAAAACAGCTACTGTTAAGATTAAAAGCCCCTAACAAGCAACCAAACCAACAAAAAAACCAGTTCAAAATCTCATCCTAAAGTTTTTGATTTGTTTAAAATACAAAATCATATTAACAACCATTACTAAAACACTTTCAGCACACAAAAACATATTAATAACCATTTCAACAAAAAATCAAGTGTGAAATGATATTTCAAGAACACTTACCGGATCTATAACCGTCCGATGAACATGAAGAAGATCTTCAAACCTTCTTCTCACACACACACTTGTGCGTGTGTCATCGTTCTCTCTCTAAAACAACATACTTCAAACTTCTTCTCTCTCACACACTTGTATGTGTGTTCTTGGTGTTATAGATGAACATGATGAAGATTGTTGTTTCTCTCTCTAAAGCAAAAAATTCATCTCTTTAAAAACCTTCATCCTGTCCTCGTTCTCTCTCTAAAACAACAATCTTCAAACATTTTCTCTTTCACACGATGTAGATCTGAACTTGAAGATCGAATGTTGTGTTTGGTGTTCATCATGATCTTGATTGAAGAGAGAGGAGAGAGGAGAGAGGAGAGAGATAAGATGTGTGTGTAAGAGAAATAAAGTTGATGTGAGTGAGAGAAAAGTCAGATTTTTAATCCCTTAAATGCCCTTCTCCTTTACCTTTTTTATAATTTATGGTTTTATTTAAATGTAAAGGACACCAAAAAAAGCTCAACCATTGATCTACTTGGATGAAACAAAATCAATGGATGAGGTTGGGTTTCCAAGGTTTTTTAAAAAAGATGGGGTTTTTCATATAACCCACCCCTATATATATATATATATATATATATATATAGGGGAAGGTTCAAATGAAAACCACTATTTATTGTGAAAACTCGAAAACTAATTAAAAAAAGCCAAAAAAACATACAAAAAAATTTTTTTTTTAATTTTTTTTTTTGCAATCAAAATTTCGCAGGTTTTTTAATATAAAAAAAATTTTCAAAAAAAAAAAAAAAAAATTTGTGTAGTGCACATGTGTAATACTGCACATATGTATGTGTACTACACATGTGTATTATTACACATGTGCACTACACAAATTTTTTTTTTTTGAAAAAAAGTTTTTTTATATATATAAAAACTAGCGATTTTTATAAAAAAAATTGAAAAAAAAAATTTTGTACGTTTTTTAGGCTTTTTTTAGTTAGTTTTCGAGTTTTCACAATAAAAGTGGTTTTCATTTGAACCATCCCCTATATATATATATATATATATTGGAAAGTCTTAAGAAAAACCGAGCTTTGTTACTAAAAAGAAGGGTTAAAATAAAAAGGTTTAGGTGGGTAAAAAGGGTGATTGTTTTGGGTTAAGGAATGAAAATGTTTAGGCTCAAAGGGGTTAAATAGGGGGATTTTGGGTAGGTGGTAAAAAAATGAAAAATAATGGTGTAGAAAAAAAAGGGATAGTCCTAATGCCTCCATCATTTACTTACTCGGGTTTAAGTTGGTAAGGACCGGGAATGCATTGTTGTGGCAAATTCTAGAGTCGTACGAACCAAGCGGCTATTCACACAAGAAACGAAAATGAGCATTTAGTGTAAAGATATGTATTTGTATGCTCAATAAAGGCTCAAAACTCACTTTTGTGGGAATGGGTTTTTATGTGATCATGTATATATAATCAAATTTTAACTAAGCTTATCATGCCGTTTCATAATTTTCTTATTTTGGTTCTTTTTATCACGACGCTATCAGTTGTAAACTTGTAAAAATATAACCTTTTTTTAGAACTTGAAATTCCCAACTTAAACTTAGACAAGTAAAAAAAATGAAAAAAATTTGGGGTGATTAGCGGTTCCAATAAAGTTTTGTGTAATGCTTGTTGATTAGGACTTGCAAGATTTAAAGTTTTAGCATCCCCCCCCCCACACTTAAATTACACATTGTCCTCAATGTGCCAAAAATAAGTTTTTAGGTTGATTGAATGTGTAAAAGGGTGTTAAAAGCAAAATTTTATGTTACTGGCACTCTGGACACGGCCCCGTGTCGGATGGACACGACCCTGTGTTCAGCTGCCAGTAACGAAGACTTACAGAAGGTGGACACGGGGGCGTGTTGGCTGGACACGACCCCGTGCCTGGGAAAAATGTGCAAAAAGTAAACAAACACCAGGTCTGGGAGGTGGCCACGGGGGCGTGTCGGCCGGACACGACCCCGTGTAGACAGTTTGCAGGGTTGACAAACATGTTTCTAGCTCCGGTTTTCCTGTCCCGGCTTTAGTAGTACTTAGTGTTTAGTACTCTAAGCCTCATATGTACCTGTTTTATCAATAAATACCACACCAAACATACCAAACATCCTAGATTACCAAGTTCAACATCCATGTCACAAAATTAAAAAAAAAACATATGCAGAAAAATAAAAAGAGTTAGGGAAAGTAAATTGTTTAACACTCTGCACGCAGGCCGGAAATTGTTTGATAGAAAAGGGGGTTTAACCTGTGGTATCACCAACCACCTGCTCCTGCTCCTACTCCGCCCGCCTAGTCCATGTCTCCATCACTGTCCTCGTCATCACCTCCTCCTCCATGCCCCGCCATGTACTCCCGGATGCTTCCGATGTCATCTTGGATATCGGAGATGTTTCTCTCAATGGCTCCGACCCGGTTGTATGTGTTGTTGGCGAGGTTGTGTAGGTGTTCCTGGTGCACATAAGGTTTTCCTGCAAAAGATCATGCAAACTCTGAAAGTTAGGAAAACCACCTCCTTGCGAGGAGGATTGGCCTGGATCACCGTGAGGGTGGTACTGGTATTGGGGAGGTGGAGCGTGAAGGACTAGCGCCTCTTGTGGGTTCCATGCATGGCCTTGCATCCTCTGAAAGCTTACCGACCTGTCTTCAGCCTCATAGCTTAGGTTCATGGAGCGGCAGATGTGTACATCGACTCTTCCCGGCCATGGGCTCCTTTCGAAAGACCTAGGTATGTTCACGGAGTGCCTGTAGAGACGGTACACCCATCCCCTGAAGAAAATAGGGGTTGGCGCATGAGCTAGCTGGTTCAGATGCATGTTTCGGAGTAGGAGAAACGGAACATCGAGGTGTCTTCGGTTGTGAATGCAGTGAAGGACTATCAAATCTCTCAACCCAACAACGCCACCACTATGCCTTTGGCTTAAAGAGTAACCGAGGACCCTATGGATGTATCGGTAGAGTGGGTCCCTCAACTTGGTACTCTTTGTGCTGCTTGGGTTGTAGTGCCCTTCACCAATCTGAGCCCACGCGGCTTGGCACTCGTTCTCATTCAAATCTCGCACCCCTCCGGTGTTCTCTTCATTTCCCGAGTCTTCCTCCGTATACAGCCCAATTATTACCCCGAATTGTGCCATCGAGATCGAGTACCTAGTTCCACCACACCGGAATGTCACCCCATCATTGTCGAAAGGGTCGCACCTTGAATTGAAAGTGAAGGTGCTATAGAACTCCATAGTGCACTCATGGACGGAACGAAGTCTAGTGGTTAGGGCAATCCTTAGTGGGCCGGTAACGAGGTTGTTAACCCGGTCAAGTTGGTTCACCATGGCTAAGAGATCCGTGCACACTTGTCTTGGATATTCTTCTGGTCTTGTTTGAAGTATGTCATATCTGGCCCTAGCATCGAGCTCGTTTGCGTTGAATCTTGTGAACTTCTTCGACATCTGAAAGAATATACCAAAAGTTAGCACGAAATAGTGAAATTTTTCGGAGAAAACTGACAACAGTGGGTTGGACACGGCCCCGTGCTCAGCGGGCACGACCCCATGTCCAGGCGTCTGTTACTCAAAAATTTCATTTTTCGACCCGGTCCCGAAAACCTGAAAATTTTTGGTCAAGTGTGTGCGGTTTCCCCCGAAAATGAAACCCCAAGTGCCGTTTTCCCAAAACAAACCGTTTACCCCTTCAATTTTATCTTTTCCGGTTCAAGAACAAGGGTTTGGGGTTTTGTGAGAAATCGGCCAAAACTATCAGCAATACAAGTGGGTCTACTTTCCATAACACTAATCTAAACTAATTCTAACAGATTTATGCAAAAATTTGAGGTTTGATCTGGATGAACTTCAAGAACCCTAGATTTTTCCCCCAAATTTTTGATGTTTTAACTACATGCAAGTAACTAATCTAACTACTAATGATGATAGACTCATACCTTGATGTTGTTAGAATGAGAGGAGACGTTGAAAATCTACGGAAAATCGCCTGGACCAGAGTGTTTTTCGGGGAAACAGGGCGTGTGGAATGGTGTAACTGTTATGAAAAAGGGGTTTTATCCCGACAGTTGCGCGGACACGGCCTCGTGCCGAGCAAAGTTTTTTGAATTTTTTTTAGTGCTCGTGTGAGTGCCCTGTTTTCCCAAAACTCGGTTAGAAGACTTACCAGTTTCGATGTTCATCCGCTTGTTCGTAACCTACCAGGTATGATGTTGATGCCTTTATTCGTCCACCGTTTGAAGCGAGATTTCTTCCTCCTCATCCTCAATGAATCCTTGATAGAGTTTCAGCCGTTGGCCATTGACTTTGAATGGAATACCATTCTGAGATTTAATTTCTACTGCATCGTGAGGAAAAATATGGGTGATGGAAAAAGGTCCTGACCACCTAGATTTTCATTTACCCGAAAAAAATCGAAGTCGTGAATTAAACAATAGAACTTGATCTCCCACTCGAAATTCATTAGGTTTAATGTGTTTGTCGTGTAAAATTTTCATTCTTTCCTTATAAATTTCAGAGTTAGAGTATGCATAATTCCTTAGTTCGTCTAATTCATTTATTTGACAAAATCGATTTTTACCTGCAATTTCTAAATCCAAGTTTACATTTTTTATTGCCCAGTAGGCCTTGTGAGCAATTTCTACTGGCAAATGACAACTTTTTCCATAGACGAGCTTATATGGGGTTGTGCCTATAGTTGTTTTATAGGCAGTTCGAAAAGCCCATAAAGCATCATCTAATTTATCAGCCCATTCCTTTTTATTTAATCCTACGATTTTTTCAAGTATTCGTTTTAAACCTCTATTAGTCACTTCGTCTTGTCCGTTTGTTTGAGGGTGATATGCTGTTGAGACCCGGTGATAGACCCCATATCTTGTTAAGATTTTTTTGAGTTGATGATTACAAAAATGGGTACCTCTATCACTTATTAATGCTTTAGGTGTTCCAAAACGAGAGAATAATTTTTTCAGAAATCTTACCACGACTCTTCCATCATTTGTTGGAAGTGCCTCGGCCTCGGCCCATTTAGACAGGTAATCTACTGCCACAAGTATATATTTGTTTCCTTTTGACGGCGGCAAAGGTCCCATGAAATCGAGTCCCCACACATCAAAAATTTCACAAACAAGAATGCCATTTTGTGGCATTTCGTTTTTGGAAGAAATATTACCTGATCTTTGGCAAGCATCACATGTCTTAACTAGACTTTGCGCGTCTTTGTAAATGGCCGGCCAATAAAATCCTGAATCAAATACCTTTCGTGCGGTACTAGCGGTACCATGATGTCCTCCGTATGGATCTTCATGACAATGGAGGAGAATTCTTCTTGCTTCACTACCATGTACGCACCTTCAGATGAATTGGTCGGCACACATTTTGAAATGATAAGGATCTTCCCAAAAGTAATGCTTCACATTAGCAAAGAATTTTTTTTCTTTGGTGATGTGGCCATCCTTTGGTGACTATACCGCTAGCTAAGTAGTTAGCGTAGTCGGCATACCATGGTTCTTCCTTGTATTCCACCATTTCTAGGGACTCTATTGGAAATTTTTCGTTGATTTGCTCGTCCCTAGTTGCCTCCAAAGTTGGGTCTACTAAGCGCGAAAGATGATCTGCAGCGGTGTTTTCTGCTCCACTTTTGTCTTTGATTTCAACATCAAATTCTTGGAGGAGTAGAATCCACCTGATCAAACGGGGTTTTGCGTCTTGTTTCTTGAAAAGGTATCGAATGGCTGCATGATCTGTATAGACTATTGTTTTAGAAAGAACAAGATAAGAACGAAATTTATCAAAAGCAAATACCACAGCTAGTAATTCTTTTTCAGTTGTTGTGTAATTTTTTTGTGCATCGTTAAGTGTTTTACTAGCATAATAGATTGGGTGAAAATGCTTCTCTTTTCTTTGTCCCAAGACAGCTCCAACTGCAAAGTCACTTGCATCACACATGATTTCGAAAGGAAATTTCCAATCAGGCGCTATCATGATAGGTGCATTGACTAGCATTTCCTTGAGGGTTAGAAATGCCTGATTGCAATCCTTGTCAAAGATGAAAGGCGCATCTTTTTCAAGTAATTTTGTTAGAGGTCTTGAAATTTTAGAAAAGTCCATGATAACCCGCCTATAAAATCCGGCATGCCCAAAGAAACTTCTGATTGCTCTAACGGAGGATGGTGGAGGCAATCGAGAAATAGTGTCTATTTTTGCTCGATCAACTTCCATTCCTTCGCTAAAGATCTTGTGACCGAGCACTATTCCCTCTGTTACCATGAAATGACATTTTTCCCAGTTAAGGGCGAGGTTAGTTTCCTCACATCGGGATAGCATTCGTTCAAGGTTATCGAGGCATTGGTCGTATGAGTCTCCAAAGATAGAAAAGTCGTCCATGAAGACTTCCATTGTCTTTTCTATCATGTCATGGAAGATGGCCACCATGCAACGTTGGAATGTTGCGGGGGCATTACATAGACCAAATGGCATGCGTCGATAAGCAAAAGTTCCATAGGGACATATGAAAGTTGTCTTTTCTTGGTCTTCGGGCGCTATCGGGATTTGAAAGTAACCTGAAAAACCATCCAAGAAACAATAAACTTTATGACCAGATAATCTTTCTAACATTTGATCAATGAAGGGAAAAGGAAAGTGATCTTTCCTTGTTGCTTCATTTAATCGTCTATAGTCTATACATACTCTCCATCCTATGACGGTTCTTGTTGGTATTAATTCATTTTTTTCATTTGTTATTACCGTCATACCTCCTTTCTTTGGAACTACTTGGACGGGACTTACCCAGGGACTATCTGAGATAGGGTAGATAAGTCTGGCGTCAAGTAATTTGATGACTTCGTTTTTAACCACTTCTTGCACATTTGGATTTACTCTACGTTGTGGCTGTATTACTGATTTGTAGTCATCATTCACTAAAATTTTGTGCGTGCACATGGAAGGACTTATTCCTTTAATATCTACAAGCTTCCAAGCGATCGTATTTTTTATGTTTTTTCAGAAGTTTAATTAATCTTTCTTTTTCTAATCTACTTAATTTAGACAAAATAATTACAGGTGATTTACTATCTTTGTCTAGAAAAGCATATTCCAAACCTTTTGGAAGTTCTTTGAGCTCAAGGGGTGGGTCTTTAGGAGACTCCTTATTTTGTTGCTCATTTTGATCAAGAACTTTAAAAGTTTGTTCTATGGCGACCTCTTGTTCAACAAAGTGGTCAATCTTTTCACTTGTATCGGGTGGCTATCTTCAATTAGGGGGTCATTGTTGCCAAAAAGATATTTCATTGAGTGCTCAAGATCTATGCTCCTTTTGAATGCCCCTAGTTGAAGAGATAGATTGTTGAACTTCCGGTTTTTCAAAGCTTCATGAGTTTTTACAAAAGGTCGTCCCAACACTAGAGGAGCGTCATCAAGGATGACAAAGTCGGTTGGGATTACCATTTGATTTGTTTGAACCAAGACATCCTCAACTACACCGATTGATTTTATTACTTTCCGATCGGATAGAAAAATGGGTATTTGAAGTGGAGAAAAATCATTAATACTTAATTTTTCGAAAATGTAGTTAGGCATTATGTTAACACAAAGATCTTTATCGATTGTGATATTACTAATAAAGGAATTTTGAAAGAAACATGGAACCGGTGTAATGTTAATTTCAAAAGGGTCTTCTTTTATTAGTGAAGTTTGATCATTAGTTAACTTAACACTTACCATTTCCTCAATTTTAGTGTTAGTGTTTAACTCTTTTAAAAACTTAGCATGAGTTGGTACTAAACAATGATTTTCAAAAGAAGGTGATAAGAGATTAATTTCTTCAAAATTAGACTCTTCTTGAATTTTAACGCTATCTTCCTCACCTTTTCCGTTGTTTAACTCATGTGTCGGTTTTTCACTTATTTGTTCTTCCATTTTTAACTCTTCAACTATCATTTCTTTATTTAATTCTTCTCTTGCGCGGGACTCCTCTTCCCTTGCGCGAGATTCATTTATATATCGCTCGATAGTTTTAAGTTTTTCTATTATCCTATCGACCACTTCGGTGATAGAGAAAGGATCGGGATCCTCAAAGTTTGAATCCGGTTGTTCGATCCTTGGTTCCTCATAGTACTCATATGAAGTAGATGGTTCACACCATTGTTCCTCATTGTAAGTATATGATGGATAAGGGTCGTAATTTTGTTCTTCATAGTACTCATATGAGGTGGGTTGTTCACGCCATGGTTCCTCATAATAAGAGTATGAAGGTGGTGGCTCATATCTTGGTTCCTCAAAGTATGAGTATGAAGGTTCATACCTTGGTTCATCAAAATATGAGTAAGGGGGAGAAGGTTCATACCTTTGGTCTTCATAGGATGTGTATGAAGTCGATGGCTCGTACCTGGGCTCCTCATAATAGTTGTATGAATTGGATGGTTGAAATAAGTTACAATATTGAACCGAGTGCAGGTTACCACAACTAGTGCAATAGTTTCCCCTATAATCATCCTCCTCATAGGTTTAGTTGTAGCTTCCTGAGTATTGATCCATAAGAATCACTCAGCAGACCACAACAGAGTCTCGGGACTAGAAAATAAAAATAAAGACGGAAACAGAAGCTGGACACGGCCCCGTGGTCAGGGTCTGTATCTGGGCGTTTTAATTAAAGTTACTGGTTTTGTTGAGCACGTGGGCGTGTTCTGTGAGCACGACCCCGTGTTCAGACTCTGTATCTGGGTGTTTTATGAAAAATATGCAGCACGGCCCCGTGTTCAGCGAACACGACCCGTGTTCAACCTACCGTAAATGCAAACTAAGCTAAAATGCAGAAAAATGTGCGCGCGTTTTGAAAAAGTTTTGTAAAACTGATTAGGCCGTCGATTTTAAGCTTTCTTAAAATCCTTGTGTCCCCGGCAACGGCGCCAAAAACTTGATGCGTGTCAGTGTGTATATATTTTAGGTGTATATTTTAAGCCCTTTTTACACTTTTTAGCCAAGTTTTAAATTTATAAACACGATATTCACTAACACTAAACACACATATGGGCAAGTGCACCCATCGTGGATGTAGTATAGTGTTAGTAAGATACCGAGGTCGTCCAAGGACACAAGAGCTTTTAGTACCGGTTTATCCTCAACGTCTAATCAAATAAAAATGTTAGAAAAAGGTTTTTAAACTAGAAAAATAAAACTAACTAAAATGCTGAAAAAGAAAATAAAAGTAAAAACAGACAGACAAGATGAATCACTTGGATCCGACTCGTGTGTAGTGTAACCTTTGATTATTTTCGCACTTTTGCACTTGTTTAAGAGATTATCTTAGTTATTGTAGTAGGCCCCTCTTTTGAAGGTGACGTTACCCTCAACCCAGTAGTTTGAGTCAGCAAGGATACAATCCTAAAGGGTCGGATTATTGAAAGATAATTAATTAAGTTATTAATGCATAATGTGGTAGGCCCCTCTTTTGAAGGCGACGTTACCCTCGGCTAAGTAGTCTGAGTCAGCAGAGATACAGTCCTAAGTAGCCAGGTTAAAGTTTTAATAGTAGTTTAACTTATGAGGGGATCAAAGAGTTTGGACCCCCGCCATCCAATACCGTTGGGTATTGAAGGAGATCCTACTAAATTTGACCCAGGTCCTTTGCAGGATCTATACACTGAACAATGGCAAGACTCTTACCAAACCGTTCCCTTAACCCCCCGACCAGGTAGCCAACATACCTCCATATAGACCGTGGAGATATGAATGGTGAAAATCTTTTATTTTATATAGACAGTAAAATAATGCCAAGACACCACGGACAAACGATAAGGAAGAATCACCTTCAACATAAGAAACTAGTAATTAAAGTCATTAATACAAAACCAATTAAAAAATGCAAAAGATTAAAAATAAAAAGTATTACACTAAACACTTGTCTTCACCAAGTGATGTAAGAGACTTAGGCAAACATGGCCTTTAATTGTCAAGAACTCTTACGATCAATCTTGGATCCCGAGACGACTCACACACTATATGATGGACAATGGATGATGGTGGTGGATGATGGTGTTGTGATGGTGGTGGGTGGTGGGTGAAGTGTGAGAGAGGTGGTGTGCCAAGGGATGAGTTGCAAGAGCTCCAAGCACTCCTATTTATAGGCTGAACAGAAGCTCGGGCACGGCCCCATGTCCACTGGGCACGGCCCCGTGTCCATCCGACTCTCTCTCTTCATTAATTGCAATTCGCAATTTCATTAAATGCATCTGCAACGGTTGACCACGCCCTCGTGTCCGCTGAGCACGGCCCCATGGTGGGCAATAAAAGCTTCTACCACTTTGTCTTTTCTGCTGACACTTGGGCACGCCTCCGTGCTCACTGAGCACGGGGCGTGTTCAGTCTTCTGTCTTCTTGTTTTGCTTTGGGAAGATGTTGTCTGGAGGTTGGGCATGCCACGTTTGTTCCTTTTCTTGTATTTATGTTAGATTTAGCTGCCTTTTTTGCTTCTTTTGTTCATTTGAGCTCATTTAATCCTGAAAATACAAAAGGAAGACAAAAGCACACTTTTTCCAACATTAGTACTAAAAAAGGGTTAGTTTTATGCCACAATTGATGTAATTTATATGTTGCATTTTGTACACATCAGTCGCGCCACGCGACAGGTCGTCACGCCACGCGACAGGTCGTCGCGCCACGCGAGAGAACCGGTTTTAAAGTTTTGTTGTTTTGTTGCATGATCAGTCCCTGCACTCATGTTATTCGATATTCTGACATTTTCAGTATGCAAAGTCAGTGAAAACAGGTCAGGGGTGTCCTAGGGAGTGTGTCCATGCATTGGAAAGTCTTGAACACTTTGAAAATGGCTTCCGAACAAAGAATTGTGATATTTACACTTTTAACCCTTATTCTTGAAAAATTTAATTTATATCAAAATTTTGAATTGGGTCCTTGTGAAACTTTTTATCAAATGTTCATGAGGATGTAGTAATGTATTACAAAACTTTCGGGGATGTAGAAAGGCCTTTCAGAGGTAAAATTAACATGTTGACACTTTTAACCCCTGTGTTTTGTAACTTTTGATTTATAAGCGTAAACGGCTTCTAGTGCTTGATAATTTATTCAACAATGAATACATACATTATACATAGTCATTCAAAGGCACAAGTTTGGCATGACGACGCTTTTGGTCCTTCTGATTACATCTTTGCACTAGTTGACAGTTTTAGTCCTTCAAGATATCCTTAATCACAATCAGGGTTTATGACACGTGTCATTATTAAATCAGACGTGATTTCACGAGGTGTTACATCATAATAAACAACTACATGATCAAAATGATGTTCATCCATTCATAAAATTTGAGTATACAAACACTGGTTATTTAAGTTTTGAAACACAACCTTCGACTATGTCACAGTCCTCGATCCCTAATCCCCAGGAACGGGCGGCCGTGAGCCAGTTTCGGTGGTATCTTGTTATTGTCTAATTTGGCAACGGAATTTACATCAGGACCGTAGTTAGGAAATATTTAAACAGAGTAAAATACCACATTTCCATAACATTAAACACATGGGTAAAACCCAAGTTTTTAGTACACACTTTTCATAGGAATACATCCTATTTTTATTTAAGAAAAACATCTATTTCTTTTAGGTAACTTTATTGCCACTTTTGCAAGCCTTCAGTGTTGTCCAGGTGGCTTCTAATTGACTTTCACATTTTGTTACCTGAAACGCGTTTTAAAAACATTTTGTAAGTGGGAAATACTGGTGAGTGAATCCCAGTTTAATCAAGTTTAAATAAAAAGTCGCATTGAACAGTATTGAGGGCGCATCCGCAGTTACATTTGTTTCCAAGTTATATCAATTACCACCACACGGTAATGTCATTCCGACTTATGGTCATGTTACTCCTTTACCAGGTGGTAACAAATTTTGTATACAAAACCCCAAATTTACCGACTGTAATTGTATTCTTACAAATACTCAATAACTGTTATTCGCATGGAAAGATATTTAAGGTTTTGTAAAAACAATTCACAAAATAGGTTTACAAAAAGATGATTACTCACATAGCTGTTTTAGGGTTTTCAGTAAGGATTTCCTGGGAATAATCTATAAATTACACAAATGCACGTGTGTTAGTATAATAACCCATTTTAACATTAGTAATACCCTCCCCGAGACGGCATCCCAACGACTACGTCGGGCAGAACCACAACAGCCGTTACGGAACCCTAGATCAATCGGGCAGAGTATCTAATACGTCTTCAGGGGTTATGATACTTACATCGTAGCAGAACCTCGCTATTTAGGGGGGGTATAATACCCGTATATTAAGCCTAATATCAGAATTTTGAGAAAAAGAAATCGTTGTGAGCGAATTCGAAATGAAATCCGATGCCTTCTATTTATACTTGCTGAACTGGACTCTCACGCGGCCCGCGTGAAAGATAAGGGGGCGCTTACGCGGCCCGCGTACTAGCCGGGTAGGGTTTAGGTGATCCGGGTCATCGCCTAGACTCGCCACGATGTCGACACGTGTCAGCTTCTGGTGTTGCCGTGTTGTTGATCTCTCGCGGCCCGCGTACACTTAACATAGATCTTACGCGGCCCGTCTTAACTTAAGGAAACTAACGAAATCAGGTTCCAACCTTAATACCGCCCGCGTAAGATTGAGGTGGGTTCTACGCGGCCCGCCTCAACTTAATATTTCTTGTTTTTAATTTATTTTTAATGCCATATTATATTTCGGGCTCGGTTTTCACATACGGGGTGTACTTAAAGACATTTTGGGATATTTTAAATACTTTTAGGGGGTCGGAAAATAATCAAGGGTGTCGGTTTAATTTAGAATTGTTACAGACTAGGTTACAAACCGACAAAAGTGGATGACATCTAATATTTGAAGTCTACTTCTAGAAACAATACCCGCGCCCAAGATCCAACCTGTCACCTGACATACATGTAATTTTGGAAAACATCAACAAAAGTTGAGCGAGTTCATGCGTTTTGTTTAAGTACTTGTAAACCTTTGAGAGACTCCTTTGAAAACAGGTATGAAAGCGTGTATGAACATACCAAGTAAGTGTTGGACAAGGACATTAAGGCATGTGAGAACATAGGGAGCACTCGAAATGAGTAAGCTTATACCCTTGTCGATTTCCCTCGACTATGTCGATTTCCCACGACTATGTCGAATTTCCCTTCGACTATGTCAATTTACCTTGACTATGTCAATTTCCCTTGACTATGTTGATTTACCTCGACTATGTCAATTTCCCTCGACTATGTCGACTACCCTCGACTGGACACCGAAGCACTCAAGCGATCACATGAGGACCATGAGTGGGGCTCGGCCGTACCCGTTAGATCTAACCCTCGTCCCTAATTAAGTATTAATGGCATTTCAATATTAAGTCTATGCTCACATGATCTAGTATTTCATAGGCATTTCATACCGTTTAAGCATTCGTAACATGTATTCCACCCCCGAGAGTTATAAAACCAAAAACAGTTAAGAGAAAAGGGGGAGCATGAACTCACTGTTTTGCGTCTTCGATACTCGTAACTCAATTCTCCTTAGCAAACACGACTCCCTACAATGTACTAATGTCTATTAGACGAACGGGTCGTGCCTTGGCTTAGAGTTTAACGTTTTTGAGTTATGTTTCTTATGTTCCCAATATTATTCCAAGTTATAATTACTTGTTAAAATAATGATTATTTTAACTCTAAATTATATTCAGCTTTTGGAATATCGTTAAACAATATTCTTGTAACAATACTTCTTGAGTATTTATTTTCGTATTTCCTTCCCAAGGATGGGAGTATTTCATACATGTATTTCAAGAAAATATATATTTTTCATATATCTTCTAAATATTCTAAGAAAATATATTTTTACTTCCAAAAATAATATATTTTCTCTTTGTCGAAAATATGATATACTTTGTAATAATAACGAAAATCATATTTTCATTTCTTGTGTCCAAAATAATATTTACCAAAAACATATTTATGATGGTATTTTCCGGAATATTTCATAAATTACGTTCTTGCGTTCGATTTCACAATATCAAGTGTGTAGCTCATATATTTATTCCTTGTAATCTTTGGTATTACTTTGGATTTGTAAGTTCTTGGTATTATGTTAAGTTATATTATTTTACCCTAAAATAATATAACTATTTCACAAAGTATACAAGTATTCACACAAGTGTCTTAATATATATATATATATATATATATATATATATATATATTAAATATATATTTACCCATTTTTATTTATAAAACCAACCTCCAATATTTGTATCCTTGTTACAAAAATTATGGCAAAGTTTATATTGAAAACCATAGTTAAAATACACTAGTAAATATTTGTTAGAAAATATTTCTTAAAGTGTTTATATTTTTAGAAAATTTTGTCATAGTTTCCTTTGAAAATGGAGGTGTCCATGCTATATAGCATATCATTTTCTTTTCAATATCAACACACAATAATCAACAATCAGCCCTAAACAATATTATACTTACCAAGTGCTAGAACATAGCCATCTACATAAAGATCATGAACTTGAGTTTTCACAAAAACTTGTAGTAACTTGGTAGTAAGTTTAGTAGACTTAGTTACTCTTTAAAGTGTGTTTATTTCTTTAAAAATCTCATTCTTAAAAAACTTAAGTGTTTACAACTTGTAAACATATTTTACAAAAATGTTTCTTTGTGAGATCTTCTTGTTTCATAAGTGTTTATACACTTGTTTTACCACTAAAAATAATGTATATTTAAGTAAAAACCAAGATCTTCTAAAAATCGCATTTTAAACTTGGTTCTTTTGGAAAACCATCCATAAGTCTTAGATCTATAAGTTTAACAACTCACTTGATTATCATTTTTCAAGAAATCATTTTATTTTCAAGTTCGTGTCTACACAAGAAGATGATTATCTTATGTTGTCACATAATCATCCTCTCACTTGCTAGATCATGTGTTTAATCATAATCTAGCAAGCTCCATGTGATGATCAACATCATATTCTCAAGAAAACAACAAGCAAACATCATTCATACACTAAACAACATCATTTCATCCATATTCCATCATATGTTAAGCTTATGTTCAAGATTCAAGATTATGTCTTTTAGTGTTCTTGTGATTTATAACATAATACATCTTTTAACCAACTAAAATAGAAGTATCAAAGGGTTACAAAGATCTTACTACTAGCTCTAAACTAGGGAAGAAACAAGTGTGAAGATGGAGTGGATAAAAGCTTGTGTGAGTGGTCCTTCAAGATCCAAGAGTTCCAAGCTTCTTTAATCACCTTCTAACAACTTGAGATAAGCTTGGAATAGATGGAAGCAAAATGGAAGTGATGGTGGTGGGGAGGGGGGTGTTCGGCCGAGACTTGAAGGAGAGGGAGAGGAAGAGTGGTGTTGAGAAGATGAAGATGCTTATGCTTACTTATAATCCCTTTAACTCTATTAACCAATGGTTCTTGTGTCTTCAATAGTACTAACAATATCTTTCACAATCTAAGCAAGATCAAGGTAATCTTAAGAGATCTAGTGAAGATTTGGGGTGGGCCACTCCCCTTGGTGACCGTAATTGTGGAGGGGGGGGGGTTATGTGTAAGTTTAAATGGTAACTTGTGTAATTAGTTGGAGGTTAAGTGTAATGTCTAGTGTTTTAAGTGTAGGATGTATTATGTAGTGTATTAGGGTGTTCGGGAACCATAACTAACTCAGAAACATTAAAACAACGCTTCTGGTATAATTTTGGTGTTTCGGGTAATGTCCGGTTGTTCGGTTAGATACCGGCTCGTTAAAGTGTCAAACTATTATGTTTAGTGATCTTTATGTACCCTTTTGTGACACTTTTAATTCCCGACACGTAGGAAAGCATTCAGGACCATTTAGTCATATTTTTGCATGTAATAAACTTGTTAAAATGCTGAATTTTGCTGATTTATGCAGAATTCTGCACTTTATGTGGGTTTTAGGCACTTTCCGGCACTTTATCTATCACCTAGAAAAGCAGTTATGTGGTCCTTACTTCCCTACACACTATACTAGTGTAATACGTAGTTTCTGGCTCATACTGGGCCTCAAAACACTGTCTGTCTATGTACTGAACTTCGTCAGCATTTTTAGTTTGTCTGATAATGGTGCTAATTCTGTTCTGTGCATTATTAAAACTATACCGTGTTGCATGTAGCAACGATAAAAGTCTTGTAACATGAAATGCCATTGTATGTATATAACAGAAATCAGAAATTCATTTGTCTTGTAAACTAGATCATGCACAGTTATTAAAGCACAGAGTACTGTTCAATTAGTGTACGGAATGTACGGAAAAGTGACAGTTGTCACAAAATACAGTTAGAGTCAAAATACACAAACTAATCCAATTTCTCCACATTTAACTACTTAAGCAAAAAAAGTAGAACAATCAAGACCCAAGTAATCCCTAAGTACTTCTTCAGTTTGAACACATCGCCATTCTTGTACCGAGCCAACTAGTCTTTGCACTTAGCCAACTCATCCTTATCTTTAATGCTTTGAATTAAAGCATGCATTACCTCTCGACAAATCGGACATCCATGTTCTTCACCAACATCAGCCCATCTGAGGAATCCACATCCTCCAACCTATTATCGGACATCATAAGCAACACGACAAAGAAACTTGAGTTTCAATAAGCATAAAACAAAAGAAACTTACACATCGAAGATACCATCGACCAGGATTAGCTTTGGATTCTGATTGTTTGAACACTGTTTGCCCACCACAAGGACAGATGATGTCTGAAGCTTGAGTTTTGCCCATTGTCTCCTTGGATCGGAGCACAGAGGAAGAAGATGAAGACATGTTCAGCAACAACGATGAATTTGGGGGTCGATTGAAGAATTGGGTGAGAACAGCGTTTAGGGCAGAGAATTTAGGGCTTGAAGCTTCTTAAATGAGGAAGACAAAGGGCAGTTTGGACATTTCAACATACACTAACGGTAATATTAACGTTGACATGGTCCGGGGGTAAACTTGCGACATAACACCAAACGTTGAGGGGTAAAATTGTAATTATTTCGTTAGGGGGGTCAGAGTGCCAATTGGCCTAAACCCAGAGGGTAAAATTACAGTTTAATCTTGATGTTTTGTATAGTTGTGTTATAGCATTCAATTTTTCTCATCTTATTCTCTTCTTATTGCTCAGTGAATAAAAAGTACAAAACATTGGTAGTTTGAAATTTAATTTCTAAAATTCAGAAACTATGAACCACTATATCCTAAGGACAAGCTTATCCACAAACGAATAAAGTTTTACGTGTCCAAAATAGTTAGGGCAGTTCATCAATTATTGAAAAGCCTTGTCATCATCTTTATCAAAACTCAAAATGTGTATATAATAATTTATTATTATAAATTGTAAAATAAATTTAAAAGTAATATACATAAATAATAACACTAGTAACACTAGTAACAATATATATCATTATTAAATTTATTTGAACTATTTGTATTCATCGTATTAAATGAATGAATGTAACAGTAGCGGATTTAGAAACGTTTCAATAAAAAAAGGGTAACGAAATTGAAAAAAAACATCAAATTTTTTCAAAATTTACACTATCATTGAAACATCACAAGATTATCAAGGGACAACAGAGGTTACCCCTTCTATCACTTTAGGTCCGCCCCTGAAATGTAATAATTCATTTTAGACCCATACCGAATCTAAAATTGAAAATCCAAATCAAATAATCCAATATTATTCAATACAATAATATTTTAATTCTATCGAAGTGGTCCGACAACCTCTTGGTTGTGTTACCAACTTACCATGCCACATAGCATAACAATATTCAGGACCACGACAACGATATATTTGTAATACGAGAATAATGTACAAGAAATTATCAACCAATCACCTTTTTTACTAACATCATAACCTAAAATTAATGTATAGATCACTCTATCAAATCTTATTAAATATTAAATCCTGAAGAAAAATAGTAAACTCTAATTGTCAAAAATTAAGTGAACTGTTCTGTAATAACTTACGGTCATTAACTTAAAAAAATCTGAAACATGAATATGTATAATTTTTGCTTAATATTCCGGTATAAATTTATTGAAAACAAAATTGTATTTAAAGTAGAGTCATTTTTCTGTATCATAAGTCACACCGAGTGTCTAGTGGTGGAGCCACATGTAAGATTGGGGATGAGTGCCCTCTATAAAAAAATTTGGTTCTTTTTTAGGTAAAAATTATTTTCACTCCCTTAAAAGCCCCCTTCCTGAAAATAAATACTGGATTCGTCAGTGTGAGTGCTGGTAACGTTACATGCTGAAACCGACACCGATTACCGGTATTCGTTTTTATGTTTTTTGATCAGTGTAAAAAATACGATGATATTATTTTGAGCATATCACGACTTTTTCTTTTTAGTATCCCCATCAATTGCTACACCGAGTTACAACACCATAATAAAACAAATCGATACTAATCGAATTCTCTATTAATCCAGCTAGTTAACTATTATGTTATTCAAAGTTAAAAAAACAATAAGAACTTAAAGAAATCTTTACTTCTTTTTTCTTTTTTTTTTTTTGCTACAAAAGGTAGCGATATACATTGTATCGTAAGTATGCCATTAATGTGGAAATCTGTCTGCGTTATCCGCTTCTAACTTTTTACAAAACTATTTTGGTCTAATAAAAAAGAAAAACAAAATATTACGTGACCAATATAATGATAAGACAGCCATGACTGTTTTTTGTATTTATCTACTTGTAGTAATGAGTTTGATCACCAATCCTAAATAAACACCCTTTCTTCCACAATTTCATCATCATTTCAACTCTCAACAACAACACATCCTCTGTTTTTTCTCATTCACTCAATTCTCCATGGCCACCTTCTTCTTATCAAAATCCCACAAATTAATCATGCACAACCTCAAATCAACCAAGCTTCTCACGTTTGGAGTCACCAATCACACTTCTTCCGTTGCTAATTCGTTGTTATCTTCTCATTTTCTTCATACAAGATCCCGCCCGCCATTGCCGAACGACGCGGGTTTTTCGCGATGTTTTGCGACGGTTTCTAGTGGAAGAAGATCGCATACTGCTGTCAGCTTTAGCGACGACGTTGATCAGGATCAGGTTGGTACTCTGTTTTATCTTTGATACTGTAATTTGCTGTTTTGGTTTTATTTATTGTTGTGAAATGTGTGGGTTGGGGTTTTTTTTTTTTTTTTTAATTTAAATTTGGTTAGGTGCTATTTGGTTGTGAGGTTAGAGTTTACTAGACGAAAGTTTTTTACTCCTAATTTGGAATTTTGATTGGTGATGTTTTTGATCCTAGTAAATTAATTTAGGAGAGATGAGTTTAACTACCCCGTATGGCGTATAGTTTAATCAATCACAAAACAAATATATAGGAGTTATTATTCAAAAAACTCGAGGTAAATCGAAAAACCGTAGTAGTATGTGATACATATAAAAAGAAAAACATTGCAGGGTCATGAGTCATGACCCTGACTGCATGGGCGGATATAAGGGTAACGCCCTTGCCCCTTAATACGGTGGTGTAAATTTTGGAAAAATTTGACGTTTTTTTCTATTTTGTTACCCCTTTAGATTTTTTTTAAATATTGTCTTTATAATGGTTTTCTATGGTCTTCTAGATCCGCCACCCTCTAACTGTAGAGGGTGGGTGGGGTCTGCCCGTGTTCATGAGTATTACTAAAAACTTGAACTCTACTTGTTTTTGTTTTATTTATTATTTAGTTATTTTATGTTTGTATGTGTAATTATTGATGTAAATATTCTTTGGTTATATGTAACATATTATATTTAATGTAACTAATTTTTATTATCATCAAATATTGTTTAGTAGAAAGTATATAACTTTTAGGTAAAACTAGATTTGAGATTTTTGCAAGCCAGACTAAAATAACCCACTTTAACTGTATTTGTGGTAAAATCTAAAAAAAAATTACTCTTCATAGTTTCCTTATAAATTCTAAATAAAAGTGAAGTTTTGACTTGTGATTTAAAGTTAATAATGTGAATGAAGAGGTTAATTGTTTTTAATATATAGAGTTGAAAGATTTTATATGTTGACAATTACCCCAAATAGAACAAAATTTGACTAGGGACGCATATGGTAATTTTCATTTTGGCTAATTATATCTTTGACATTGCCAGCCCTTTTTCAACTCTGCTTAAGTGCCTAACAAAGTCATGATTATCTTATTTTTAAGATTTGTCTATATCTAATATCATATGTGATATGTGTATCCAGGAATAAATGATCTCATCAAAGTCAACTTCACCTACTCACCAACACGGGTTTTATACCAACTTTGAAGTTATCAAACCAATTTTAACCATTTAAAAATACTGCTTTGCTATCATACACCTCTTTAATATGCTTTTTTACATATCTTCAACACCTGGCTGGTGTTTGTATCCCAGCTTCCGGCTGGTTTTCTTATTCCATACATATATTGAGAGAGTTGCCGTTTAAAAAAATCATATCATCAACACGTACCCCACCAGTGGCGAATCTTAAGATTTTCGACTGGGTGGCGGAAGTTACTGGACCTAAAAATTTCTATAAAGCCGGGGGTAGAAAACGTATACCCAAAAATTTCTATATGAAAACTACATACTCTCCATTGCTAAGCGAAAAAGTTCGAGGGGTCGGCAACCCCCTCCCGGCTCCCCCCTACTTAAGCTTCGGCCCATGTACCCCACCACGACGCATTTCAATTTCGTTAACAAATTTACAAACCGAACATTTTTACCAAATAAATACATCATAATTCCAATTCCAACCGTTTTCAATTCTTTAAAATTCATTTCCTTTCATAAATGTTAGAGTTAAATGCTATTTTAGTTCATGTGGTTTGAGCCATTTTTACAGTTTAGTCCAAAGGTTTTATTTTTTGTCAGTGGGTTCAAAAAGGTTTCGATGTTTCTATTTTAGTCCACTGGGTTAACTTCATCCCTTTTTTTTTGTTAATAAGAAGGGTAATTCGGTCATTTTATATGTAATTCTGTTAACTATAAGGGCAATTTGGCTATATAAAATGACTGAATTGCCCTTCTCGTTAACAGAAAAAATGGATGAAGTTAACCCAGCAGACTAAAATGGAAACGTCGAAACCTTTTTGGACCCACAGGCGAACAATGAAACCTTTGGACTAAACTGGCAAAATGACCCAAACCATAGGGACTAAAATGGCATTTAACTCTAAATTTTAATTCCAAATCCAATTTTTTTTCGAATTCTAATTCCTTAAGAATAGTTATATGAACCAAACTCCCCTAAAGAAGGTTTTATTGATAAAACACACACAAAAGTTACAAAACACTTTGATTTACTGACAATATTAAGGTTTATTAAATGGCGCCTTTTTAACCAACAGACTATAAGACTTAGAATAAAATTTATAATACAATACACTTAGGATAATAAAGGCTTGATTATTATTCCAACACAAAACTCCTTGAATAAGACTGAAATTATGATGTATATATCTATCTTGATACAGTTATCTACTGAAGCTCCTTTACAGCAAGAACTAAATTTCCCAGGTGGAAAAGTTAAGTTTACCCCCAATAAGTTATTCACATCTGGTTCTAGCGCCGAAAGGACTCAATGTTATCGAGTTCTTAATGAAAATGGCCAGCTACTCATTGATAGTGATTCGCTTAAGGTAAACCGACATTATTAATAATTTAATATGACTGACTGCTTACATATTAATATTATTTTCTGAATCAATCTGAAAAATGATCTTTTGAACATAAAGATTAGCAAAGAAGTTGCTGTCAAGATGTATAGAGATATGGTAACACTGCAAGTTATGGATACTATTTTCTATGAAGCACAAAGACAAGGAAGAATATCTTTCTATCTAACAACAATTGGAGAAGAGGCCATTAATATAGCATCGGCGGCAGCTCTTAGTCATAATGATTTCGTCTTCCCTCAGGTAACTTTACGTTTTATAGCACCTTTGTGTAACATGCTAGGCAAATCCCACGTCGCACATATAAGGAATGCCTGACCTCGAATCCCACCAATGCGTTTTTAGCACATATGAACAATTTAGGATGGTTGACCATTGACCTCCTAACAAGTTTCGACTTGGGCAAAACAGACAATATTGGTTGGTATGAGATGAGGGGCCGGATGTTACAGATGAACTTTTCTTTTGAAATTTATAGTTGGAGGTGTTATTCATACGTAAAATCTTATGTTAACGCAGTATAGGGAGCCTGGAGTGCTACTGTGGAGAGGATTTACTTTACAAGAATTTGCAAATCAATTATTTGGAAATAAATATGATCAAGGAAAAGGAAGACAGATGCCTATTCATTACGGGTCTAAAAAGCTCAATTACATTACAGTGTCATCAACCGTAGCGTAAGATACTTTATTTCTCAGTGCCAGTTCGAAAAATATAACCTCAAACTCTTGTTCATGTTCTAATCTTGATGTCCATCAGAACACAGATCCCACACGCGGTTGGTGCTGCGTATTCCTTGAAGATGGAAAAGCAAGATGCATGCACAATCACTTATTTTGGCGATGGAGGCAGTAGTACGGTATATACACGCCTCATTTTGAAAACATTTTAATTTTTTTATAGTTATTATATTTGGAATTTGATTATTTAAATTTTGTTACAGGGAGATTTTCATGCGGGTTTGAACTTTTCGGCTGTTATGGAGGCCCCGGTGATATTTTTCTGTAGAAACAATGGATGGGCCATTAGTACTCCAATAACTGATCAATTAAGAAGTATTTATGCCTTTCTTTAATTTCCTTTTGACAATTTCAAGTTGTGCATTCATATTATGTTGTTTTGACTCTTGGTGCATTTGGTCAACTTTAGGTGACGGTATTGTTGTAAGAGGGAAGGCGTATGGAATTCCAAGCATCCGAGTAGATGGCAATGATGCTCTCGCTATATATTCTGCTGTTTATGAGGCGCGCAAATTGGCTATCGAAAAACAAACACCTGTTTTGATTGAGGTTAGATGTTTTAGTTGGTTTTTGTTTCTCATATCATGTCTTTTGACTTTTCCCACTTTGACTTTTCCGGATCACAGGCACTTACATACAGAGCGGGACACCATTCTACATCGGACGACTCGACCAAGTATCGTCCAGCTGACGAAATCGAATGGTGGCGAGATGGTCAAAACCCTGTAAAGAGGTTTAGGACATGGGTCGAAAACAATGGCTGGTGGAACGATCAGGTGGAATCAGAACATCGTAGCAACATTAGGAAGCAGGTAAAGCCTTTTGACTTTATGGTTGACCTGAGTACTTATGTATCATCTCTAAAGTCAAACATTGACTTTTCTTGTGTAACTTCTTATGCTTGTAGCTATCACAAGCGATTCAAGCTGCAGAACGGGTAGAAAAACCTCCGGTTGCAGACATGTTTAACGATGTATATGATGTCCTGCCTAAAAACCTTAACGAGCAGGAGGTTTCGTTAAGAGAACACGTCAAGAAACACCCACAGGAATATCCCTCCAATGTTGCCGTGTAAATCAATCTTCATAATGTATGCATATCACTAATTTACAAATTATAATCCAATGAAAGTTCTAAATCAATACCGTTACTTTTACCTATTTTGAACTCATTATTAACTTGAATCCCAAACCGTTTTTAGAATCATTTAGTACAACATGTAGGTTTCGGATATATACCCTTGTAATCTCCATCGTTGTCAATTAGAAATATATAAACCCTTTTGTTGTATCGTAGAATACAAGTGAATTTACATCGGTTTGTGATGTCCAAAAATTCTACTTGTAACAATGGCATATCCAGATATCTTTTACCATTACATGTTTTGGTCTTGGGGTGTGAGTTCAGTGTTGATTATATGTCTATATTTAGTATGAATTAATATTAATATGTTATATGTAAGAATAGTTTTGTTACAATTTTTCATAAGCAACATAGTGTCATCGTGCTTGTTGACTTATCTCTTTTATAACTCAGAAGAATACTCGATTCAGAACCTCGGTTTTCATTAAAATAGAGATGATTACACACAAATGGCAGGTAGACGGGCTGTTAGAACCTGAAGGTTTATTCATGTAGGTTAACAATAGGGATTGATCTTGTAACTAGTTTGTTTATGTTTTGGGTTAAACACTTGTGGGTTGGGCTAGAGTAGGTGTTGCATGGGCCTAAGTATGTTTTCGGCCCTAATGTGTTTTGTATATAAACACCCCTAATCACTTGATTAGGGGTTGTTGGTTACGAGTAGAAGGAAAGGCGACACCAAGCAAGGAACCGAGTTCCATCGATCTTGTATCAGTCATCTTCTAAGTTGAATGCAAGTTTCGGTTTGATTGTTCTTTATTGTTTGTTTATTATTTGATCTTATATTGTTCTTGAATCGACTTGTATTTGAATTCCGCGCTTATACAAGTTTAGATTGATATCATTGTGATCCTCACGGGTTTTACAATTGGTATCAGAGCCATTGAAGCCATTCAAGGGCTCGGTTTGATATCAATCGGATTCAAGAAGTTTCATATATTACTGATCCGGTTTGTTGAAGTGTGTTTGCAGATCTGTTCATCGACTGTTCTTAAAAAATTCATTGAAAAATCACTGATTTTGGTTCTGTTGATTTCAGCATTGGTGTTTGCTGATTTTTCGGGATTTCGGTGCAACAGATTCAAAGATTACAATATCTTTGAATTTTGGAATTTGCTGAAAAGTCGGGATTGCGAGTAAACAGTTCTTATCACTTTTGTTTTGCAGGTTACGACTCGCAATCTCTTAGTTGCGGTTCATCACGTTTCAGTTACGACTCGCAACAGTTGCTGGTTTCGGTTCATCCTGCCCAGTTACGACTCGCAATCAGCCTTGGTTTCGGTTCATCCTGTTTTGTTACGACTCGCAACCAGCTGTTTGACCTTCACTCGCAACTGTGGTTTCGGCTCATCCTGTTTTGTTACGACTCGCAACCACTTCGGTTACGACTCGCATCCACAGTTTGACTTGACTCGCAACCATCGTCATTACGACTCGCAATCAACAGAAGTTTTTGACTCGCAACCTCGTTTCGACTCGCAACAACACATTGTGACGGACATTTGGACTATTGACTTTGGACTAAATAAAATTAATTAATTAATTAACTGATTAATTAACAATGTCAACCACCAACAGTGAATTGTCTACCCTAACTCAGCAACAAGAACTTGATTCAAAGCTTGGGACCACATCACGCATTCCTAGGCTAACTGATGCCAACGACTTTCCCGAGTGGAAGTGGCGCTTTGAACAGCATCTTAAGGTTAAAGATTACAAGCTATGGCGCAGCATCTTGAGGGGACCTAGGGAAATTATGATGGAAAGTCCTACAGAACCTGATGTTAAAGTTAAGAAGCCTCGAGAACAATACACTGAAGATGATTTGCTTATTGTTGAAGAAGATGATCGAGCTTTCTCTTACTTGACCATGGGTTTGGGTCCTAATATTGCCATGGGCTTTCGCACCTGCAAATCTGCCAAGGAACTGTGGGACTCTCTGGTAGAAGTGTATGAAGGTAACGAAGATATGAAAGAAAGTCGAAGGAACTTGCTGCAACAAAATTTCAACAATTTCAACCATATTTATGGTGAAACAGTAGATAATCAGATCCAAAGGTTTGTCAAGCTGGTGACTCAAATGCAGATGGAAGAAATTCATACCTCAAACGCCTCCACCAACAGACAACTTCTCAATGCTTTGCCCAAGAGTTGGGATCATCATGTTGCTATGATCAAGAAGACTAAAGATCTTGCAAGATGCACCCTGTCTGAGATGATCTCGCACATCAAAGCTTGTGAATTGGATGACAAGCAGAGAGAGACTAACTACAAGAACAGCATGCTGGCTGCCGGTTTCTCAATAGCTCCAACCACGTCTAGCGACAGCAACACAGCTCTTCTATCACAAGGAGGATTTCAAATGTTTCGCAACAATTCCTCTGTCTCTCAATCTGGATCCTCAAATCAAATCGTCTCTTCAGCTTCTCCAGCTTCAGTTCAAAATGCTGGAAAGGCTTCTGCTGCTGCCTCTGCTTCTGCTCACTCTACGAACAATGAGATGATGGCATTTTTCGCAAGTCAGTCAAAGGAAAAGCTAGACATAGCAGCTTCTGTAATCAACTGTTTGAATGCTTTTCTTGCAGGGAAGCTTGATCCACCAAAGTGGAGTCAAGATGATTTGTCACAGATTCATCCAGATGATGTTGAAGAAATGGATATCACCTGGCAAATGGCAATGGCGGCATTCGGAGCTCAAAAGTTTGTGAAGAAAACGGGTAAAAACAGGTGGGGCAACGCTTGGAATGGAGCTTCTAAAGTGCCCTTCAATCTTCGATGTTACAACTGTCATGAGGAAGGACACTATGCTAGGAACTGCCCGAAGCCACCCATGAACAGAGATCAGAATCCTACTATTCCTGCACAACCAGCTACTCCTAATCGAGAAAGGGCTCTTGTGTCTACTGCAAGTATAGCAGATGCAGCTGCCTCTGGAAGTCCACAGCCGCAGGGATTAGCACAAGCGCTGGTGGTGCAGCCAAATGTCAACTTTGACTGGTCCTCTGAGATTGAGCGTCTGAACATATCAGCTCCAGATAATCAAGCTGCAACTTCTAACATTGCTTTCATGACCTCAAACGAGCATGACCCTGAGCCACAGGAAGAGACTGCTGCTGACGATTTCGCTTTCATGACTCAAATCCTGTCAGCACCTGTCAAAGGTCTCACCAAAGAAGAGGTACTTTCAGTTTTCTGCACTCCTGAATGTAGGGAACGTGTTGAGGCTTATAGAATACACAACGCTGAGCTAATCGAAGATTACAATGAAATTAAAAGAAAAAATTTCACTTTAACGAAAAATGAAAAACTTTTCAAAGAAAAAGTCGAAGCTCAGCGTAAGGACATCGTTCAACTAAAGGACGATGTCAGTGTAGCTAAAGGCCAACTAATGATAGTCAAAGAAAAATTATGTGAAGTAACTAAGGAACTGGAGAGTGTAAGAGACAAATACCAAATCAATCAATTAAACATCAAGAAATTTGATTCCTCCAGTAAGTTAATAAAAAATCTGTGTGATGAACAATTGGCTTACTCTAAGAAGAAAGGGTCGGGCTTGGGTTACAATCAGACTCCTCCTCCATACAATAACAATTACACTTATTTGCCAATGTCTGAGGAGGAGATCTTGAATGAAAGCAAAATGACTTATGGCTCATCTAGCAAATCGTCTGTTCACAACAAAACTGTTGAGCCACAAAAGCCCTCGCCTTTAAAGTTTATTCCTAAAGGCACAATTGATCCTAACATCTCGTTGTCATGTGCAGATGATAGCTCAGAAGTAAGATGTGATGATGTTCATGGGAGTGAACCAGTTATTGTTTCAAACATTTCTGAACCTTATTTTGAATATTATTCTGAACCAACTGAGTCAGACATTGCTTTTACCAATTCTTTGTTTGCGTCGTTTTCTGCGTTTGTTTCGTCTTGTGAGCCTGCTGTTTTGGGCAAAACTGATAATGTTTGTGTGGATGATTTGAACAATATTTGTGGTGATGATAGTTTTTCAGCTAATGTTTGTGATGATAACATATCAAATGTTTCAGCTTGTGATAATGTTACAGGTGCGGTCCCCAAGGATGCATTCAGTGAAACCACTGAAACTATTTCTCAAGAAAATCAAGTGTATCCTGATTCTTCTTCTGAACCTGTCTCAGTGGGAGTCCCTAATGTTGAATCTAGTGGGACCCCATTGGAAACCGAATTACCAAATGAATCAGAACCTGTGTCACAAAGTAAATGCTCTGAGGAAATGCATGTTGATGAAACTTCTTCAGGATCAGAAAGTGAACCTGAATCAGTTTCACTCGAGAAAAGCATTAAGGAAGTGCAAGTTGATGAAACTTCTTCAGGATCAGAAAGTGAACCTGAATCAGTTTCACTCGAGAAATGCATTAAGGAAGAGCATACTGTTGAAACTTCTTCTTGTTCGGAAAGTGAACCTGAATCAGCTTCAGATGATAAATGTGTTGATAAAACACATTTGGATGAAGCTCATACATGTTCAAATTCGGAATCAAGAGTAAGTGAAAAGGAAAAAGGGGTTGATAAAAGGGTGAAATCATCAGCAGAAAAGTTGATTAAAGAAAAACCACAAATCAAACATGGTCAGAAAACTAAAACGTTGAATCACATGAAATCGAACAAGCAGAGACCTAATGTCAAAAATGTTCAGAATGTGAAGCGTCAAACTTGTTTTAACTGTGGCATTGCTGGCCACATTGCCAGAAATTGTGGTAGACTCCCAAGGACACCAGACAAGAAATCATCAGGGCGAAATCAGAAAGTTACGTCTAATCGATCTAAATGTTCGGAGTCTATGAAGTCTGCTTGGACTAAGACAATGAAGAGCAAAGATCTTCATAGGACTAGACCTTCTGATCAGGATTGGAATGCAGCCAAACGCCTTAATCAGAATCGACAAACAAATTTTCAGCGTAATCAGAGAAATTATTTTGGTAACGCTTTTGAAAGTTTAAATTCTAACTGGTCAAGACAGTTTTGGAAACCTAAGGTCAATGGCATGCAATCCAATCCAATGAAGTCATATCATCAAAAGGCAGCACACAGAAATGTTTCAAAATTTCTAAACAAAGAGAATTTAGTGTGGCAAAGAGTAACGTATTTCGATGCTCAAGGGAAACCCAGATCCACTATGGGCTGGGTTCCTAAATCTAACTAATCCCGCTACTCGTGCAGGAACAGCTGTGGAGGACTACCGTGCGCCTCTGGTACATGGATAGTGGCTGTTCCAGGCACATGACAGGAGACTTATCCCAGCTTGTGAATGTCAAAGAATTTAATGGTGGATATGTCTCATTTGCGGGAGGTGAATTTGGCAGAATCACTTTGAAAGGAACTGTTCAAAACGGAGTTCTCAGCTTTGAAAATGTCAATTATGTTCCAGAACTGAAACACAATCTGTTGAGCATTTCGCAGATTTGTGATAGAGGGAATTCAGTTCATTTTACGAAGAAGGGATGTCATGTTCTGAAGCCTGGGATCGTTATCCCAGAAGACTGGTTCTTGATGACTGCTGAAAGAAAAGGAAACGCTTACGTCATTGATATGAACAAGAAGCCGTGTGAAGAGATCACCTGCTTATTCTCGAAAATTTCAGAGCATGATGGTTTATTGTGGCATCGTCGACTCGGGCACGTGAATATGAAAAATCTGAATCGTCTAGCTAAAGGTCAATTGGTGCGAGATCTTCCGATCAAGGATTTCATGTTGGTGGAGAAGTGTGTTGCTTGTGCAAAAGGGAAGGCTCATCGAAAACCTCACAAGTCTAAACCAGTACCCTCGACAAAAGCTGTACTCGAACTACTTCACATGGATCTTTTTGGTCCAGTGAATGTGCTGAGTATCGGGAAGAAAGCCTACTGTCTAGTAATCGTCGATGATTACTCTCGCTACACTTGGGTGTATTTTCTCAGTCACAAAAACGAAACTGCTGCACTGGTGAAACAGTTCATTACATTGGCTGAAAATCAAGCGAGTACTAAGGTGAAGGTTATTCGATCAGACAATGGGACAGAATTCAAGAATGTTACTTTGGATACGTTCTGCAGTGAAAAGGGAATTGATCGACAGTTCAGTGCGCCTCGCACTCCACAACAGAATGGAGTGGCTGAAAGAAGGAATCGTACTCTAATTGAGGCAGCACGTACCATGCTGGCTGATTCAAAGCTTCCTAGCTTCTTTTGGGCCGAAGCTGTTAGCACGGCTTGTTATATCCAGAATCATGCTTTAGTTAATAAACGTCACATGAAAACCCCTTATGAGATTCTGGAAGGACATAAACCTTCGGTTTCACACTTTCGTATTTTTGGTTGTCCATGTGTATTATTACTAATGGACTCAAATGGAAAGTTTGAAGTCAAAGGTGACGAATGTTACTTTGTTGGATATGCTAAAGGCTCTGCTTATAGGGTATACAACAAAGTAACTAGGAAAGTCGTTGAGTCGTGCAACATCGAATGGCTTGAAGAGAATGCTACGGACGCTAGAGTCGGTCCAGATTGGTTATATGATTATTCTGCTCTGTTTAAATCATTTAACATTTTGTCAAGTGATGTTTCAGTTGCAGGTGAATCAGTTCCAAAACAACCATTGTCGTTTGAAGATACAGAGGACGAAGTACAGATGGATGAAATTGTGAAGCATCATACTGTTGATCCACCGGGAATGGTGTTTACGCAACATCCTACACCGACACCGGTGGTCAACCAATCCCCTGAAGGTGCATCAACCAGTGACTCTGCAATGTTTCCTGATCCTATCCCTGAGGATTGTACAGTCACTTCTCCTGTAATTCACACTACAAGTGCACCTGATGAGGGGGAGTGTAGCAACACCACCACTGAAGAGGAGACGGTACCAGATTTGGCCATACCGACGAGCGTTCAACGCAATCATCCAATCGAAAATGTGATTGGTCCTGTAAATGCAGGAATTTTGACCAGGAGTCAATCCGGGACCATTAACACTTGCTTATATTCTAGTTATCTTTCACAAATCGAACCTAAAACCATTGATATAGCTTTGCAGGAACCTGGCTGGGTAGATGCTATGCACGAAGAGCTGAACCAGTTTGAAAAACTTGGAGTATGGAAGCTTGTCAAGTTGCCAGCAGGAAAGCGTAAGCTTGGAACTAGATGGGTATTTCGAAACAAGCAGGATTCTGCAGGAGTCATCGTTCGAAACAAAGCAAGACTGGTGGTTCAGGGTTTTAGGCAAATCGAAGGACTGGATTATGATGAAGTATATGCTCCGGTTGCACGACTTGAAGCCATCCGGATCTTTTTAGCGTACGCGTCATACATGGGATTCACTGTTTATCAGATGGATGTCAAGACCGCGTTTCTCTATGGAGATGTGAAGGAAGAAATATTTGTCGAGCAACCGCCTGGATTCGTGCATCCAGATCATCCTGATTATGCCTACAAGTTAGACAAGGCACTGTATGGGTTACACCAGGCTCCTCGAGCTTGGTATGCCACCCTAACAGAACATCTGTTGGCTCATGGATATACACGTGGCACTATTGACCAGACTCTGTTCATCAAGAGGGTAGGCAATGATCAAATCTTGGTTCAAATCTACGTTGATGATATCATTTTCGGATCAACAAGCGAGGATCTATGCAAGGAATTCGAGAAAGTTATGAAGAAAAAGTTTGAAATGAGTGCTCTGGGGGAGATGACTCTGTTTTTGGGCCTTCAAGTCAAGCAGAGTTCGCAAGGAATTCTGATTCATCAAGGGAAGTATGTGGATGATGTGCTGGCAAAGTTCAAGTTCACGGATGCAAAGCCTGCTGAGACACCTATGGCTGAGAGACCATTGTTGACTGAAGATGAAGAAGGAGAGTCTGTAAATCAACGTCAATATAGGTCAATGATTGGGTCATTGATGTATCTCACGGCTAGCCGTCCGGACATCATGTTCGCTGTTTGCAACTGTGCACGCTATCAGGCTAATCCTAAAACTTCTCATCTTATTGCTGTTAAACGGATCTTTCGGTATCTTAAAGGCCGACCTCGGTTTGGCCTGTGGTATCCGAGAGATTCCAATTTTGACTTGTTTGCTTTCTCTGACAGCAATTTTGGAGGTACTGACAGTGACAGGAAATCCACTTCTGCGGGATGTCAATTTTTGGGTGATCGGCTCATTTCTTGGCAGTGCAAGAAACAACAAACGGTGGCGATATCCACAGCTGAAGCTGAGTATGTTGCTGCTTCTGCTTCTTGCTCTCAAGTGGTGTGGATGCAACATCAATTGCAGGATTATGGTTTGACATATCTTAACACTACTATTTACTGCGATAATGATGCTGCAATACAAATTGTTAGAAATCCTGTTTTTCACTCCAAAACCAAGCACATTGATATTAAAGTTCATTTCATTCGAGACTGTTTTGACAGAGGTCTGATTACGCTTGAACAGATCGACACAGATGCAAATGCTGCCGATTTGTTCACTAAACCTGTCAGCAGCTCGAAATTCAGAGTGCTTGTGGATTTTCTAAAAATGATCCGTTTTACTGATTGAGCATATTTTTGTTTTGTTTTGTTTTTCGTAGGTAAATTTGTTCATAAAGTTTTCTATTCTTAGGTAGTTTTTTATTTATGCACAAATTTAGGGGGAGAAAAAATCGAAAAATACAAAAAAATTGAAAAATTGAAAATATACAAAAAGAGTTTCAAAAGGAAGTATGGCTGGACTGGGAAATGAAATGAATTTTCACTTTATGGTCAAGGGCTGACTCATGTAAGACCAGTATCGAAATTGTTTGACTCTAGTATGATGTGTTGGTAGGCTCTATCCTTAAGATTGGAAACAATGGCTGTTTTTGTTCAGAACTAAACCAGTACATGACCTCAGAAAAGAAAATCACTTGGAATTAGCTCATGTCTATTTGAATGTTTGTATGCTTTTCCCGATACACACAATTTCGGTCTGATTCTGAAATCTTATCTGAAAAAGTCGTGTACCTCCTCTGCTGCATCCAGATACATGCTGACCTGGAGGTGCTAGGCAACGTCAGCTTCTGCTGCATCCAGATACATGCTGACCTAGCTGTACGTTGTCGATCTGTAGATCAATTAAACACCCGAAAGAGGCCCTCTAGTGCCCAAAAGAAACCCAACAAACCTATATCAAATTGAGAAAACTCATTTGATCTGTATATTATATCATCTCATTCTAAGATCTATTCTGTTCTTTTCTCAACCTATTCCCAGTTAAGATTTCAGAAATTTGGATTGGGCTTGTGAAATATGTGGTAGGGAAACTGCTTGCATGATAGAGTGAGCTGTGTATAATTCCGGGATTTGATTAGTATTTGTTTGGGTGCTCATTATTAAAATATCAAAACATGATAAAAGGAGATACAGGCAGTTATATGGAAAAGATCTAGGGAGATGAGTTTAAGAGGACAAATATACTGGCAATTGTCTAGATCATCCTCTAGTAGATCAGTGTTGATAAGTGAAGTCATGCCCGAGACCCTGTGATTTGATCCCTGAGCATCTTTGCAAATTTCCTGTTTTTATTTTTGTAAATAATATTTTATTATTTATTTTTGTTTTAGGTTTTGTTTTGCAAAATAATGCTCAATGGGTTTGATGGGTTATTTGAAAATCAAATTTTAATTGGGTTTGTTTAAATTACTATTGAAAAACATTTTATTAAGCCCAAAATTCTGAAAATGTTCGCAAAGCCCAAGTCCATGAGGCCTAAGCCCAACAGACTTGGCCCATGAGAAACAGTGGCCATATATAAGGTGATTACGAGTCATTATTTCATTATTCACTCGCAATCTTTACTGAATTCTCTCTCGAAGTTCCGGCCGTAACCAGATTCCGACTCATATTCCGGTTGCGACTCGCAATCAAGTTAGATCATCAACAGGTAAATGTGACGTCATTCTTCAAGATTTTGCAGGATTGTTGAAGATTCCGGCGAATCTATGAAGATTCCGATGAAGATTTGATGTTTCCGATGAATTTTCCGATGACATGTTGAAGTTTCCGATGAAGTTTCCAGTCGCAATCAAGAACAACAGGACTCGAAACCAATGATTAAGACTCGCAACCTCGAGATTGCGACTCATGGTTGCGACTCATTTTGGCCTGTTGCGACTCATGGTTGCGACTCGCAATCTCATGGTTGCGACTCAGTTATCCTGGTTGCGACTCATGGTTTCGACTCGAAACCTTGGGTTGCGACTCATGGTTACGAGTGAACAGTAACAGTGTTTGTTTTTTACTTTTGATTTTTATCACTGTTAAATCAGGAAACTTATAAGTTTTGTGTGATGTGCAGAAAATGGACCTAAAGTTTATTGCTTCTCACAATCAAGTTGCGTATTTGGCACCTCCACCTGTAAAGCACAAGCAGTTGTACACGTCTTTGATTAAAGGCTTAAATACTTGCCGTATTGTTCACGCTCTTCGAGACAATCCGGTTGTGTATGAAAGTCTTATACGAGATTTCTGGAAGACTGCAAAGGTGGAAATTGTTGAAGGAAAGGGAGCAATAACTGTCGAGATCGACGGAACAAAGATTATCGTGACAGAGCAGGTTATCAGGGAAGCGTTGCAGTTTAATGATCAAGAAACGGATCCAATCGAGCTTGCTGCTGGAGCAATTGAAGCTATCTTGCCACGTCTAAGCTATGAAGGAAGATTTCCTCCTCTGGTCAAAAAGTTTGTTCATCCATACTGGCGTTTGTTATTGCACATGTTCCTATTGTGCATGACAGAGAACCGAGGGGGAATTGATCAACTAAACACAACGCAGACGGCTGCATTGATTTGCGTGATTACAAATGAGCCGTTCAACTATTCACGTTACGTTCTAGAGGCAATGAAAAGGAATGCTATTGGGCTACGAAAGGATAAGTTTTTGATGTATCCTAGGTTTGTGCAGATGATTCTGAATGCTCGTTATCCTGAATTGAGGAGATCGGGTAACACACTGGAGTTAAAGCCCATGGGTCCTTCCTGTTTTGGTACTCTTACAACAAAGAAAGGAACAGAGAAGAAGTTTGAGGGATTGATTGAGTTAGAGAAGTTCGGTCAGTTTGCAGAGACCGAAGATGTTGTTGAGAATCCAGTCAGGGCACAAGCCGTACCTGCACGTGCCATAGTTGCTGAAGAACATGACATTCAAAGGAGTACTGAAAATGAGCCAGAGCCAGAGCGTATCACTATCAACTCTGACGATGAAGGTGTTGAGATTGCATGTGATTCTGATGATGATGACTGTAAAACCCGTGAGGATCACAATGATATCAATCTAAACTTGTATAAGCGCGGAATTCAAATACAAGTCGATTCAAGAACAATATAAGATCAAATAATAAACAAACAATAAAGAACAATCAAACCGAAACTTGCATTCAACTTAGAAGATGACTGATACAAGATCGATGGAACTCGGTTCCTTGCTTGGTGTCGCCTTTCCTTCTACTCGTAACCAACAACCCCTAATCAAGTGATTAGGGGTGTTTATATACAAAACACATTAGGGCCGAAAACATACTTAGGCCCATGCAACACCTACTCTAGCCCAACCCACAAGTGTTTAACCCAAAACATAAACAAACTAGTTACAAGATCAATCCCTATTGTTAACCTACATGAATAAACCTTCAGGTTCTAACAATGACTTTGAACTTCCTCCTGAAGTTAATGCTGATGCTGTTTCTACTGTTAATCCGGTGATTTCTGCTGAGAATTTGGCTCTGTTGTTAAAGAAAGTGGCTGATACGATGGGTAATCCTCCTACCAATCTGTCAGTGTCTACTGAAGAGCCTGAAGAAAGCCCAAGGGATTCTGATGATATTCCGCTAAAAAGGAAAAGACGGGATCCTAGACCCGGAATGTTTATCGAACGAAGCAAAGATCAATCCGTAACTGTTGCTGATGATGCTGAAGGTTTATATAAGTTTGATTTCGAAACAAATGTTGATGACACCACCACTACTACAGATAGTTTCTTTGAGTCTGATGCTGGAATTCAAGGTGATGATACAGTTATGGCAAATGTTGAAGCTCAACATGAAGCTGTGCCTAATGTTGAAGTTCAAACTGAAGCTGTACCTAATGTTGAAGCTCACACTGAAGCTGGGCCTTCTGATACTGTTAGTGCTGGACCTTCTGGTACTATTCATGAAGAACCGGGCAGTTCAAGTGGTAAACGGCCTATTGAACCACTCAGAATGCCTTTCGACAGTGATTCCAGTGATGATGATGAATTTATAAGTATGAGAGATATGAAGAAACGCTTGGTTGTGCTCGAACAAGATTCTATTCATAAAGATGCGAAGATCATACAACTTGAAGACACCATTGTGAAGAAAGATCAACAGATTGAACAACTGCAGGGAGATGTTGGTCTATTGTTTAATATTGTTTATGATCTGCGAGGCAAGCTTGAAAAGAAATTTGGTCAAGAGTTTTCTGATCCCACTGATGTAGAGAACAGAAAGAAAGCTTTTGAGAAAGATAATGCTGAAAAGGCTGCTGCTATGGAAAAGTACTTTGAAAGGGTTACTGATCCAGAAGCAGAGAAAGCGAAAGCAGAGAGGTTGAAGAAGAAGAAGAGAGAGTTTGTAATTCTGAAGAACAAAAATGCAAATCCTGATGATGAAGATGCACGTGCTACACATCATTTGATGGATGTTGGTGAAACTCTCTACGACAAGAAAGGGAATCGATCTGGTGTTGTTAGCTGGGGTTATGATCATGATCGTAACAGGTGGTGGATTAAGAGAAAAGTTGGACCGGTTGAATGGTACAAGCGTTCAGGGCAATTTCAGTCATTCACTAAGGTAGACTTAACAGATTTGGTAAATAAACCTTATGTGGATGATAAGCTTAATGGACCTGGTCATATGTTCTTCGAGAGATTGAAAAGGGAAGTTGCAAAAGGTTTTCCCTCGATGCGTACAGCAGATACCACTGTTAAACCAGCAAAAGGGATCAGGGATCCATATACAAACAAGCGGATGAAGATAGTGCATTGGCCCGCTACTGACAAGGAAAAGACGATTCCGTTGGTGAGAAAGATTCCTAAAGGGGCGCTGAAGACTATGCACTTTTGGGCGTATAATGAACGTCTAGGTCAAGCTGTAATTGTTTGTGATGGAGATGAGAGTTATTGTTTGGTGGATCAGGTTGATTTATTGAATCTTGCTGTTGAAGATCTTGAAGTACTGGCAAGCAACCAAATCCGAGCTACAGAAAAGTATGAAGAAATTGCTAAGGGATGGACGTCTGCAGTAGCTTCTGTGATTCGTATTCATAAGGAAGGATTTGGAGGACGTAGTGACAGAGCAAGTGGTGGTCATCAAAGCAGCTGAAGTCGGAAGAACCTGCATGCATAAACCTAGGGGGAGATTGTTAGAACCTGAAGGTTTATTCATGTAGGTTAACAATAGGGATTGATCTTGTAACTAGTTTGTTTATGTTTTGGGTTAAACACTTGTGGGTTGGGCTAGAGTAGGTGTTGCATGGGCCTAAGTATGTTTTCGGCCCTAATGTGTTTTGTATATAAACACCCCTAATCACTTGATTAGGGGTTGTTGGTTACGAGTAGAAGGAAAGGCGACACCAAGCAAGGAACCGAGTTCCATCGATCTTGTATCAGTCATCTTCTAAGTTGAATGCAAGTTTCGGTTTGATTGTTCTTTATTGTTTGTTTATTATTTGATCTTATATTGTTCTTGAATCGACTTGTATTTGAATTCCGCGCTTATACAAGTTTAGATTGATATCATTGTGATCCTCACGGGTTTTACACGGGCAACAAGCTGCGCCACTACCCCAATTAAATTTATTAGTTAAAATTAACTTACTCCAACTTACTTTACTATCTTTTTCAGCAGCCAAAACATACCAGTAAAGAAACTCCAAAAACCGAAATCACTTATAGTTGCCATTTCAACTCATTATCGAAACCAACACATAACTCAAGTCCAAAATCAATGAACATGAACACGAAAATCGTTAGATAACTCTCAAACTCTATATTAATAATCAAGAAAATAACTCAAAACTCGATTACACAAATCATACGTACATCATACTCAGTGCATGTATATATATATAGTTAACCTAACATGTTAACAAAGCTAACTACTTTTAACAAAAATAAAATACATTTTAAGCTAGCAACATTATAGCTCGATGCATGCATAAGGTTCTTCAAGCCATTATCTTCACTACATGTTGCATATTTGGAGAGCGAGGAACAATCTTATTTTCTCTAATAAACCAGCGAATGTGACTAAAGCCTTGATGTAGGCTTTCTTTGTAATCTTCTTCTGTTGTTTTGCTCTGACGTTGTTAGTAGCAGATCTTTATGACATTTGTCGTTCCGAAAAATATAAAAACTCTATAGTTAACCCAACCTACTTGTTAAACTAATCATCCTAACCCATCCAACTTGTTACCTACACATTCAAAAACATGAACCTTGCGCCCAAATTATATAATTGAGTAAATTGTCATTTTAGCCCATGAGGTTTGGTCCAAATTCCTATTTTAGTCCAAATTGTTTTTTTTTCTTTTCTAGGTCCCTGACTTTTCCATTTTCTTGTCATTTTGATCACAATGCCTAACTCAGTCTAAAAATCTGGTTATAACCAGGGGTATTTTTGGCATAACTGTTGTGTATTGATAACCAGGGGTAGTTTACAACATAATTTATAAACCTCATAATAATTTAATGCCAAAGATACCCCTGATTATAACCTGGTTTTTGGACTAAGTTAGACAATGTGATCAAAATGGCAAGAAAAAGAAAAAGTCAGAGACCCTAAAGAGAAAAAAAAAACTATTTGGACTAAAATGACAATTTAGACAAAAACTCAAGGACTAAAATGACAATTTACTGATTATAATTCTAATCAAATACTTTAGACCATGTGTAGTGGTTTAGCTCAATAGCATGGGGCATTATTGGGGGTTATTGCAAAAGTGTCGTAGTGAGAATAATGCCCAATAACGCCCCTTCCAATCATTAAACAATTTTTTTTTTATAGAGAGGTTGTTAATAAAACGCTGATTCACTTTTTTTCAAAAAAAAAAAAAATGCCAAACAATGCCCTATGTAATGAAAGGGGGCATTTTTGGGCGTTATTTTTTAAATTAAAAAAAAAAAGGTCCCAGTACGGGTTCTTATAACTCATTATAATACTTTATCTTTTTCATTGAATTATTATTTGATTAACAACCAAAATGAGGTAAACGACAATAACGGCACCAGCACCTAACACACACACCTGCATATTTCTCATCTTTCTCCAAACTCATTTCTTCGATAATCTCCATTAATGGCTTCTTCTTGCTTAACTAAATCCAAAAACTTCATCATCTTCAATCTCAAATCCAAATCTTCTTTCACAGATCGCATATCTGCCTTCACTAATTCGCTGTTTCATCATCGTCTTCTTCACACTGTGAATCACACAATCTCACCATTACTGGTTCGGAAACATGCAGGTTATTCTAGGGTTAATCGAACCGATGATTCTCATCGGTTTTTTGAACTTGCGTACGTTCAGAGACAGTTGCATTCTACTGTCAGTGTCAGCAGTGACGTCACTCAGGTTTGGATCATGTTCTTCATTGTAATTTCCGTTGTAATTACTAGTTAGGGCATATGTTAGGATTTTGTGTTGTTGAAGTTGTTGTTGTTGTTTGGATTCAGTTTGATTTGAGTTTTTTTGTTCTAGTTGTTGTAGTGACTAGTAACCTTTGAATTTTGTGTTGAAGTTGTTATTTATTCCTAATTTCTTTTTGTAGTTTCTAATTTGTAATGATTGGTCAAATAGAACATCAAAAATTGATATTATCATATCACTTTAGTTGTGTGGATGATAATGAGCGATAGGTTACTTTGACTTGATTACTGTTCACAATGTCATAAAGGTTTTTTTTTTTTGTGTGTGTGTGTGTGTGTTCTGATTTGATTTCATCCCCATTTGGTTGAACGTAAAGGTTGAAGGGTTAACAAGCTATGCGGTTAAAGCGGTCTAAACTCAAATAGCAGTCAAGGGCCGATATTTGAGATATAGGTTATCGCGGTGGGATACGGGTAATCAGTGGCTAAGCTTTACCCGAATGACCGGGGGGGGGGGGGGGTCGAAAACATATATACCCAAAAAAACGTATATACCCAAAAATTTCTATACGAAAACTACATATATAACACTACTGAGCGAAAAGTTCGGGGGGTCGGGCGCCCCTCCCCGCCCCTTCTATACTTCACCCCTGTGGGTAATATAATAACATGCAGAATTTATATATACACATGTATAAAACGTAAAACATATATAATATTAATAGTAATATCAAAAGTCAAAACTCCAAAGGGCCAATATTTGAAACATGATCTAATCGTAAGCCATGAAATCTTCCATCAACATAGGCATCCAAAGTAACGGTCAATATCGGTCAGATGTTGGTCAATAGTGGTCAATATCGCCGCTATTTTGGAAGAGCCAGATAACCGCTATCCCACCGCTATTGTCTGCTTGGTTAACAAGTATGATATTTATTTGTTAGTTAAAGCCCATTAGGTTAAATGTAAAGGTTGTATTTTGGGGATATCAAGTTGAAAGCACCTGTTTTTAAGGAAATATGTTCATGTTGACTTTTACAGGAAAGTTAGACCATGTTTGACTTGGGCCCAAGAATGATATTTATATGTTAGCGAAAGCCCTTTCTAATTTTTAACTGGGTAAGCTATTATTGTTGTCCTCTACATCTAACTAAATCTACTTTAGATCTGAATCCTATGATTAACTTGTTGGACCATCAAAGTCAAACTTAACCAGCTTGGGAGTAACTAAATCTACTTTATAGTTTATAGTTTATACAGTCAAAAAGTCTATTATGGCATAATGTCCTTAACTAATGGGATTGGATCTTGGTTTAAAATAGTGTGAGGTGCTCCAAGGCGTTTAGGTCCTGAAAGACGAGGCGTGAGGCAAGAGCTTCACATACGTGAGGTGTTGCTTTATGTAATACAACCAAATAAGCTTTATGTACAACCAAAACCTGCATCTGTCTTGTTCGCTTTACATATTAGGCTTTTTATCGAGTAAATCATTCATAATGTGTTCATCCCTTATTCCCTTTGGTTGTCTTGACTTATCACCCTTCTACAAGACCCCAATGTTGACTCGTTTTGACCCAGATGTGCATGAGGCGCCTCCTCAAGGCCCTGAGGTGCTTCCCTAATCGGCTTGTGCGCCTTGCGCATCCGCATCAGGCACGCCTTTTTAAACCAAAGTTTGGATGTCCGTTTTCTATCTAGCTATCTGATTATTATAATTTCGAGTTGTAGATAGTCAGTTTCTAGTGTTTATATCTGCTTATTCAGGGTCAATAATCATTTTTTTGTGGAATATTTGTTTATGCATAAGTTTTGGCTGATTTAAAGGGAATTTTAGCATTTAATCATAACTTAAGAATCTTTTGGACACTACTCCTTGATTTTGAAATGCATACTAATCTTTAATAAATATATCTATTTTGACGCAGTTGCCCGTTGAATCACCTTCCCTTCAGATCCTAGATTTTCCTGGTGGAAAAGTCAAGTTTACCAAAAAACTGACATTCACCTCCAATTCTACCGAGGAAAGGGTCCATTGTTATCGCGTGCTTGATGACAACGGTCAACCATTCACTGATGTTGATTCACTTGAGGTAACCACAAATTTTTCGTACTTTTTCCTGATGAAATCGTGAAATCATTTTGTCGTTTTTTAATATACAGATCAGCAAAGAACTTGCTATCAAGATGTATACCAACATGGTAACACTTGAAGTTATGGATACTGTTTTCTATGAATCACAAAGACAAGGAAGAATATCGTTTTATGCAACCACAACAGGGGAGGAAGCAATCAACATTGCATCAGCAGCCGCTCTTAATGATAACGATTTTGTGTTTCCTCAGGTTACTTTACTTTTTCAAACACGTGATTTTTTTTTTCATTTTTTAAATTTGTAGATGGAGGTAGGGCTTTAATCGAATCGAACGAACACAAACAAGGCCTTGTTTGTGTTCATTCATTAAGAAACGAACATGTTCATGAACGGTTTACGAACGCTTACAAAACGATATTTCTTGTATATGTTCGTTCATTAAGGAAATGAACATGTTCATGAACACTTACCGAACGCAAACGAACACAAACAAATGTTTATGAATACAAACGAACGTTATATATGGATTCTAAAATAAAATCTACATTTTTCATCAAAAAGATTACGAAGAATCCACCAAAAATAAACATAATTAAGACAAATATTAAGAAGTTTGTCAAGCTTTAACATAAACCGAAATTGAAATGGTCAAACGAGGGATGTTGGGGGAGGCGTATAGTATAACTATGGTTTCAAATTTTTAAAACTAAAACCAACAAAATAAAAATATAACATAAAAAAACGTTAAACGAACACATTACCAAACGTTCACGAAGATAAACGAACGAGCGCAACCTCTGTCCATGTTCGTTTGTTTAACTTATCAAACGAAGTTTCTTGTGCGTGTTTGTTCGTTTAATAAACGAACTTCCCGTCGAACGGTTCACGAACTGTTCGCTGAATGTTTGGTTCATTTACAGCTCTAGGTGATGATATGCAAAATGTTATGTTAACGCAGTACAGGGAACCTGGAGTTCTACTGTGGAGAGGATTTACTTTACAAGAGTTTGCAAATCAGCTATTTGGAAACAAGCATGAGTATGGAAAAGGAAGACAGATGCCTATCCATTACGGGTCTAGAAAGCTCAACTATTTTACAGTGGCATCAACAGTAGCGTAAGATATCAACTTTACTTTCCATATCCGGTGGCAATCAGTGGCGAATACAGAAATTTTTTGTACGGGGGGCACATTACAGGTCGGCTAAAAATGAGCCAGAAAAAAAAATTATGATAAAATAACATACTTAAGTAAGTATTTAAATGTAATATAAAAATATCTCAATTACAATTGTCTTCTGTATGTTTAAATCTTTTGGAAACCCTTTATTACATTTTCAGTAGTAACGTTGAGAAGTTCTATCTAGTTCTACAACACAAATTAGGCAATCGTTAAAAAAATATTACCTTTATTTGTTTTGAATCACATAACAAAATCTTATTTGATATGATTAATAGCATATAACAATTAGTTGTTGATTCTGATGCAAATAATATCTAGACCAACTAAGGGGCTGTATGACAACTTCTGAATGGTTAAGTGTTGAACCAGTAAGAGGTCTGAACCATTAAGTGCTAGTATAATCCTTAACCGTTCTGAGGCAAACGTCTGAAGAATTCAGATTATAGGTCTTAACCATATAGACTTAGTATAATGCTTAACAATTCAAAGGCAAATGTCTAAATCATTCAGACATCTGCTCGCGAAACAAACAGTCTGAACCATTAAGTGCTGAACCAGTAAGAGCTCTAACCACTAAGAGTTAAACAAACAGCCCCTAAGTTGGTTGGTGAAGTAAAACCAATAACATAACAGTTAATTCATGGGACACAATCTCTCACGTGATCCCTGTAGTAATTTTATCAATTATTAATTTGATATTGTTTCTATATCAAAATTACCTACAGCCAAAGTCAACGTATTTATTAGAAAATCAAACAGCCTTATGGCATTGGGGCCAGCTGGGACGGTGGGCCTGTGCCCACCCTAAGATACAAATGCATCCGCCACTGGTGGCAATTTGACCGGTTTACTTATGAATGGGTCAATTTGGGTTATGTTTTATCTCTAACGAGTCAATGGATATCATTTTATATATTAGTGCATGAAACTTCGAAGATCATTTCATTTAAAGTATTGAGTAATTATTGATATGAGACCAGTTTTGTAAACGTTTATGACATTATTTATTTTTATTATTTTTAGAACACAAATCCCACATGCAGTTGGTGCTGCATATTCTCTCAAGATGGAAAAACAAGATTCATGTGTTATCACTTATTTTGGTGATGGAGGCACTAGTACGGTAAATACACAATATTCAATCCTTTTTTTGCTGCACTTCGGAAACGATTCATTTAAAATATACATCCACTATAATTGGCATTTTTTGAACTTTGTTATACCAAATAATGACAGGCAGATTTCCATGCTGCTATGAACTTTGCTGCGGTTTTGGAGGTCCCAGTAATTTTCTTCTGTCGAAACAATGGATGGGCCATTAGCACACCGGTCAATGAACAATTTAGAAGTATTTATACATCTTTCCTAAGATTTTAATTTTTACTACTTATACTTGAATTATTGACTTTTGGGTCAAATGGTCAACTGTAGGTGACGGTGTTGTTGTTAAAGGGAAGGCGTATGGTGTTCCTAGCATCAGAATAGATGGTAATGACGCTCTTGCTATCTATAACGCTGTTTATGAGGCACGAAAAATGGCTATTAAAGAACAAACACCTGTTTTGATCGAGGTTTGTGCACCCTTTGACTTTTGAGGTCAAACTTATTGCCTACTTCAGAACTTGGATTCATCATTCCAATACAAATTGATTTTGGGAACTTCTTTTGAATACAGGCGCTCACGTATAGAGCAGGACACCACACCACATCAGACGATTCAACCAGATATCGTTCAGTTGAAGAAATCGAAAGATGGCGAGGTGATCAGAACCCTGTGAAAAGGTTTAGAGCATGGATTGAAAGCAGAGGATGGTGGAATGGCGTGGCTGAATCGGAATATCGTAGCAGCATAAGAAAGCAGGTAAAAGCTTTGACTTTATGTTTGACTTTTCTTTTATCACTAGTCTAACAGCTAACTGCGTTTATGTGGTTTTTGATTTACTTAAATGATGGGTTTGGTAGGTGGCACAAGTGATTCAGGTTGCAGAGCGGGTAGAAAAACCTCCTGTTGCAGACATGTTCAATGATGTATATGATGTTCCCCCTACAAACCTTAACGAGCAGGAGGCTTTCGTACAAAAAACCGTCAAGAAACATAGACAAGATTATCCTTCTGATGTTCCGCTGTAAAGCAATCTTCATCATTATGTATCACTAACCCGATTTAAGCTATTTGAAAACAGTGCAAGACGCTCCTAGGCGTAAAGGCCCTGAAAGCCAAGCCGTGGGGCGCCTTATATTTTAGTGAAACTTCATAGATTACATTTTCTACCTTGTTAATACCTATAAACTAATTAGGGCCTTGATATCTTCTATTAGCTTGGAGATAGGCAATCTTTTATTGCTGAAAACTGCTTTGTTCCGAGCATGCCATAATACCCAAATTGTCGTGAGAATTACCGCATAAAACACCTTTTTCCTCAACTTGTTTCCGGGGGGTCGTGTTTGTGATGCTGCAAAAGATCACCCGAAGAAAAGGCATATGTCGGGGGATTTACACCATTGAGAAATCAGTACTCAAATCACATTTGCGAACTCGCATTGGGTCGGATGGGTCTTGAAAAACTGGATGAATTTATGTCACTTATGCTCTAGCAACCATTTCACATAGCTCACGCACTATGAACACGAACTTCAAGCTTTTAACTCTCTACATAATGTGTATATATAAGTTGTCTAATCTTATCATATTGATTTAGTTAAGCAAATTTATTTAACGTAAAGCATAGATATACATTATACAAGTATTACGGGTTTGAACCACATTGAGCTTGCTTGAAGAAAAATTCACATAAAAAGTTCCAGCCAAACATAAGCCTAACATCATACGTTATCCCACATGAAACATGTCAAACCTAATAAAATTACATGTTATAAATTTGGAACATTTTGTTGCATGACAAGTTGCAGATTTATGATCAAGAGGGGAACAAGGTGTGATTCTCGGTCTCTTATATAAAGTGGTTCAAATCACTTCAGCGATGATTCCGTGTTTCTTCAAATACCTATGGAGAATCGTCTGATCATAGATCTGCAATAGAGAAGAGAGAAAAGTGGAGATGTAGAGATGGCTTGTAGGGGAAGAATCTCCTATTTCCAGCTACAAAAAGTGTGGTGACTCCATATCTTGTGCCCTAATAATGAGGTGAACACCTTCTTATATAGGAGATATGAGCCTCCCTTAACCTCATTGGGTCAGGCCCAGTTATGGGTTATCTCTACAAGCCCCATTTTCAGTGTAGTGTAAACTAAATCGCGTTAGACCTCGCAGTTGGCTTAGTAAGCAATAATAATAAAAATTAATATAAAATGTGATAAATAATAGACGTGCCCGATCATTCGAGTCGGGTCGAATACTATACCTCTACAAGTTCCTCAGTCTAGTGTGGCTTCCACGTGCAAGCCTTGGGTGGGGCACCATTACAGAGGCAACAATAACCAAGATCATAGCCGACGAGGCAAGAAAGGGTAGAAACACGCCCTGGAAAAGCTCCCAACCCATTAGTTACGAAGGAGAGAGATACAACTCAAATGATGGCGCACGGGCAACGATCAACAGAATCATTCATAGAAAGAATGTCAAGCAAGAAAATAGAGAAAAACAATGGACTTCACTCACAAAAACTACACAAGAAATTCAGAGTACGGAGAACAATCAGTTTAAACTACCACGGTAGATGCTCAACAAGAAAGGTCAGGATCCCAACCTTTACTGTGATTACCACAAAGATTCAGGGCAGAAGACAGACGATTGCATCAGTCTGCAAACAAAATTGGAATAGCCTTAAAGAGCGGCAAGCTAACACATCTAGTGCAAAACGTGCACAAAGAGATAAGGCAGATCACGCGTAACGATGAGGGACCGAGCAACAAGAAGATTCGCCAGATCGATACTCACATGATTCAAGGTGGACTGACATGAGTGGAGTGTGGTATAATTTTTAGTATATTTTTAAGCAATGTTACTCGTTTATCAAGCTTTAAATTTATAAAAGACGATATAACACAGTCACTCTCTACAACACGCTAAGGCAAGTGCACCCATCGTTGGCGTAGTATAGTGATGGTAAGATACCGAGGTCGTCCAAGGACACAAGAGCTTTTAATACCGGAATATCGTCAATGTCTAATCTAATTAAATTTTTAGAAAAAAAGATGTTTAGTAATTAAAAATAAAGAAAGAAACTAAAATATTAAAAAGAAACAATTGACGAGATAGAAATCACTTAGTTCCGACTATTCTTTTACGTATCCTTTGATGATTTCTGTACCTTGGGTTTTTTAAAAGATTATCTTAGTTATAGTGGCGTGTCCCTCTTTTAGAGGCAACGCTACCCTCGACCATATTGGTATGAGTCAACAGGGATACAGTTCCACAAGGACGGAATATTGAAAGATAATTAAATAAGTTATTAATGCAAAATGTGGCATGTCCCTCTTTTGGAGGCAACGCTACCCTCGGCCATATTGGTCCGAGTTAGCAGGGATCCATCCTGCAAGGCCAGTTTAAAGTTTTAGTAGTAGTTTATTTATAAGGGATTCAAGTCGTTCTTACTTCTCCCGATTTGATACTATCTGCCTCAAGAGAAGTCCTAATAAGCTTGAATCAAGTCATCGCATGAGCTATACACTGAACCAGGTAAGAACTTTACCCAAACCACCCTTCTAACACCCTTCCAGGCAGTTAACGTGCTTTATATAGACCGTAAAGACATGGATGAGTGAATCAACAAAACGTGAAGATATGAAAGAAAAAAGTTCACTTTCAATATAAAAAACTAGTTATTAAAGTCATTAATACATACCCAATTAAAAAGTTAACCAAAGCTTGGAAACCAAAAGTACTACATAAAAGTGATTTAAGAGATTAGCCAAACATGGCCATTCTTTGACAAGAACTCTTACGATCAATCTTGGATCCCGAGACTACTACACACTCTAAACTCAAACGGATGTGGTGGATGATGATGTTGGAGTGGTGGTGAAGTGGTGTTGAAGTGGTGTTGAAGTGGTGGTGAAGTGAGAGAGAGGGCTGCCAAGGGATGGATTGCAAATGAACCAATCACCCCTATTTATAGCTGGAAACAGGCCTTTTACACGGCCCCGTGCCCGAAGGGCACGACCCCATGTCCTCTTCTTATATGTCTTCGTTTAATGAGCTGTGTTAATCTGTAATTCCGTCTGTGTTGGATCGTCGTTGACCCTGAATGAGTCGATCAGAAGAGTCGTTTATCTAATTCAAAGGCGGAATCGATGAATCAGACGCTCAAACTAAATATAATGCTTCTTATATTGATTCTTGACAATGTTTACAACCTGGAAGCAATTTGGCAGCACTTCGTTACACTTTCAGATCCGTTGCCAAATGAACTAACCTGTGCACTATATATAGTGGATCTGGTTCGCTTATAGTGACATCCAAATAAGCGAACCTGAGTGAATGATGTGGTTCGCTTATGTGACCATGTCATATGAGCGGACCTGTTGTGATTTGTGTGGTTCGCTTATGTAACGCCTCAAATTTTTCCGCAATTTATTATTATTTTTATAAAAATTCGCGTTCAATTTCTATTTTCAGAATCACAGTTGAAATCAGATCAAGAGATTGATTTAAAGCAGAACTACGCGCATTACACGTTTTAACGCAAACAACGAACGAACATAACTAATACCGAGTATCGGCATCGATTTACGTATTCTGAACCTAAAACGATTTTGTATGGCATTTTATAAAGTTCGGTGTGAAAACAGGTCTTGAAACGCATTTGGGCCACTAACAGGCTTTAGGCCCAACTCACACTTAACCTAGTTATATAATCATCTCTAACCTCTTTCCCCTTCAAAGAGAAACCCTAGCCCCCATGACCCATCCCTGCTCTCTAGTCCGGCGACCGGACTTGACCTCCGACCGACCTCCGGTTTCAGGCAAACAAACACCCACAACCATCTCCCTCACTCAAAACCCCATCTTGGTTCGATTGAACGCTCGACCACCACCTGGTGATGGTGGCGGCGGCGAAAACGCAGAGAGAGAAGAGAAGAGAGAGCAGGAGAGAAGAGAGAGACGACGACATTCACGTTTCAGCAGCGGCCGGCGACGATTGTCGCATATCAGTGACGGCGGCGGCGGAGTTCTGTCTCGGTTTGGATTCCGGTTCTGCAGCGGGTTTGAGTCGGATCGGGATCATCGAGGTTAGTGTTTGGTTCTCGGGTTCCGGTTCAGGTCATCGACTTTTCGATCTCCGGCGATGGTGGCGGTAGAGGTGGTTATCAATCAGATTTGGCTCAGTCTCGAGTTCGGGGCACGACTGTCATGACTCGTTTCAACGCAGCTTTGGTTTGGGTTTGGCACAGACAACGACAGGCGATGGCGGTGGTGTTCCAGCCGCTCTGTGTCAGCTGGTTCGGTCTCGGGTCAGCCGGTTCAGTCTCGGTTTAGTTCAGGTTAGTTCTGCTTCAAACTTTGGTCTTTGTTTCTATTCGAGTCTCGTTAATTCCTTCGTTTTATTCAGCAGGTTCGGATCCTGTTACAATCGGATTCGGTTCGGTGTTCGGGTCAAACCTGGTCAAAGCGGGTCAACCAAGGGCTCGGTGCGGTCCAGTTACAGATTCGGGTTAACCACGAGACGTGATAACTTAGCGACGCGAATGTTTATAAAACAATTATTGTTTTGTATTTGATTATCACGTAATCGTATTAAATTAAATTGTTATGAAAATACACATAAATACTCATTGTTTTATTAATGTTGAATTTTGCCAAAAACATTGACGACTTGTTTTGTCGGGATCGTCCAAAAACAGAGTAAACTCTGCCCGGTTTTCGTAAAAAAATCCACGAAACAATACGTGTTTAATATCAAAATGATTATTATATTGATTCGTTTTCTTTTATAACCAAATCTCTAAATTTATAACATAGATGGATAATTCTTTTTATAACAATAAATTTTTATATACTAAGATAAAATATAAAATACGAAATCCAAATTATGCAAAACATAAATATTAGGATTATTCTTTTTCAAAACCAATAAATAATAACGAATTCGTGATATTTTAAACATCTAGGATAAACACTCATTCGTTCTCTTGAAATTCCGTTTACTTATGCACCATCGTTTGCCCTTATAGGGTGACCTCGGTGTTCCGTCCTCCTAAACTCGTACCCTCATCAACGATTGGATAATCGGAAGAAATTGCAATATTGTGAGTATACTCATATTCCCCCTTTTTACTTTTATCACTTTTGGGGTGTAACATGTTTATCTATCAACAAACTTACACATGAACATTTTGCTTAAACACATGAACATTCCTATAACATGCTTGTATACGTGATGGCTTGATGCTTTAAACTTGGATTTATCTTATGTGTTGAATTTATCATTAACTTCGTACGAGCCAAAGCGTGACATATGTAGCGCTATAGGATTAACGACCCGCCTCTTTATCTTCGGTTATGTCATGAGCATATTGCGTTTCCTTGGTTTGATATGTTAGACACATACCATGTTTAGATGTTTATCTTGAATCACATGCTTGCTATGAGGAATTGTTTAAAACTTATCTTTTGCTATGGATGTATCAAACTTGTATACTCGCCTTTGCTTTTGCATTGAATTGTATTTTTAAACATGTTACAGGTTGATGATGACGATGCTATGAAAAGAAGTAGCGTTGATGCCTAGATACACATATAGACGTTTAGGTTTAATATGTTGTATCAATTTTGCTTATGTTGTTATGTATTACTTTTGGAACTTGTTGTCATTTGAGTTTATGTAATGTTGACTATTTGAAGTTATGAAATGAAATTGGGATTATTTAAATATTGTCACAAATAGCGTTATGAAGTCTCTAGCAATCTTCACACTTCGTCTCATCCCGATGTTTCCGCCATTGGTTGGGGTGTGACAGCTTATATGGACAATGTCCATGTAAGCGGACCTCCTTGCTAAACCACCACTTTTCGTTTCTCGAACCTCGTGCACAGGATATTCTAACCTATCCTAATCTATTACATGATACAAGACGAAGTCAATAGACGTATTTCACTAACAGACTCCCTCTCGGATATTGACGAAGTCTTCAGTGACCATTCTCTGATATGCCACCTCTTCAGTCTTGATCATCTTGCCATCTCGTTCAGATTGTAACAATGTAAGTATCCTTCAACCTTTCTCTTTGATCATCTTCTCTCTTTGACTTTTTCACCAAGATCCCATCATTAGCTCTATCATCAACTTTTCCTTTGTCAGCTAGCTCCCCCTCTCATCAAGCTTCCGTGCTTTTAGGGATCAACACCTAGCTTTCCAGCTACAAGCTCATTCTCTCTTTCAGCTTGTCATCAGACTCCCCATTAGACTCGGCTCTAGGGATCGTAGTCTGGATCTTTCCTGCAATCACTCATACAAATGATAAGTAACAACATTTTGAAACCATTAATCAAATTCTCTAATCTACTCCCCCTATCAATAAACTCAACAGATATGGCAGCATTAAAGAATCCAACTTCCTCACAGTTTATCATCCAAGTCCAAACTAATGACCTTGGAGATATCACAAACTGTTTTTGAACTTTTCTAGAAATTTCAAGTTTCAAATTAATGAACTTGTTTTATTTTCAGAAACACAATCAGCTTACTTAGATTTTGAAACTCAGCAACTCAGACATCGGTTGTCGAAAGTAAAGCAGAAATCAAAATCTTTTTGTATTTTCTGAAAATATAAAGCAGTGAGTAGGGTTCCTACGGAAAGTGTGTTTTTCCTAGAAAGTCTAGGAAGCGATCTTGTCCATCCGATTGGTGTTTTTAAGGGTTGAGATTAAATCAATGGCAATCTTGTAATAATTAACTATATTTAATAGATTGTTTTAAATGAGTAGGGGTAATTTCGTCCTTATGTGTGTTTTAAACCAATCAAAAATAACCGCCAGAGATCACATCTCCTTAATTCACGCCAATTTCCCTCTCTCTCTTTCTCTCTCTAAACCCAAATTCGGAAACCCCAAAATCATACCAAAAATACCTAAAATCATGGATGAAGATAAGAGATTTTCCTTGTTCCATATACGTATGATCAAGCTTTCATTGTACTGCGTGTTTTACAAAGCGATTACGGGTGATTCTTGTTTGTAATTGACGGTATTTTGCTGGTTGCAGGGAAGAGATTCAAAAAGCAGGAAACTTTGGAAAGGATAGATAGCAGCGGAAAAGTTACCGGAAGCCGATCGAAAGCTGGGGCGAAATCTACTGATGTAAAACACATTTGTATGAATCTGCTTGCTGTTAAAACACAGCTGTATGAATCTGAATTGCTGTTAAAACACAGCTGTATGAATCTGAATGATAAAACACATTTGTATGAATCTGCTTGCTGTTAAAACACAGCTGTATGAATCTGAATGATAAAACACATTTGTATGAATCTGCTTGCTGTTAAAACACGGCTGTATGAATCTGAATGCTAAAACACATTTGTATGAATCTGTTTGCTGTTAAAACACAGCTGTATGAATCTGAATGCTAAAACACAACTGTATGAATCTGCTTGCTGTTAAAACACAACTGTATGAATCTGAATGCTAAAACACAACTGTATGCATCTGCTTGCTGTTAAAACACAATTGTTTGAATCTGAATGCTAAAACACAACTGTATGAATCTGCTTGCTGTTAAAACACAGCTGTATGAATCTAAACGCTAAAACACAACTGTATGAATCTTCTTGCTGTTAAAACACAACTGTATGAATCTGAATAATAAAACACATCTGTATGAATCTGCTTGCTGTTAAAACACATCACCAAGAACAAACTGTTAAAACACAGTATCAAGAACATGCTGATAGATTCCAGCAAGAAAACGAAGGAATTATTGATATTACGTGAGATCAGAAATCTAAAATAAAAAATTCCGAAATTTATGGATAGTTGGTTATTGAAGATAATTTTCTAAAATAAAAATAGATTGTGAAAGTACATAAATGCCCTTTTAGATAAAATCCTTCAATGCCACATGTCGCGTTCTTATTGCTTCCTAGACTTTCTAGGAAAAACACACTTTCCACCCAACTCCTACTCTAAAGCAGTAAAGAAATATATACAAACATATTTACAGATAATATTTTTGTTTGAGTATGCGTCAGAGGATCATATCAGTTTTTGACAAGTCACAAGTACCGTTGAGCTTAGTTACACATTAAGAATTAAACAATTCACTTAGATTGTCGATATACTGATCCACTTAAATTTTCATACAAATTTCAACTGATTCAGGATACGAATTAGATGTTTTAAGAACTTAACTCATTCATGTGTCCCACCTCTTGAATATACTCCCGTATCCAGAATCCCAGATATTCAGTCTTACAGGTGAGTATACCACAGATGATATTTGTAAGGGGTTAGGTGCGAAACCATGAGAGCTCAGGTCAGAACTTCCGTTCAGCAGAGAGATGACGGCTCGACTTTTGGTATGTCCCCTTTAGAGGATCTTTTAGTTACAACAGCAGCGACTATCAATTTTATTGTTTCATCAGCTTGCTGAGGGCGATGATGCTGTGTTTCAAGCATTTTGCAGAAAGTATTATTCGGGGACTAGGTCAGTACTTCAATACAGCAGAAGTCCCGGAATAATACCCCAGATATCACTGAGTATAAAGACCTAGTATCTCAGAATATGGGACCTTTCAAACGAGATTTCAGGGGTTACCTATATATTCAAGTAGTGTTCCCCACAAAATAAGCAAGTGTTTGAATTTAGGTTTATATCCCGAAAAAGTTTACTAAGTGTATAAAAACCTATCGACATATCATCAGTGAGACTGTTTAACACTATTTATTCATTACAATTCTTTAGCATACTGTAACTGTCTACTGATGTACTATCATTTCCTCTTTTTTACGCAACAACTCAAATTTTTGAATTTTATCATGTTTTTGGCTTTTTCAAATTTTCTAATGTTTTTGTATTTTCTGACAAATTTTCTCCCCCTAAAATGCAAAACCATTAAAAGAAATTTGACAAACCGATACTGATAGCTTTGTCTCGCCATCCATTTTCTGCTTAAAGTGCTCTGATTTGCAGAAAATCTATTATCAAGTACCCCCATGATTTACAACCCATTGATTTTGACAGTTAGAAAACCGTGCTTCAATCTGTGACAGTAATCATGCTTGTTCAGCCGTGAGGGTTTCGGCGTAGTCCATCCACACTCCCCCTTATAACAAACTATTTCCCCATTATGATTTCAAAACACTTAAGTTTGTTTTAATCAAAATGATTTTTCCGGAAAATTAGTTTTGTGTGTCATTTCACAAATTCGGGGTTCTTTCATCACATTGTTTTCCTTTAATTATTTGACAGAAAGAAAAATCAAGTACAACTTAATGTCCTTGATTAGTCTTTTGTAATTCGAAATATCACCGAAGTGAATTTCTCAAGAAAGATGCCGATACCTGTTCCACACTTACCAACCTGGGAACTCCGGCAAGTCAGAAATTCAACCAACCAATTTTGACACCCAAGCCTGACCAGTCTTAGGCGTATTTTGAGCTTTTCTCTTTTCTTCATAAAATTCTTTTACTCCTTTTTCCTCACCATCAGCCATCTTACTAAAAATATGTTTAACATTGCTATTAAACATTTTTCCAGTATCAACACCTTTTGATTTTCGGTTCGCGGCTTGTAATGGTGGAAAATCCTTATCATTCATTAAAGGAATTGTTTCTTCCTTTTTTATCTCAACTTGTGGCTCATCTGATTTTGTGGAATCAGATTCATTGCCCAAACTTGGCTTGTCTGACTTTGATGAGCCAGATTCATCGCCAACAACTTTCTTTTTCTTCTCTTTTGTCCTCAGATTTGCATCTGACGAATTCGGCTTCCTTGACTTTGCATTTGAGTGAAGCGATTCATCAGTACTCTTATTCAATCTGTCCGGTAAACCCGAGGATAAAATTCTTTCCAAATACTCTTGTGCTTTCTTTCTCTTTTTCCTCAGTCTGTCTTCTTGCCCCTGTGAAAGCTTCACTTTCTTTTCCAGAACCTTCTGTTCTTTGGGCTTGACAATGACTGGTTTCTTCACCATTCTTTGAGATTCAACCCTCGATCTTCCCATCGATCTCCTTGGGCAATCTCTGGCAATGTGGCCTCTGATATTATAATTATAGCATCTTCTCGATTCAAACCTCCAATTCTGACAATTAACAGCAATGTGTCCTCTAACACCACAGGTGTAGCACACTCTGTTATCATACCATTCATTTCTTTCAGTCCAAACCTTCAGATCATAACATTGTTTAGCTTGGTTATACTCATTTCTCCTCTTCAATGCTGGATTTGTCTTTTGAGCACTGTGGTCAAACCTGCACCACTTATTACTAACACTTTGTGAGTTTTTATTTTTAAATTTTTGTGTTTTTTCATAACGATTGGATGACTTATCTGATCAGCTTTTATTTTCATTTTTAGACTTTTTCAAATTTTTATCTTTTTGTTTCTGTTCTGCACTCCTCTTAACAGGTTTTTGCTTCGAGCATTCACCTACTTCAGTAGATTGCAAAACAGTCTTTTGAAAATTTTCTTGTAAATCTAAAAATATTTTTCTTTTCTTCTCTTTTTCATCATCAGATATTTCATCACAATCTTCAATTTTGACTTTGTCAAAATTTGTGACCTTGTCACTTATTGGAATAGAGTTGATTGGTTTTGGACAGGGAAACTTCAAACTATCTGATGAAGTCACAAAACCTTTCAACTTCTTTTCAAGTTCACCAATCTTGTTTCTTGAATTTTCAGCTTCGTTTTCAAGCCGAGATATTCTTTCAAGATGTGACTTGATTAATTTTTCATTTTCAATTTTAACATTTTCAAAAACAGACTTCTCATTTTCCAAAACTCTTATTTGATCTTGAAATTCTGTTTCTTTTTCTTTTAAAAATTTATTTTCTAATTTGATCCAAGAAACCTTTTCATTTTCACTTTTAACTGTTTCTTTCAAAATTTTGTTTTCTGATGATAAACTGTTCAAATCATTTAACAGTTTATCATTTTCAGATTGCAGCTTTTCACAACTCAAGCGTAACTCCAGAATCTGTTCATTATCGGCCTTTTTGCTATCATCATCACACTCTTCATCAGACGAGCATGAATGATCAAAAACTGGAGCTCTTTCTGAATCATCATCTGAAATTTTTCCATCTTTTTTAGATTTATCTGCGTCAGCTTTAACTTCTCCAAAAGCTTCCTTTTTTATATCTTCAACCATCTTTTTCACCCTTTCTTCTGTTCTCTTTTTGAATTCTACCACCTTCGGTAGACTTGCTAAACAAACTTCTCTTATCTTTTTCTCCAAATCCGGCAAATACTCTTTATCAGATAACCTTCGTGTGTTGAAAGTTCCCTCACTTGGAAACAAATTGGTTACCGCATCAAAATCCACTTTTGACGGATCAACTACTGGATTTCCCAGTGGATCCATGTAACACTCCAACTCTTCATTCCATCTATTAGCTCTTTTTGCTTCTTGAAATGGTTCATTCAATTTTCTAATCTCCCATCTCGCACTGTCTCTTCGCCACCAGGCATCATGATCATCATTAGCCATGTCTTGAAATTCTGGAAATACTTTGGCGAAATCAGATTGCACTAATGAGCAAACTTGAACAAATGAGCGGACCAACAACTTTGACCAAAAGAGCGAACCCTTATTGGACCAAATAAGCGAACCTTGTTGAGCTGTTCAAGCGGACCTCCTGATAAGTGTTCGTTCGAGCGAACCTGCACTTGTTCTTTCGAGCGGACCGTATAAGCGAACCGGATGAGCGAATCTAACACTTTACCAAATAAGCGGACCAAATAAGTACGAATAAGCGGACCAAACTTGTTCTTATGAGCGGATCTACTCGTTCAAATAAGCGAACCTAAAGGTTTGTTCGAGCGGATCTAGCTTGTACTGTGACACTAAAAGCGGACCTCTGAAGCAAATCTAGGTAATTTGGAACGAACCAAATGTCACAAAAGCGGACCTTACGAGCGAACCTATCTCTTGTCCGAAAAAGCGAACCTGGAACCGAAGGTTGTTTTGTCCATTTTGTCCATTTTTAGTTCGAATTTTAGTCTGAAAGTTTCAAGGATTTGTTATTGTAGGTCCCCTTGAGTCTTATGGATCTTTCAGAGTCAATCCGATCAAGAGTGCGGAATCCTCTTGATCAGAATTAGCAGAAAACGTGTAGGAACAGAAATCAGCAATCACTTTCAAACCGGACCTTTATTGATTAACTATCAAACTGATTACAATCAATCAAGATCCCTCACAAACCCTAATTTCGTCCAAGACTTATCTCTCACGAAATTCTATCTCTCACAAATACTGTTTTGACTGATTAACTGATCAACCTAAACCCTAAAGCCTAACCTTGTTTATATAACACAAGGTTTACTAATTTGACTAGGGTTTCCTACATGGGCAAGGCCCAATTCGTCCCCCCTACATCCAATTGGGTTTAGTTTAGCCCAAACTCTATAATCTCACTATTACAAAGCTAAACCCGCTAACTGTTTATCGTTTAACTAATTACAAGATATCCAAAGACCAAATCTAAGCTGTTGTCACAAATATGCACCAACAAACTCCCCCTTGACAATAGCTTCATAAAAACTTTGTCTTGAGTCAAAACTTTGTCTTCGGTCTTCTTGCAATCTTCAAGTAGTCTTGCACTGTCTTTGGTCTTTGGATAGCTTCAGCTTCAATAGCTTCTGTCAGCAACAGACTCCCCCTAAGCTGATGCATCCAATCACCAAATCTTCAACACGTTAGCACTTGAGTAAACTCCAGTTTAGCATTTTCACAACAAACTTCAAACTCTTCAATCTTGTCTGCAATATAGAAAGGAGGATCTACCATGCATCCAATCAAACTCTCATCTTCACACTTCACAGCAACTTCTCAGCAACAAACTGCTTCAATCTGTATACTATAAAACAAACATCTCGAGAAACTATAAGAATTTTTCAACAAAGTTAAACAAATTATTATTTTTCAAGAGATAGTGAAACTAAATATAATGCTTCTTATATTGATTCTTGACAATGTTTACAACCTGGAAGCAATTTGGCAGCACTTCGTTACACTTTCAGATCCGTTGCCAAATGAACTAACCTGTGCACTATATATAGTGGATCTGGTTCGCTTATAGTGACATCCAAATAAGTGAACCTGAGTGAATGATGTGGTTCGCTTATGTGACCATGTCATATGAGCGGACCTGTTGTGATTTGTGTGGTTCGCTTATATGGACAATGTCCATATAAGCGGGCCTCCTTGCTAAACCACCACTTTTCGTTTCTCGAACCTCGTGCACAGGATATTCTAACCTATCCTAATCTATTACATGATACAAGACGAAGTCAATAGACGTATTGCACTAACAGTATGCACTCACGGCCCTGTGTGTTAGAGGCACGACCCGTGGTCTTGTACTTGTTGTACTATAGGAGATTTTGCATCTCTGGGAGTTGACCACGGCTTGTGTCCATGGGACACGACCCCGTGTATCTTGTCTGCTTCTGTTTGTCTTTTTCTTCATGTACTCTAGAGTGGGGCATGGTCCCATGCCTTGGTGGCACGGCCCCGTGCTTGTCTTCTGATTTGTTGTTTTGGTCTTGGGGTTGGTCTTGGGGTGAAGCTTGGAGGGTCGGTATGATGTGTCACCTTCTCTTCTTTTGTATTTATGTTGGTTTTTGTCGTTAATTTGTTCCTTTTGTACATTTAAGCTCTTTTAATCATGAAAATCAAAAGCATACAAAGAAACACACTTTTCCAACATTAGTACATAAAATGGTTGATTTTATACCTTATTTGATATAATTTATATGTTGCATTTTGTGCATATCATGGACCATGGCACAACAAGAGAAATCAAAATAAAGGCCAACAGATTATGTCTTCATTGACCCTAGAAGCACCGCGGACATCATCTATGAGCAATGTTTCAATCAGTTCAATCCTGAGGATAAAGCATGCCTTAAGTCGGTTGACTATCAGCTCACAAGTTTTTGCAATGAAGTCGTCTTCCCTCTGGGATAGATCACCTTTGACGTTACGCTCACTAACGGAAAGCATTCAAGAACCGAGGAGGTCACTTTTAGGGTAATGCCAATAAGCTCTAGGCATGATGTGTTAAAAGTAGTTTAACTAAATTAACCCTAAATTAGACACTAAGTAATACTCTAGACTCTCTAAAAACTAAACTACTGACAAGAAAGTGAACCTATCGACCTAGCAAAGCTAAAGTAAGTCTGGATATCGAATCCATGAGACTCCTATTGAAAACATGAACTAGACTTGAGTACTTATCTACACTACTGATTTTATTTGTTTTAATTGTATTGAGGGGGTTTCTAACAATCCTAATGCAATTAGTTAAATGATTAATTAAAGTGAGCTAAGACACGAACTATGACTGTAGACGAGATCAGATGATGGTAAAAGCACTACCTATGTCAAAATCCTACACATGAATTACAAGTTTTCTATCGGTGATGGAACTATTGTGGAACCAGGATCTAAATGTGCTAAACTCAAAGGATTTACCTAAATGATTCCTAAGAGTTGTTAGGACTACCGGTCATGTGGATTCCCTCATGGGTTTCCAACTATAATAATGAAGTACCCGCTAGACAGTCTACCTCACAGCGCAAAAGTCTCAATACACTAGAAGTGCATGAGGTAACTATTGGAATCTTGTTCAGACTTGATAGGCAAGGAATGGCAAGCAAACTAGGGAAATCTCCTCACAAAGGCTTTACTTATAGAAACCTAACAATCAAGACAAACCGACAATCTCTCACCTCACGGATATCAAGGATGGTTGAATACCTAGATCTACTTAGGGGCTGTTGGGCAACTTCTGAATGGTTAAGTCCTGAACCAGTAAGAGGTCTGAACCGTTAAGAGCCAGTATAATGCTTAATCCTTTAGAGGCAAATTCTGACCATTCAGATTAGAGGTCTTAACCATTTAGACTCTCTATAATACTTAACCATTCAAAGGAAAATGTCTGAACCATTTAGACATCTACACACGAAACAAACAGTCTGAACCATTAAGTGATGAACTAGTAAGAAGTCTGAACCATTAAGAGTCTTATTAAGAGGTAAACAAACAGCCCCTTAGCTTATAATTATCTAACCTATGGTTTACTACATCTAGCAAAGCATTTAACAACCTAGAACACAGTAAACGATCTAGCATGCACCTATAATTAAAAGACGTTCAACAAAGCACATGTAAAGTTTGATAATCATACATTGAATTAATCTAAATACGTGTATACATCAAATCAGGAAAACAAAGTCTTTTACTTCACAATTAATAATCCACAAACATATTCCAAAACCAAAAGATCACAAGTCAATAACGTGTATTCATCATAACCTAGCAGTTCTATGAAGTTTAGCCAAATATCATAATGAAAACACAAACATAAGTCATACTAGGTTTAACAGAAATGTTTGAAATCAAAGGAAACACATAAAACAAAGAACCACAGGGTAACATCCGAGGAATCTCGATCCTGTTCCTTGAAATCTCAATCCTAGCTCCCTCGTTCTTCAACATCGCCTCCTAGAACTCCTAGTTCGTCCAGAGTGCAGGTTATGAGCTATCAAACTCGTAATTAGGTTTTAAATATCAAACTTGGAGATAAAACAAACTTTTCATGATTTACAAGCCCGTCGCGTCGCGCGACGGGTGTTACTCAAGTGTGTTGCGTAGCGCGATGACAATAAAGTAATTAACCATAACTCCTTGAGGGCATTTTAGTAATTTTTCTGGTAATTTCTGACTCTCGACGCGACAGGGGTCTTTTCAGCATTTTTTTATTCGTTTAATCTCCGATTCACTCGCGATGCATTCAGAAGCTCGATTTACTTAGTTTTCGCCCATTTTCACTTCTTTTTTCATCCGGCATCTGCAAAACACAAAAGACTAAGTTCCATGTGATATCTCAATCAAAACGATACAAAACTCTTCGAAAATTATACAAACAGTACATTGGAAATAGATGTATTTTGCAATACATCAAATATCGCCACACTTATCTTTTTTTCGTCCCTGGAAAAGAATTATGCTATGGAATCATAACCATGTTTAAATCTGGTTTCAAAAACTAGGTTACTTCACTTTTAAATCTAATAATGTATTAACCGTGATTGCATGTATACTTGTCCACTTAAACCCAAACACCGGTTTGTAGGCCCCTTATCATGTATATTTAGTTCAGATGGGTCAGTCAACCTAGGGTCTCACACTAAGGAAGCCACAGTTCATCCTAATCCCGCCTCAAGCTTATGAAACAAAAAGAAGAATCACTGGACTGTTCCTAACTGTCTTATGTAAAAACCAAAATAATTTAATATCAAATTTTTCTCTTTTTTTTCTGGTGGGACTACAATGAGCACTAGACATATTTTTTTTTCATACCTAACTTAGAGGTTGTTTCGATCAGAGTCACCGTCCCCAAGGGAAACAACATATGCTTGAATATTCTTTCGGTGTTTTTCTAACTTAACCTAGAGGGATTTCGATCAGAGTCACCATCCATGAGGGATATTCCATAGGCCTCGTCATACACATCTAGCTCATCATTTAATGGATCACATTTTTTTGCTAGTTATTGAGTGGGATTATTATTCCACAACACATAGTCTAAGTAAAACTAAGCAAAAGTATAGAAGGATAGAGATACAAATATCATAGAATGTTACTAAGAGAAACAAAACACAACAAACAAAAAAGTACTAATAATAATAGCAGTAAGCAATCACTAGAATAAGGTGGTAAATAAATTAAGATACTAACAATCAAAAGTGCTATGAATCAAGAAAAAGTATCGATAACCCTTTTGAAAATACATATCCACTCACCTAAAAATGTCTACATGCTAAGATAACGATAAGGCTAGTGGGTGCGGAGTGCTAGAGTGGCACCCATAGCCACATTGCCCCGAACACCACCTCCTAGGAGCTATTGAGGATTTCGCCACCCCACTAATGAGCGCCAACAAGTATGAATTGGTAGGGGCCACAATTTGCACCAATCAACATTTTCTTTTTTTTGTCCTCCTTTCTTGTTTTTTTATTTCTCTTATTTTTTATTAACAGGTAAGGGGCTTTAAGCCGCATCATGGTTGTTATGCATATGACTTTAAAGTCGCACTATCTATGTGACATTGACATGGCGCCTTAACTACCTGTGAGACTTTATTCCACACTACCCAGCCCTTTAGAAGTGCATAACACTTAAGAGTCCATAATCTTAATCTCTCTAACCCCACTCACCTAATTTATCATTCAGAAAAGAGTAAATTCCTTTTGGAGACCTATTTTATTAATATATATATATATATATATATATATATATATTAATGTTATGTAACGTTCCTTATTTTTCATTTTTCATGTAACTCGCATTTTTCCATGTAATTCCTTGTAATTCGAGACTTGATCATATCACTTTTTATATTATTTTCACCTAAATATTCTTGCATGATACATAAATAATCACGAATACAAGTTTTTAATTCAAAACCGAGCTATACATCGAGATTATATTTTCTTTGAAATGTTAATTCATAAGTTTTATTATTATACATGCTTACATACACCTTAAAACATGCAAAACATGCTTAACATTGAGCTTATTACATAAAATATCAAACTAAATAACCTCAAGGGCTGAAAAAGAAATTTTGAGGATTTTCATGATCCTTGTGACCGCATACTAAACCCTTTGCGGTTTGCAAGGGGTGTCGCTGGCAGAATGTTCATCAGCTCGCGAAATTTGAACTTCTCCTTCCTTTTAACCCCAACCACCTTCATTAACATCCCAAAACCTAATCCCCGTTATAAATATCAACCCCTAACACCTCCTAAACACTTTCACCACCTCCAAATCACTTCCAAACACACTCAAATCTCCAAGATCTTCAACTTTGGGCAGAAAGTTCTAAGTCCAAAACAGTGAGTTTTGGTCATTTTCTTGCACTTTTCCTTGTTATTTTCTTCTTCTTCCCTACACATGGAAAACCTCGAGGAATATTACCTCTTGTTTACCAAGGTAAATAAAGATGGTAAACCACCATTTTTGAGGTCCAAGTTAGGATCTTTAGTATACTTTTCTTACTTGTTTTTCTTAACTTTGTTTTTAAAACTCTTGCATAACAAACCAAGTCACCAACTAACTTCTATGTTGAGGGGCTTGTGTTGAGGTTATGTTCTAGAAACTTGAGGTTCATATACCTCCATTTATGTTCTTGAAAGCCTCTAAGTAAGCCTTAATAACAATGTGAGTGAAACCACACCAAGTCTCCAAACTCACAATGTTGGAAGCACTCATGTTAGGTTATACCTCACTTGATTACTTAGAAAAATAAATAGTTGACTTATGTGTTTCATTTCTTGTATTCATGACCATTCAAATCATCAACTATGTTGATGATTTTGTGGAATGGTGAAACTCTTGATGTTAGTGGATTATCCTACCTCTAATGCTTGACAAATACTTGACTATACATATAATAACTTATATATAATACTCATCCCAAAAACCAAACCATAATATTAACCAATCCATGGTTAAATGTTATGTGTTAAGGTGGGAAATGTCTTAGTCTTAGATTCCATATTTTTGGACTTATTAGTGTTTAACACTCATGAAAAACACATACTAATAATAGTGTCCAAATAAGTGGCTAAGCAAGATATATTTTATCTCTTTTCATACTCGTAGATTTCCGATAACATTCCAATCTTCTAAATCCATATACTCATACATCTTTGTTTACCATTTTAGGGTGACTTCGGTGTTCCATCCCTCAAACCCACTCACTCGTATTGTGGAAAATTCTTCGCAAACCGTGAGTTCATACTTGACCCTTTTACGCTTTAAACACTATTTGTGTTGCAACATGTATCCATACTAAACACACATACGGACACATACATGCAAACTTGTTTAAACACTTAATCCGTATACGTGCTTATTTGTTATGATAATTGTGATTACATGCTAGATTATGCTTATGCTTAGACATCTATCATTAATCTTGCAAGCCTCCCTTAATATGTATAACGCTATATAACACACCGCCCATTTTGTGAGTCATTGTTAAGTTATTCTTTACGGCCTTACTTACTTCGGTAATAAGGTTACACTAGTGCCAAACTTTAGATTGATATTTAGTCTATTGCATGCTAGTATGTTACATGATTTAGTATGTTATAAACATGTAGATTTGAGACTTATTCTATCTATGCTATGTAGACAAACTAGGATGCTCACTGACATAATTTGTGTTGACCGATATTTTATACATGTTGCAGGAAACGTTTGATGATACTATCGCAAGAAACTACTTCGGGTGGATTTAGATACTCACCTAATTTAATTATGCACTTTGATGTTTTTAGTTATGAAATTTTCGCTTGTTGTATTTCCTTTTTGAACAATGTAACGTGTTATTCACTTATATGGAAATGGAATTTTGAATCTTAATGTATATCGTAATTTAGTGTTATGATGTCTTTGAGCAATCTATTACGTCTCTCCTCGATGTTTCCGCCATCGGTTGGGTTGTGACATATTATATGTATTTTATATTTATATATAATCTACAATATGTAAACACACATTTACACACACATTCTCTCTACCCCTCATCACCACCACCCCCACCACTACCACCATCCATCACCACCACCACCCCTACCATTACCACCTTTTACCGCACCACTAAATCCCCACCACCGCACAACCCACCTACCACCTGCTTACCACCACCACACCTACCACCATCTCCCACCCACCAACCACCACTGGATCAGTTATGGAGACTACGTGTGCGATTACGTGGGTGCTTGTGGTAGTTGTTGCTGTTGTTGATGATGCGTTTATAGATCTGGATTTACAGGTTGCGTTCGCCTGGATTTTGTAGATCTTGTTGTTGTAGGAGAAAGAAGTTGGGCTGGGAGAGATGAGATGAAAGAAGTTGGACAGGGAGAAAGAAGTACGGCTTGTGTAATGAACCTTGAAGCTTCAATTTGTTTGATGGAATGGTTTATTTTTAAGGGTGTAAATAAGGCATAATGGCTCGGGATCTACCCGAAATTGAATCACGAAAAAGCTCGAACGAGCCAATCCTTAATGAGCCCGAGCTCGAGCTTTACATACAAAGATCGTTTAGACTCGTGAACCCAAACAAAATTTATATTATTTTTTTATGCATGTAATTTTGTCCATTTGAACAAGTTTGGTTTTAACCAATAACATTGGCGAGCCAAGCTTTGGCTTGTTTAAGCTATTGAAACGAGCTCAAGTTAGGCTTTTAGCTTGTTTAAAACTGTTCTCAATTCACCTCAAGCCAAGCCGAGCTAAACTCTTCCTCTTGGGTTTTACTTTCGAGCAGAGCTCGTGCCTCATAAAAGCATAATGAACCAAGCGTGAGCCTAGTTAGGATCAAGCTCAGCTTGACTTGTTTACACCCCTATTTATTTTTGGGTTTGCGTGGAAGGTTGCATGAAGAAGACAAGACCAAATATGCGTGTTTGTGTAGCTAGAGGAGAAAGGGACTATAGAACTTCAATTTTTTTTTAATAAATATTGCATTATAGTCTTTTCATAAAAAGTCATAATTAATATTAATAATGTTATAAATTTGTAACTCTAATAGTTACATAATAAAAATTCAGGTGCTTAAATAATTAAAATTTTAAATAGTTAAAAGTAAGAGTAAACTTTCGTTTTGCTCCCTGTGGTTTGGTCACTTTAACGGTTTTACCCCAAACCTTTCAAAATAGCCATTTTACTCCTTGATGTTACTAATATTTCACCAATTTCCTCCCCGCCCTAAACGGCATCCATTTTAGTCGTTAAATTTAGTCACATACCCCTCACATGAGGGGCATTTCAGTCCTTTTCCTTCCAAGATATTTTATACCCTTTATTTTAAAACTCTCACTTATCATAATCTGCCATGAAGACTCAAACAAAACAAAACATATCTGCATCTTGTGGAAGCTTAAAAAAATCCATGGGCACCCCCACAACCACCAACCGTCGCCATCATCGCCATCACCACCATCAACGACTTCCCCCGCCCAGTCCACACACACTCTCTCACCACCCACAGCCACCACCTGCCGCCATCACCACCACAACCCGCACCGCCACCGGAAGTTGCAAATCTCGTGGCCGGAGTTAATACTATAGGGGTCTTCTCAGATCTGATGAAAAAGGGGCTAGTGTATGCTCGATTCCGATTTTGTTAGTGTTGGTGACGCGTTTGGGTTAATACACTTCCGTTTTGTGGTGGCGCGTTCCGGTTCTTCCACCTCGACATCCGGTGCGCGTTCCTCTGGTCATGGCAGTTCACATTCGGGTCCTCACCGGAAGTTGAGATCAGATCCTCGTGGTAAACGTCCCATGGTGATTCAAGATTTATTGAATCTTGGAACTTTTCTTAATAAAAGGTTTTATTTTTGAATGGAAGTTAGGGTTTTGAATGTGATGGGGAAGAAGATGAAAGGGGGTAGCAGATAATGGGTTGTTAGGGTTTTAAATGGGAAAAGACATAATTGCCCTTCAGGTGATTTGCACGTGATATGGTTTAACTGCTTAAATGGATGAGGTTAAGGTGCGGGGAGCAAAATCATGAAGGCCTTCAAAAATCAGGGAGTAAAATGGCTATTTTAAAAAATTTAAGCCAAAACCATTAAAGTGACCAAACCACATAGAATAGAACAAAACGAAACTTTACTCAAAAAGTAAATTTACATCCAATTTATATCTACACAAATGTCAATAAAAAAAGAGCAAGGACCAATTTTACATAACCATATTACCTACCACCTGTTACATTATACATCACCCGATCAACACACACCCCTTTTCGTCCTCACACAAACCCTAATTTAGAAACCTTCAACCTCTCAATCCATCAATGGCGGACAACGACCTAAAACCTAATTATTCCTCTTCAGAAGACGAATCAGAAGAACCTTCCGGCACCGAAGATGAACACTCATCCGATACCGAATCAGATCAACCCCCAAATTCACCACAAAACCCCCAAAAAACCCTAATTTCACCGGAATCAGAACAATCCGGTTCCGGTACCGATTCCGACTCCGATTCACCCGCAGTTGCTGATCCAAACATCAAACCGATCCGTTCAATTCCAATGGAACCAGAAGAATTAGGTCAAAAATCCGAATTGTTACCAGCTCAGGCGAGGAGTAAGCGGCCGGCAGTGTGTTCTCCGGCGACGGTGAACGAAAAGGAAGCGAAGAAACCGAAGAGTAATCATTCGATCGAAGAGGAGTCGAAGAAGCAGCTGTTTCAGAGGCTGTGGAGTGAGGATGATGAGATTGTGATATTGAAAGGTATGATTGATTATAAAGGTGAGAGTGGTGAGAATAATGGTAATGTTATTGGTGATACGGGTGCATTTCATGAGTTTATTAAGAAGTCATTACATGTGGATGTTAGTAGAGCACAGTTAGTTGATAAGATTAGGAGATTGAAGAAGAAGTATGTGAATAATGTTAGTAAGGAGAAAGATGGTAAAGATAGAAGCTTTAGTAAAAGTCATGAACAAAGAGGGTTTGAGTTGTCTAAATTGATATGGGGTGGTAGTAATAATAGTAATAATAACATAGAGGGTAAGAAGAATAAGGGTCAAAAGAATGGGAATGTTGCTAGTGCTAGTGCTAATGGGTTGGATGATGATCATGATAAGGAAGGTTTTGTGTTGGAGGGTGAGAAGGGGTTGGATATATCGCGGTTTGTTCGGTATGGTGGGAGGAATGAGAGTCCGGTATTGCCGGAGGAGATTGTGAAGGCTGGGATGGAGTTGGCTGAGGGTGCAAAGAGGGTGGAGTTGGAGGAGAGGTGGAGGAGTTTGAAGAAGGAGGAGCTTGAGATTTATTTGAGGAAGATGGAGTTGGTTAAAGAGCAAGCTTTGGTAGTTCTTGAGGCTGTTAATACATCAGGAAGTTGAGGTAATTTATGGTTTTATGTTGATTAATTGTGATGTGATGATGGTATTTATTTAATAAGACTTTGTAGTTGTATTTTAGAAATATGTGTTTAATCATTTTTATTTTATGAGTTTTGTAACTTGATTTTAGTCAATTGAAATATATAAAATAACATGTTTAATGCTTCTGTTCATTGTTAGGGTTGTATATTATATCCCTTACCATGATGAGAGTTATGTTGATTTAGTTTAACAATTATGGTAACTAGTGCTACCCACGCGCGTCTCGCGGCGGGGCAGACCAATTTTTAATAAAACCGACGGAAACATATATGGAAATTATTAACCAACCGAGTATTTTATTAACCTACCCATTACCCACATAACCCCGTTTCCTTATATATGTATAGACCAGTGGTATTGGTTTGGTACGGTACCGTCATGTGATATAGCAACCGAAAGTGCAAATCCAAATATTAAAGTCGTGATGTTCCAAAAAAAAGACATCACCATATCTTGTCTAGAACCATACAAACAAACAACGATGTTGGTTATAATAATACAGATACCAGTCCTTCCAGTAGGAGTAAGCAATGGTTTGCAAGGCAATTTAACAGATAATAAGGAGTGAATGGGTCAAATAACCAACTCTAAAGTAAGAAACCAACTCTTCCATGCTCATCAGTTGGTACACCCAAAAAGCTACCACTAAATTCATCAAACAACAACTTACAAATATAGATGTGGAACTTTTAAGTTAATGTCTACTGGGAATTTTATCCGATTATGTATGAAGTAAGAAATCATAACTCCTGGAACTAACATATCATTAACTTGCTAATTCATACATAGTCATGAAGCCACTTCCATCTTTATAAAAAAAAAAAAAATTCCAAAGGCTGCAGCCAAACTTAATTTCCACTCATGTGCAAAGTTTCTGCGATCAATAACCAAATAGGAACAAAACAAAGGTCAGGCATACTTGCAAACTTTACTATACATGTAGATTTGTGTATATATATATATATACACACGAAATCAAAGAACTATATTTAACTGAGGATGCCAGAAGAACTTAATCAAGTCTTGATCTTACCAAGGAATTAAAACGGATTCAATACTCAATCGATCAATTCAACATATGAGTAGGGTGCGGCTGAGTTAAGCTCCCATGTTAGTGACTTCCAACACCTTCAATTCCATCTTTCGGATCAATTTTGCTTCAAAACAATATTCTTTGCAATGCATAAAATGTGAATCTAACATTCTACTCTCTCTATCTCTATCTTTATCTGTTTTTCTGTATGTAGTCTAAGTTCTTTGAACCAATTCATTTGTTCCTCTTCCATTTTCCAATATGCAAAAAAAGAAACAAAGTGAGGTCTTTACATGATTACGATGGTTTACCGTCGGCAATCATAATTCTGGAAGATAGTTAAACGGTAGCCATGTGTTTCGTGAAAGCAAAGACAATATATTGGTTTATCGGACAACAAAGGATCAAAATAAGGTTTATCTTGCATAATTAATGATTTGTGTTAGTATAGGCTTATCTGTAACAGGTCAATTAGACGATTTTCCTACTTCAATTGTGCCAATTCCATTAAAGCAACCACCTTTCATTTGTCACCCATTGAAAAAAATACAAGCCATTGAAAAAATATATATGTATTATAACACACTATTTAAATAAACCGGATGACAACGCTTAAGCGTTACGAGTCAGGTAAGAAGGTACAAATGTTACCTAAGTGACGGTTATCTGAAATCAAAGAATATCCCAAAACCCATTTGGCAAGTTAACTATGAACAGAATCATGATAGAAGATTATTTCCCAAATAGAAGATTATCTGAAATCAAAGAATACCCCAAAACTCCAGGCGTTCCCTGATTATGTACAAAAAAGGGACAAGTACTTGGTTTTGTCGGTGATCATGTAAGTTTGTGATTTACATGTTGACCGAATAGTAGGTAGTTACTAGTTAGTGTGTCTATTACCAAGACACCCACCTGTTAGCGTTGTAACGTGTAACGGGATGATGCGTATGTAGCGATCAGTATTACATTAAACATGCTCTATACATTTAAGGTCTAACCTCTCGATTAACCACTGTTTCTTCAGTACGTGTAATTTTTAATAAATACGTATGAAAATGACAAGATGGGTAAATCAAACAATTATAAAAATGGGATTTGAAAACCAAATTCTGAATGTGAATTGGTGGCTAACCTGAATCAAAAAGATGAAAACCAAATTCGATTTGGTAACTCATTTCATATAGAATACTGTTTTTCTTTCAAAAATGAAACTTTTGAAATATTCAGTTGTGTTCCATTGAGAAAATAAAAAGTTTTTGAGACAAAAGAAAGGAAAAGAAGAAAACAAAATAATTAATTATTCTCGGATTTGGAGAGAGGTTCAACTCATCAATAATTAATTAACTGTTCTAATGTAGAGTAAAAGTAAGCTTTTTCATTCAAATAAAAAAGCAGAAAAAAAATGGAGACAGGTGAAAAAGAAAAGTTCCTCTAAAGTTTTAAGAGTTAAGAATAATACTAGTTTAGTGGGTTCTGGTGAACTAAGATTTGAGGTAGTAGGAGGTTACCCATTCAAAAAAAGAATGATTTTAGTTAATTTTATTTTATAATAATAATATACAAGACGATAATTCAGTCACTTAATATCTTCGTAATATTCATTTTAATTAACTGGTCGTGCCATGTGTCAAAATTTTGTGAGTCAAAGATTTTTTTTCCTGCAACTCTTATTTCACAAATTCGTATTTTATCTCTTAATTTTAGAAACTGTTAATTAAATACTAAATGTAGTAACTTATATGATATATTTGACTTCAAATGACCCGTATCCTATTAGGCGATCGGATGTACTCTAACATTTAGAGTGTTAACAATGACATGACATACCAATGGGGTGGTGGTCTATTGGCAAATGCAAAGCCTTTAAACTTATTGGGAGAGGGATGTCTTGGGTTCAAGTCTCATAAATGACATGGAATAAAAGAAATTTGCCGTTCAAAAAAAAAAAAAAAAGAAAAAAAAACAAGAGTAAACTTCAATTTTCATCCTTGTGGTTTGCTAAATTTAACACTTTCAGTCCAATAGTTTAAACATTACATTTATCATCCATTAGTTTCCTGATTTTAACAATTTCAGTCCACACCATTGTGGACTGAAACTGTTAAAATCAGGAAACTAATGGACTGAAACTGTTAAAATCAAGAAACTAATGGATGATAAATGTAATTTATAAACTATTGGACTGAAAGTGTTAAAATCAGCAAACCACAGGGACGAAAATTGAGGTTTACTCAAAAAACAATGACATGACATGTTAACTAACATTGAAAACTACTCCCTCCTTGTGTTAAAGAGCATTAAATGAGTTATGTGTTAATATGTTAATCCAATGTAAGAGATTGAATTAATTATTCTATTCTTTTTTAGACCAAAAACCACTAAAAGATAGGGTTACATGAAGTTAATGGGATTAAACCGTTTCTTTGAAGTGAGGCAAAGTTAAATGAGGAAAAAAGGTTGATGCGACACTAGGGTTGACAGTAGATATCTATATAAGACACGATTAAACCTGTTTACTGAAAAAGAACACTACTTGGAATACAAAGTGATATTCGTGTCGTCACATACCTGTTAAACCCGATAAGACACGATTTGCCAGCCCTATGCGACACTTAGGTGGAGTTAAGATAGGTTGAAGTATATCCGAAGGCCTTAGTGTCCATTTATCCAACCCACTGAGACTATTTAATATTTCTTTTATCTTATTCATGGAAACTATAATACACAAGTTTGTAACCTAGTTAAATAGTATATGAAATTTAATTCCATAAATACAAATACAAACAAGGAATACAAAATGAAAATATCATAGCTGAATTAAAATTTGTTATCTTTGTCTAATTTAACCTAAGTTGTTCAGAATTTTAAAGTGAATAAACTAACTATGTATCAAATGACATTTCTCCAACTATGTTAGTTTTCGTTTATGATAAAAATATATATTTATATTTAAGGTCTTGAGAATTCAATAAAAACCTGTGTATAAATGACTTATACTAATAACAATGCAAACATTTTTGTAACAATTTGTGTATAGATCACATGAAAGGTCATTTTAACTAATTTGGATTTGAAATACATAACGTGTATGTTACGATAATGTGACACTAAATCAATAGAACAATGTAGGGGCACCGATTATGCTTTGACGAATTCATCATGAACCTGTCACAAGTCCCAAATTAATTTCATTAATTTCGCTTCAAATTTGTTGTCAGTTTTACATAGCTCGGGTCCTTTGCATCAATCCACCTTTAACATCAACCGCGATGGGAACTGACTGCGAGAACCAACATTCGACTCGTAGGGTCTGAAATGGTTGCGAGTTTTGACGGATCTTGAATGAAAAATCAGGTGGGGGCGGACTCTCAAAATCTAATAATTTACACTAGAAAAAATTAAGCGGAACAATAAGGGGAGGGGGACCCCTGGCCCTAAGACCATGTGTAGTGGTGATGTCCCTACCCTTGGGCGTCTTGCGTCATGTAGCCCAGTCAGCAATGGGGCGTTTTCTAAATGGGTGTAGTGGGGATGTGGGGCATTATGTTAAAAGGGGTGTTAAACAATTAAATGAATAAAAAACCATCAAAAAAATCTTATTGGCCAAAAAAAAGGAGATTAGCTGTGATTGGCCACTTTTCATCCCCTTCTTCGGTTTGGAATAAAGCACTCTCCAAACGATTTTTGCAATAAAAACGCCCACGGGGGCGGCTTCCGGGGTGTGCTCTGGCGTTTTCAACCAAAAAAGGCCCAATTTTCAACGAGTACGGATGATCTAAGGAAGCTTTACTAGTAGTTGTGACCACAAGTAGTCTTCGGGGTTTAGTACTTGCAATGTGAGTACAACGATATTGGAGTAGAAAGAACATAAAGACTAGAATGGGGTGGTAAGTTAACAAAATTTTAAATCGTTTATCCATCTCAGGGATCAAAAGTGTGACATGTGATTCAACAGTTACTGGTTAACGCACGCGTAAAATGACACGATGTTTTCTTTTTTTTTTTTTTTGTTAAAAATGCTAATATAACACACAAGAAAATCATCTAATATACTTTCAATAACAATACAAAATAGTTACAAACTAGCAAACAACTGCATAAAAAATTTACACATCATTCACCATTGCACAAAAATGTACAAAAATCATACAACATTTTTTTAACACAACACAACACAATTCTGAACTTACTACATTGTGCACATGAACAACAACTGCTAGTTCAAAATTCAAATATCAATCCAGCAAGCTTTCTTCATCAGCAGGAATCACAGCCAAAAGAGAGAACTTTGCGCGTAGCGATATCTTACTTTTATCGACCATCAACCGAGCACCCGACACGACCCAATAACCGGGCAAATCCTGTGGTCCCCGGACCAGTTCCGATGTATCAACAAACTTCAAAAGCTTCTTTCCTTGAGCAGTCACTGGAGGCCCAATAGGTAAAGCCGAGTTCAGTATAATATCTTTAGGCTGTGGTGTCGGTTTTTGAGCACTCGAAAACCGAGTAGAGATCAGGGTTGAAACAATGCCAGATTTCTGAGTAACAAGAACAGGTGACCCGTCCCATTCGGGCTGTCTAACCACTGTGGCCCCCACGACTTTTGAGAACTGCAGGCGTAAGAACAGGACTCGTTTTAGACCGGAATCGCTTACTTCGAATTCGGCTCCTGTCACGATGGAGTGTTCGTCGTCAGACTCCACTGGGGCCGTGCAGATGTGTGAAAAGCTTTTCCATTGAACCTTTTCGTGGTACCTTCGGTCTTGAGAATGTGGGCTCAAGGAGTTCTTGATGGGCTCAGCCACCAGTTTAAAGCTTTTCGGCATTGATGAAAGATGCTGTAAATGGATCGCTAAACAGTCGTTCTTTTTTCCTTCTAAATAAAGCCGAAGGCCCGTTACTGGTGTGTTACCGACATCCACCTGCAGTTTATTAACAGTAAAGATAATCAGTATTCTATAACAACTAAGGATAACGGGCCGGTCAAGATGGACAATTTTGTTACGCATCGGGTTGACCCGAACGCTTTTTGTCGAATGATATGATTTAGAAGGTTTTATGGATTAAATATACAATTTAGGCTTTTAATGGACTTTTGACCCGTTTGACCCATTTGATGTTTAACTTATTATTTTGCCTGTTAAAGATAAAACATTGCCTGATTTGTGTTAACATAGAGCTTGGGGCCCATAAATCTGAACTGTAACGATGCACTGTGGTTCTGTTTCCCCTCGGGCCCGACTGCGAGCTCACCGAACTCTGGGGCCCAACGTGTCGGAAGCTGAAACTCTAAAAATTGCTGCAGCTCTTCAATTGGCGGTTTAACTGCAAAACAAACATAGCCCGGTTTGTACTAAAGGGTATTTTGGACATTTCTACAACGGGTTAATAAACGGAAAAATAGGGACGTGTTTACTCACAGCGGATATAAAGATTGATGGCATGAGTCAAGAACCCGTTGCCATCGATTCCACTTAATAAAGATGTGATTGGAATTAACGACATTGATATCACTTGCGGTTCAAGTTGAACCGTTTGACACCATGTGCGATGGTCAAGGTTTTTGCCGTAACTTCCTCCTCTCCTCCTCCAGAAAACAGTTATATCCTGCAATAATACGGTAAAAACAACGCAGGGTAGAATCTCAGTCTTAGTTTGATCATTGCTTCCCAAGGGCAATATGGGAAACGTGTACGCAAAGTACTAATAACGAGACGATATGAAAGATCTAACCTCGACTGCAGGAACCAAGTTTATCAAGCCGTAGTCGTTCCTTTCAAGCTGAAACAAAAACAATAATCTAAGCTCATAAATTTCATAAATGTTATTGTGTATTTTGTCATTTTACATTTTCAAGATCATATGCTAGTGGTGTAAATCGGTTGGTGGGTTGAATCTTTGAATCCGACATGATAAAAGTCATGTAAAAGACATCAAATCTAACCCAGCCAGACTTAAAACTGTGAAATCCAAACAAGACCTGTTTAACCCATTTTTCCAACGATTCGAACAAATTGACGTCTTGGTGGATTTTGATCAATTTTTAAACATGCTAAACGGGTTGGAGGATTGTACTACATGGGTTAAACAAACGCTTACACAACAACCTATTTATTTAAACGAGTTGACGGGGCGACCTGTTAAAGTAAATGGCTTAAACAGGTCAACCCAAAAACGATTCGTTTAATTAAACGCGTAAATACGAACCCAGTTCTTAAACAAATTAGATATGACCCCCGAAAACCTGATTGTTTCTGTATCGTGTTTCAGGTAATGTCAGAAATTGTCACCCATGGATTCTAGATTTTATCAAATGAGATTTAAATCTGGAAACAAACATTTTAACCATGAACATTAAGCAAGTAAAAAATAGTGTTCACAAAGCATAGGCAAGGATGTCAAACCGGATCCAAATCATTGTTTTTTCTCATGCTATCGGAAGGTTGTCCGCTAAACCTCTTTTCCGCTACATCCTTGAGCTTTCTTAGCACCTCGTCAGGTGGAAGAGTTGATGAATGTTGTTGCTTCAAATACACAACGTCTTTTCCTCCCATTTTGATACCCGCGATTACATGTGTACCATACTTTTGAATAAACCTATAAGCACATAAACAATCCAAACAAGAACAAACTTTAGAATTCTTGAATGTGTAACACATTTAGAAATCAAGAAATGCAGGTTTAACTTACTTGGCTAATGTTGCAGGTTCCCATGACGATGGAACAGCATTCTTGACATGATCACATAATGCAATCTGGGACTTTTCGAGTGTGATATTGTAAAGCGTTATGAACACACCATCTAGCGCGAGTGCTTTCGTGTTCATAGCATCTTTTTGCCATGATCCTGTGAACTCAAATGCAGCATTAAACTGTCCTGTTGGGATTCTTCCTGAAAGTTTAACATCCTGGTTGAACTGCTCAGCCATCTGCAAAAACAAGAGATCAATTTACACAAAAGCTACTCGTAGGGTCTGAGGAGGGTAGGACGAGGGCAAGCCTTTCCTCTACCACAAGGGATAGAGAGGCTGCTCCCACTGAGACCCCATTTTACTTGTAACCACCAATAACAAAAAGTGGAGAGAACACTATGTTAGTAACAAGGAGCAAAGAAACAACGAAAGTAGTGCGAACCCACTTAAAAGTACCCTAAGGCACCCGTAAAAAAGTCTCTATGTCAATCTAAGGCAAAGCTAAGGCGACAGTACGGCTAAGGCAAAGCAAACCAAAAGTGTAGGAAAACGCTAAGTGCACACAGAAAAGTTCTCGAAGACAAATCAACGATAAAATCCATAAACCACCCCTAAAGTCCTTAACCTTTATCCTTCGTATCCGAAAACTACTACCACCAATTTGTCATCATGACTTTTCAAAAAATAAAATACTTCTTGAAAAATATCTTGATCGGAATTCGACACCAGAAGTCCATAAACCCCATCGAAAACCACCAGTCAACATACATATCAACAACACCCAAAAACATTCAAACCCACAAGATCCAAAACACCAAATAGTTTCCACTTTCTAGTTTAAGAATCAAATACCTGTTGAAAAGACAGAATATCCGAGCTGAACCGCATCCGTTCACCCTTATCACAATTAATCGATTTCGACACATTCTGAATCAATATCCCACCGGGGATCGCAATATCTCTAACCTGTTCATCATCTATACCAATCAACCTCGACTCGGGTGACTTCCCTTTACAATATTTCAATCTCAAATCCTCTGTAAGATCATACCCCAACCCAATCGCCCCGATCGCCTCCTCTGCAGCCGCCTTCAGCCGTAACACCACCTCCTTATTACTACTACCCATCAAAACTAATTGAAAGAGTGATAATCACAATCAAAACTGCTAAATCTGAAGTGGTCAACTCTGCTTCTTGAGGTTATTTTCACTGTGAATTAAATAATGTTTTGATGAAATATTGAAATGAGTTGTTGTTGTTGTTAGAGTTTACATCGATCGAAGTGATGGGTTTTGGATGTATTTTATTGGATTGTTGTCGTGTGAATTGTTTGTATGGTACGCGGAATCAAAGTCAATATAGGAGTGCGGAACTGTGTTTATGAAAAAGCGCTAAATGTCAAATGAAGTTGGTTGGTTTAACGCCGCCGGATGCTGGCGGGAAAACAGTTAATTGGTGGTTGTACCGAATAATAATTTGGATGTTTTTTGTTGACTTTTTGACCTTTTTTGATTTAAGGTTATATAGGTTTGAATTTGATCATTCATTCTCAAAACCCATTTCTTGTTTATTCTCAAGTGAAGTTTGCTTATTTTGGCTGGCTTCCTAATTGGATCTTGCTTATTTTGTACGTGGTGTACGATTCCGAGTCTATTCGGGTTCTCGTTTAGGGACATTTTGGATGCTCTTAATGGTTTATCGGGTGTTAGCAAAGATGTTTTGCAAGGTGTTTTTATTATAACATGTTTGAGTATTTGGAAGACGTGAAACATGTTGAATTTTTCAGGGAAACAATTCAACATTGATGAAGGTTTCAACGAGATCCGTTCAATGGGGTATATTTGGGTGAAGAATAGGTCTAGTTTAAAGCTATTATCGTGGGAAAATTGGTGTAATTTTATAATTATGTAGTTCGGTTGTTGTGGCTTGCTACCCGATTTTCGGGTGGTGGTGTTCCTTAATGAAGTTTTTCTTTCAAAAAAAAAAGGATGGGGCTAACAAGTTTTTATAAGGTAATTATGTGAATCTCCATAGCTATGCTATGGTAATTACTTTCATTTGTTGTTTACATAGTTTGATTTCTATGGCCCTTTTTTTTTGTTATGGTGAAGCATACATATCTAAAGCTAGGTTTATGTAGTGTGAAGTAGGTTTATGACATTAAAAGGTGTCTAGTTGGATCGAAAGTATTTTACTCCATATATAGTCATATTGTAATATGCACTCATATTTTGATTACAATAAAGATATAAACTTGTGGCACAAATATACACACACATGTTGGTATCCTCTATTTTGATACATCTCTAATGGTTCATATCCAACAACTAAAGAAATGAGATGAGGGTAAAGTCATCATCTCATTTAAGTAGCTCCAAGTGATTAGAGACTTAAGAGTTGCGATTTAACCATCCAATAAGGAGAGAATGGATCATAAGAAAACTAGTTTAAATGAGAAAACCAAAAAACTAACTAAAAAAAGCCTAAAAACATATCATTTTTTTTACAATTTTTTATAAAAAAAAATCGCTATTTTTTATATATGAAAAAAAATTTCAAAAAATTTTTTTTTTACTGCACATGTACACTAATACGGAAAGCCTAAACCACTTAACCCACCCCACCGACACCCCCCAAAAACCTAACCCCCACCCCCCAAAAACCTAAATTCACCCTTCCACCAAAAGCCTAACCCCCCCCCCCCCAAAAAAAAAAAAAAAAAAAAAAAAAACCTAAACATAAACCCGAAAAAAACCTGAATCTATTACAAATACCCACATACCTAACCTAGACAACTAGTTATTTTTTATGCTTTTTAGTCAGTCTTATAAAGTTTTTAATCAGTGAATTGTTATGTTATTACAAGTTTTATATTTTCTAAATTAATTATAAATTTTTGTATTAGTTTTGTTACAGGTTAATTACGTTATTAAGAAAATTGTTTAGACTCGTCCAACAACCCCTCCCCCATGTTGATTTGGATTATCGGGAGTGCGGTTAACACCATGTTGTCCCTTGTGATGTCATTGCTAGTGTCCTCGCTTGGGGTGATGACATTGAAAAACTTTCTCCTCTCCCCGCTAGGTCCGCTTTTTCACTAAACAACCACCAGTGACGGTGGAAGACAATGGTGGAGTGACGGTGGAAGACAATGGTGGAAGTACGATGGTGGTGATGATATCGTCCCTATAAGGTAACCTATCTTAAAAGTCACGAAAACCCTATAGAAACGACATGTCGTCTCTATAGGGTGATCTATAGAGAGGACCTATGTTGTCCCTATAGGTGTCGTCCCTATAGGTGTTTTTTCTTGTAGTGGATGTGTAACCTTAAAATTATAAAAATATAAAAATTATGTAAAGTATTAAATTTAATAAGTAAATAGTTTATTAATAAATAACATTGGTATTAAATAATTAAAAAAAAGTCAGTAGATGAAAGATGCATATGTTCATTGTTGAAAGATGTACGAGGTTGGTAATGTGATTCTAAGGTAGCACAAAGTGGTGAATGATGGGTATACCTTATGGCCTTAAAGCATCTCCTACGTCATTCGAAATTGGTGCTTGGATCCGACGTGGTGTATGAATGGTAGAGAGAGATGAAATGAAGAGGGAGGGGTTCGTCAAGAATTCTGGACGGATGTGGAGGCGTCCGGATGAGTTTTGTTTGGTGGGGGGGAGGGGGGGGGGGTTAGAAGGGAGTAATTCCATGATGGGTAACCTCCTATGGAATTTCCACTCAAGTAACCAAAAAAAATCTTTGAGCTACTAATGAGCAAAACAAACAATCGGTTGGTATGAGAAGACAAATGTTACATATTAGTTCTATATGTACTTTTTAGAGATTATGTGCTAACGCATGGCTGGCCTTGCAAATGGTTTATCCTCGAAGACTAGATTCTTACTAGTTACTAATACTGTTTTAAGAATTTTGATTCTCGCATTTGGCCTTAACAATTATGATCTTTATATGGATTAATCTTGAGGACTTGATTCTTACATCTTTTTTGTACTGTGCACTATGATTTTCACATAATTTGGTTTAATGACTTCAATTTACACTTAATTACTATTGTGAACAATTACTTTAAATAAGAAATTGATTTTCACATTCATGCTTATTTAAAAGTTTATGTTGGTTTATTTGTGTTTGTACAAGCAGCTTGATATTTTCACTTTAATTACATACAGTCAAATATTTGCTAGTTGTTTATGAGTTATTTAAAATAGTGTGTTTTAAAGTGTGCTTGCATGTTTATAAGACTATCTCTATTGGTGATCAAACCTAACCCAACCTTTTATTAAAAAATTAATGTCTCTTTCTTCCATTACACAACCCAACCTTACTCAATTTTTAACACACATTCACAACCCATCCCAACCTAAAAAATATGTTTTTTTAACGAACTCGGTTTCTAATAAAATTTATATTAGGATGTTCACAAAAACAAAAAAAAAAAGAAATACCATGTATTTATTTTTTTTTAAATGTTTGAATATTATAAGTTATTTGAGTAATTAAACTAATAGGGGAATTAGTTTGGGTTGCAAGTTGCAACCAAGGTTGCTCCACCAACTTGGTGATATGGATAAATGATCAGTGGGCTAAAGGGCAGTGGATAGAGGTGTTATCAGTGGATAAATGTACAACAGGGGTTACTAATAACAGTGGATTAGTAGCAACAGTGGATCAGTAGCAGAGGGTATTAGTAACAGAGGTTAGCAGCAGGGGTTGTTAGTGGTGGGTGGTTACAACAGGGGTTGTTAGTTAGTTGAACGGTTGTTACAAAGATTGTTAGCTGTCAGTTGTAGGGTTGTTGGGGTGGGATTATAAAAAGTAACAGTTGTAATAGTATAGGGTATCTTGTGAAATAATAATCAGTTTCCCTCCTAAATTCTCTGTTAACCACCATTAACGTACTTTCGGAGCTTATTCACTCATTGAGTTCCCTGAGCGTTAATAGAACTTGACCATTGTTACTCAATCTCAAGTTCATTCACTTTCAATCCTTATCATTGGTATCAGAGCTGTCTATCCTTGGACACTCTTGATTCAATTCAAACACAATCCCTAATTCAGCCAATTGGGGAAAATTGCAGCGTTCAATTTCAAAATCTGAATTCAATCATTGTTTCGGTTGAATTCCTTCATTTGACGTCCGTTCAATTCAATTTCCATTGATTTTTGTTCAGATCAATTTCCTAAATCAAAATGACGAAGAGACATGGTCATAATGATGCTGATGATGCTGAAAGCAGTCAGCAGATGAATAACAGAATCGATGAAAACACGAAAGCATTGGAAGAAATGAGAAATATGGTGACAGGATTATCTTTATAGTTGACTCAAATGGTCAACAATCAAGGCAATGGAAGAAACCATCAAAGACAAGAGTTGCAGAATGATGGGGAATGGTTCAATTTTGCAGCAAGATTGACCAAGATTGAATTTCCTCGGTTTAAAGGTGATGATCTAACTTCATGGTTGTTTAAGGTGGAACAATTCTTTCAGTTGGATAGAGTGTCGGATGAAACAAAGGTCAGATTGGCGGCCATTCATTTTGAGGAAAAAGCATTACAATGGTATCAATCTTTTACTGGTCAAAGAATTGAAGGTGAAGTTTTGACTTGGGTGGAATTGGTAGAAGCTTTGAAGGTCAGATTTGGGAAGTTGTTTGATGATCCTATGACTGATCTTAAGAACTTGAAACAAACCACTTCTGTTCAAGAGTATCATGACAAGTTTGATGCCATTATCAGCAGACTTCAACTGCCAATAGAGTATGCTCTGAGTTGTTTCATGGCGGGGTTAGAAGAGGAGATACAATTGCAGGTAAGAATGTTCAACCCTAAGAATATTCAAGAAGCCTTCTGTTTGGCTAAACTGCAAGAAGCCACTATCAAGGCTAAGAGGGGAAGGGTTGGGTTCAAGCCACCTATTCTACCTAACCCAAGTAACAATAAGCAACCAGTTTCCTTTAGTAAGTCAGTGGGTCTTGACTCAAAAAAGAATGTGATTAGGAAGACCTTGACTAAAAGTGAAATGGATGAAAGAAGGTCTAAGGGCTTGTGTTTCAACTGTGATGAGAAGTATTCACAAGAACATATATGAAAGGGTAACAGGAAACCTCAGCTGTATCACATAGAGGTTGAATGGGTAGAAGAAGAGGTTGAAGGGGGAGAGGATGAAGTGGTAATGGAGTGTGCTCAAATCTCAGTTAATGCAATGGAAGGAAATGACAGGTATAAGTCCATTAGGGTTACGGGTCATTATGGAAAACATGAATTACAATTGTTAATGGATACTGGAAGTTCACATAATTTTCTAGATATTGCATTAGCCAAACAATTGGGGTGTAAGATGGTTAAGGGCCCAGCTATGTTAGTAAAAGTGGCAAATGGTCATGAAGAAATTTGTGATCAAATGGTGAAAGGATTTTCTTGGATCATGCAAGGAATTCAATTCACAGCGGATGTGTATGTAATGCCCTTGGGGGGTTGTGATTTGGTTTTGGGGGTTCAATGGTTTACAACCTTAGGAAGCATCAAGATGAATTATAATGATAGAACCATTGCTTTCAAGTTCAATGGTCAGAAAGTAGTTTTGAGGGGGCAATATGGGAGGAATTTTTCTCAAATTACTAAGGGTAGCTTGAAGAAAATGGAGTTACAGAGAGCTGAATTGTCTATGGTGCAGGTATGTGCCATTGAAGGGTATAGTACAAATACTTCAATGGTAGTGCAGAAAACTCAGCAATCCAAGGAACAACAACAGCAGTTACAGAAGCTGTTAGAGGATTTCGAGGATGTCTTCCAAGACTTAAAGTCTTTACCACCATCTAGGGGCCAGTATGATCACAGAATTCCATTGAAATAAGGAACTGATGGGGTGAATTTAAGGCCTTATAGATATCCTGTGGTGCAAAAGGATGTGATAGAAAAAATGACTAATGATTTGTTAGAACAAGGGGTAATTCGGTCCAGTACCAGTTCTTTTGCTTCACCAGTGGTTCTAGTCAAGAAAAAAAATGGTACATGGAGGATGTGTATAGATTATAGGAAACTGAATCAGGCTACAATTCCTGACAGGTTTCCTATTCCATTGGTGGAAGATTTGATGGATGAATTATATGGTACGAAATTTTTCTCTAAATTGGATCTCAAGTCTGGGTACCATCAGATCAGAATGGATGATGCAGACATCCATAAAACAGCATTTAAAACTCATAATGGTCATTTTGAGTTTTTGGTCATGCCTTTTGGGCTGACTAATGCACCATCTACCTTTCAAGGTTTAATGAACCAGGTTTTTAAACAGTATCTGAGGAAGTATGTACTGGTTTTCTTTGATGATATATTGGTGTATAGTCCTTGTTGGGATACTCATTTATCTCATTTAAAAGATGTTCTATTGGTGTTAAGGCAACATCAGTTGGTAGCCAAAAGAAGCAAGTGTGAATTTGGAGCCACTAAGCTGGAGTATTTGGGTAATATAATATCTCAACAAGGAGTGGCAACTGATCCAGCAAAAGTATCTGCAATACAACAATGGCCTGTACCCACCAACATTAAAGAATTGAGGGGATTTTTGGGACTCACTGGTTATTATAGAAGATTTGTGAAAGGGTATGGTAGCATCACCAAACCCTTAACTCAATTGCTTAAAAAAGACTCCTTTCAATGGTCTTCAGATGCTCAACATGCTTTTGAACATTTGAAGGAGAGTATGAGTCAACCTCCTGTATTGGCATTACCAGATTTTAAAGAAACATTTGTGGTGGAAACAGATGCATCAGGGTTCGGAATAAGTGCTATTCTAATGCAAAAGGGTCATCCTATCGCTTATATCAGCAAGGCCTTGTCTCCAAGACATATGTCTTTGTCCACTTACAAGAGAGAATTGTTGGCCATCATATATGCTGTCCAAAAATGGCAACCATATTTGGCTCATGCTCATTTTGTGATCAAGACAGACCAACATAGTCTGAAATATTTGTTGGATAGTAAGATTTCCACACCTTTCCAGCAGAGATGGTTATCTAAATTGATGGGATTCAACTTTGAGATTATGTACAAGAAAGGTGTAGACAATAAAGTGGCTGATGCATTATCGAGGGTGACTCATGGGGAAGTGTTGCAGTTAGCAGCATCATCTGTTCATATAGACATATGGACAGCCATTAAAGAAGGATGGTCTAATGATGGAGAGTTGTTAAAAATCATTCAAGACCTGCAACAGAATCCTATGTCTCATTGTCATTATAGCTGGTCCAATGGAGAATTAAGAAGAAAGGGTAAGTTGGTCATTAGTAATTCTACAACTTTAAGGGAGCAAATATTGCAGTAGATGCATGCTTCAGTACAAGGAGGGCATTCTAGCATTCATGCTACTACTAGCAGAATTGCTAGATTGTTTTATTGGCCAAAGCTGCACAAAGAGGTGAAAGCTTATGTTAAGAATTGTATAGTTTGTCAGCAGTGTAAGTCAGAAACAGTGGCTTATCCTGGGATGTTACAACCTCTCCCAATTCCTCAAGGGGTATGGGAAGATATAGCGATGGATTTTGTTGAAGGGTTGCCTAAATCCAAGGGTAAAGATGTCATTTTGGTGGTGGTGGATAGGTTAAGCAAGGGTGCTCACTTTATTGCTTTACACCATCCTTTTACTGCAGTTGATGTGGCTCAGCTATATTTGGATCACATATATCGGTTACATGGCCCTCCTAAATCAATTATATCTGACCGAGATAAGGTGTTTATTAGCAATTTTTGGAAGGAACTGATGCTACTGCAAGGGGTAGAGCAGAAGATGTCTAGTTCATACCATCCCCAAACAGATGGTCAAACAGGGGTACTGAACAGATGCTTGGAGGGTTATTTGAGGTGCATGTGTTTTGAAAAACCTCATGAGTGGGCTAATTGGTTACCCTTGGCAGAATATTGGTATAATACCACTTATCAGTCAGCTATCAGGTGCACTCCATTTGAGGTCGTCTATGGTCAGCCTCCACCTATACATTTACCATATTTACCGGGAGAAAGTAACAATGAAGCAGTGGATAGAAGTTTGGTCATTAGGGAGGAGGTGATTAATATTTTGAAAGAAAATTTGAGGAAGTCTCAACAACGCATGAAACAGTTGGCTGATGCTCATCGAACGGAAAGGAGTTTCCAAATAGGAGACTGGGTATATTTGAAGTTACAACACTACCGACAGCAGTCAGTGACTCAGCGGCTCAATCAAAAGTTGACAGCCAAATATTTTGGACCATATTTGATTTTGTCTAAGGTAGGAGAAGTAGCGTACACGTTGCAGTTACCAGCTGGGTCTGCTATTCATCCTACAGTACACGTATCATTGCTAAAAAAGTATTATGGTCCTGAGCCCACTTCAACAGCGGTGGTTAATGAGGAAGTTCTGCAAACCACTGTTAAGGAACCTGAGAGTGTGGTGGACACTAGGGTTCTTAAAAAATTCAATAGAATGTTGGTGCAATGGCTGATTAAATGGAAGAATGTGGGGGTGGAAGATGCAACTTGGGAAGATGCTAAGTTGATGATGCAGAAATTTCCAAATTTTGATCCTTGGGGTCAAGGATCAGGTTATCGGGAGGGTATTGATATGGATAAATGATCAGTGGGCTAAAGGGCAGTGGATAGAGGTGTTATCAGTGGATAAATGTACAACAGGGGTTACTAATAACAGTGGATTAGTAGCAACAGTGGATCAGTAGCAGAGGGTATTAGTAACAGAGGTTAGCAGCAGGGGTTGTTAGTGGTGGGTGGTTACAACAGGGGTTGTTAGTTAGTTTAACGGTTGTTACAAAGATTGTTAGCTGTCAGTTGTAGGGTTGTTGGGGTGGGATTATAAATAGTAACAATTGTAATAGTATAGGGTATCTTGTGAAATAATAATCAGTTTCCCTCCTAAATTCTCTGTTAACCACCATTAACGTACTTTCGGAGCTTATTCACTCATTGAGTTCCCTGAGCGTTAATAGAACTTGACCATTGTTATCAATCTCAAGTTCATTCACTTTCAATCCTTATCACTTGGTTGCCAATTTTAATTTTATTTTTGATTTTATTAATTACTCAAAGTTTTGTCTTATTAGTGACCAACCCAACTTTAGGTCACCAATGGACATAGCCTAAGTTGTATATGTTGACTACTGAGTTCCTTTTAAAAAAAATACATAAGTCACTAAAATGAGTGACTTTCAAAGCGTGCCCGCGTTTAAATGTTTTTTTTTGTTTTTTTTAAGGTGGAAGCACTATAGCCGTATGATGTTGAAGTTAGTTTGATTATTTGGGTCATGTGCTTAGCTACTTTTTTTTTCTTTTTACGGCTAATTTCTTTAATCCTTTGTCGTCTGTGGTACCTGAACCCAAGACCTTCCCCTTCCTAACCTATGTGTTTTTAAAGGCTTTGCCTTTGCCAAGTGTGCTTAGCTACTTAGCTAAAAAGTTAGTTTCAATCTATCTATACCTATATCTATTTGTATCTATATATCTATCTCTATCTATACTTTCTATAAAAGGAGAAATCCAAGTAACATAAGAAAAGTTGATGTGTCAGCAGGAGAGGGTGTCCAATAAGGCTTTTCTTATCTCATTATTACATCATAAAGCCTAATATTAAAAGATTTTAAAATTCAAAGTTGGCCCACATCAAACCACTGCCTTGGTCTGCCTTATACTCAAAGGTCTGCCCTGATCGTTTATATTAAAGTACTGATGTTAATTAAAAATTAAAAAAAACCTCTTCTCACGTTTAAAATTCAAAATTCTGGCTCTATATTCAAAATTTAAAATTCAAACCATATATATTCTAATTCTAATCCTATAAATAAGATATAATTATCTGGCTCCACATTCAAATCTCTCTCGCTCATATCTACATATGAATTTGGCTCCACATTCAAATTTCAATTTATCTCTCTACTTTATATTTGCGATCATATCTCTCTTACTCAAATACATAGCTCTCATGATTGAGCCGGTTAATCTTCAGATACAGTTCTTTGTTCCAGTGTCATTGTTCCAGTATCATTGTTCCAACATCGTTGTTTCATGGTAGTTCTGTTTCACACACTCGCCTTTGACCTTGGCTTTGCGGGTTATTTTAGGTTTGTGGATTCTTTTAAACTGTTGATTATGTTGATAATATTTATTTTAAGGTGTTGATATATTTCAGCTTTTTTTTTTCCGAGCGAGCAGTGGGAAGTTCTTCTATACTGTTTTTGAAGTCTGAAGTGCAGAAAGTGGTGTACTTCTTTATGATAAATGAAGAACTTAATGGTAATTATGAGAATCTGTTTTTTTTTCTAATTTTATTTTTGTTCTTTCGTTTATTGATATTTAACATTTTACTACGATTATGATATCCTTCTTTTACATGAGTATAGGGCTACTGTTCAAGAACTGAGGAGCTGAAGAGGTGTTTTGGTGATGTCTTTCTGCACTTCAGAATTCAAAAACAATGCAGAAGCTTTTCATCACGTTTTACTACCATTGTATCCTTCTTTTACACCGAGTTGAAGAAATATACAAGTTAAAAATGTCACCATATCCTTCTGTAGGTCTCTTATGATTTAAAGTATTGCTTTTCAAGGAAGTTGAGGATCAAGTATATGAGGATAGGACTACTGTTCAAGAGCCGAAGATCTCTGGAATTTCGTTTTTCAGTTCTTAATGTAATTGTTGATCTTTGTAGAGCCTTTTATTTTTACTGATTTGAGCATCAACAGTTGTTAGTGTTGATATCTGCTATTGTAAATGTTGAGTTGCTATTGTTGCCAGCATCTGTTTAACAAAAGATTTATCCACTGTTTAAAGGTATTGTCTGTTCTCATAATTCCTGTTTTTTTGTAACGACTGTTGAGTTGCTACTGTTGGCGACATCTGTTATTCTCATTAGCGGTTTCTAAAGGATTGTCAACCATCAATCCAATAGAAGTTCTGAACATTCTTAAAAAATAGGTATTTTGAAAAAAATTGACAAAAAATCTTCAAAACAACTGTTTGGCAAAAGATTCATCCACCGTTTAAAGGTATTGTCTAATCTCATAAAATGTTGTTTTTTGTAACGACTGTTGAGTTGCTACTGGTGCGAACATATGTTATTCACAACAGCAGTTTCCAAAGAATTGTCAATGATTAACTTTATAGAAGTTCTGAACATCTGTTATTGCTCAACGTCTTTAAATGAAGACGTTTTTACCGCTGTTGATTTACCACTGCTCAACAGTGTTGAACAACTGTTATTGGTCAACTGTTATCGCATCTCACAGTTGCTACTGGTGCGAACATCTGTTATTCCCAACAGCAGTTTCCAAAGAATTGTCAATGATTAACTTTATAGAAGTTCTGAACATCTGTTATTGCTCAACGTCTTTAAATGAAGACGTTTTTACCGCTGTTGATTTACCATTGCTCAACAGTGCTGAACAGCTGTTATTGGTCAACTGTTATTGCATCTCACAGTTGCTACTCGTGCGAACAGATGTTATTCCCAACAGTAGTTTCCAAAGAATTGTCAATGATTAACACAATAGAATTCTGAACATCTGTTATTGCTCAACGTCTTTAAATGACGAGGTTTTTTTACTGCTGTTGATTTACCATTGCTCAATAGTTTTGAACATCTGTTATTGCTCAACTGTTGATTTACCATTGTTTGCCATGTAGATTATTGTTGGTCTTTAAATGAAGATATTTTTTTATATTTCTATTGCAGAGGTTTAAAATTTGTCCTTTCAGTTTCTTGATATTTAATTTTATAATTTTCACATGAAAATTTATTTTTTAAATGTTTTGCATTAAATGACTGCTGATATTTAATATCAATTTATTCGTTTATATTAAAAGTCTGTTGAAAGGACTGCTAAGTTACTATTGTTGTATAAGATCTGTTGTTGCCCAACAGTGGTTTCCAAATATTGCTGAAGGGTATTGTCTGTTCTCTTAACATCTGTTATTGGCCAACAGTGGTTTTTACAACAACTGTCAACCATTATCAGAGCAGAGGTTGTGACGTGGACAGATGTTAGCCATCAGATCTTTCTAATTTCTGACACGTCAGCATTCACCTTTTCACTTTATAAACCGCTGTTTCATCCCCAAACAGAGGTTTTACTTTCGTCTGGAGTTTAAAATTCAGCAGTAAGGTTTCCACCTTCTTCTTCAACACTTCTTCGTCAACCTCTCGCAACTTTCAATTCCAATCATGACTTTGGTGATGAAAAAATCGCATAACTACGTTGTTATTTTTGAGAAAACCGAGAACAATACTCTATATAATTTGATGATTGATATTCTTACATCATCAAAATATAAGGTCATTCTTACCGCCGACGCACCCATTTTCCAAGAGACGCTTCGCGATTTTTGGGCTAATGCGAATATTGAAGAACAAAACAATGTGGCTGTAAGTATAACTTCAAAAGTCGGAGGTGAATCGGTTGCTATTACCCCCAGCACCATATCAACAACATTTGAGGTATACGACTTGGCAGGTAAGACCTCTTTGCCGAAAAATGAGATTCAAACATACTTAAGGGGAGGGGATATGATGGAGAGTTGAATAAGGCAACTATGTTTAAAGGTAATTTTTCGCCGCCAATGAAATTCCTGTTCCATACTCTCTTAATTTGTCTCTCAAATAAAACTACTTCTGTTAACGAAATACCTTTGAAAATTCAGTCATTGGGGTATGCAATTTTGACAAATACTGATTTTAACTACTCCCAAGCACTGTTTGCTGATTTGGTTGCAAATTTAAATAACATTAAAAAGGGCAAAATTTCTGCTATTAAAAAGGGCAAAACTGCTGTTATTAAAAAGGGCAAAGCTGCTGCTATTGAAAAGGCGAAAACTGCTGGTTTTCTTATGTTTCCTAGACTATTAAGCTACTACCTACAGAAACATGTTTCTCAAAAAGCTTTTGAAAAAGGTGAAGCTATTAAAATGAATAGTCTAACTTTTACTCGCCTTATGGCTAAAGAGTCAGATGTTTTCAAAACTGAAGCAAAGGGGAATGAGGAAATTTTAGATGAGTCTACAACTACTCCTCAAACGTCTGTTGTTTAGCCCACTGCTCTTGGTGATCACAACACTACAACCACTGCTGTGAAACCCCCACCAACAAAACTCAAAAAGACCAAAACAAAATCCAAAAAGCCCACCGAAACCAGCAAAACGGGTCTTCTGGAAGATGAGATCCCAGAGGTTAACCCCGTGACAACACAGATGTCACTACAAACCACTGTTGCTACTTCCTCACAACATGTGGAAAGATCTCAACCCATAAACCAAACTCCTCATGATTCCTCACAAAAGGAACATGTTGTATTCACAGGGACACCTCAATATGATGTCATACCCTCATATGAGAGTATACTTAAAAGCCCTTCTCTCGCGGCAATGTCTCTTTCGACAGAAATCCCTTCATCTTCCATTCCAGCAAAGTTTGTAACACTGCTTCAAGCTATTGACATTCAGAGTGATAGCAATCCCTCTTACAAACACTTTACTGAGAGTTTAACTTCAACAATAGCTATGTCTGAACCTTTTCAATTACCTAACCCATAAATAGTTGAGGAGGCTACACCTCTTGAATTTCAGCAAATTCTTGATGGTATTTCAAGTGGAGCAGCTACTACAAATGTCAAATCCACTGATTTACATTTGGACAGTAGTTTCATCAGTCAGACTCCCTTGAAGGCAACCACTGCTGTGTCTATCAAGGTATCCACTGGTGAGTTCAAGTTAACCACGGGTGAGATCACTAAGGTAACTACTGATGCAGAGGGAAGTCCCCAGAACCAAGAACAAGGAGCATCTGCTAATGAAAATTTGGAGATACCTCCTCTTTCAAAAGCAGATACAACCACCTCTGGTGGGAATTCAGATGATCCTATTAAGTTAGGTGATGGATTAAAAACCAGGATTTGACGGACAGGATATCTAACTTGGAAACAACTGTTGCTGATATGAAAGATCAATTGAAGCAGTTGGTGGATGCTTTCAAAAGTTGACCTTCTCATTAGCAGTTATGCCAAGAGCTTTGGAATTCGGTACAACCCATTCTTGCAGCTCAAAGGGAACTGGCTGAGATTCAACTTAATTCCCACATGAAGCTAATTAGAGTTATGGTTGAAGCAAGATACAAAGACACACAGGCTGACATCAAGGGCATAAAAGAATGCATTGTAAAGTTAACTGGTACTACCCCTACACCTATGTTTGAAAAAGAAGATGAAGATGATGCTGATAAGAGGGAAAATGATTCCATGAAAAACTTTGGCAAACCAACACCAACGAATCAGCCAAAACAAAATCCAAAGGCTGCCAAGCAAACTTCTGCAAAATCTCCTGGAAAATCTGATACTGGTAAGTAAAAGGGAATTGATGATTCCGTTAACAAACAGACAGATAAGGAGATTGAACGAAAACAGAAGAGGAAGCATACAAAAGAGGAAGATGAAGTGCTCAACATTGGAACTTCAAATAGTAGAAAATCACAGAAAGATAACGAATCACCACCAGAAAAACCAACTACTGCTGTGAAACTCAAAACCACTGCTGAACCTAAGAAGTCAGATTCTGATACACCTAAAACAAAACTCTCACCACAAAAACCACCTGTCAAAAAGCAGAATACAAAATCCTCATCACCACTGCCAACCTCGACTGAAACAATTGCTGATGCAACAAATGTTTCAGCATATGTTAAGACAACAGCGGTTGAGACACCAGTTGTTTCAACAGTTGTTAGTCAATCCACTGATTCTACCCAACTTTAATTTCCACCACAATCAACCCTTACAGTCATGGCACATTTTTCTTCCCTAACTCCTCCTTCTCCAAAATCAGTTTACACAAGAAAGAGAAAATTCATGGTGTATGAAGAAGAGAAGGAAGATATACCTGCACCAATTCCGTTATCAGCTACTCCGTTCATTCAAAGTTCACCTAAACCATTCGTCCCACCTTCATCAACAAAGATCAACCCATTGGCAGTAACTTTCCCTCTGGAACTGCTTGCAGTTCAAGATGAAATGACTCAATTTTACACAGAGGATGATCCATTGAAAAGAACCTTCCCATCTCATCAGGGATTTGAAACTCCAAAGAATATTTATGAATATCTGAAGCTAAAGGGCAAGCAAGCAGAAGATAAGGCAAATGAAGAGTGTAAAGGGCTAGGAGACATTAATTTAACAGCTCGCATGCAACATTGGCTTGGTGAAGTCAAGAAGCTGGAAGATTTTGCTAGAGACCTGAGTAAGAATATGTCAAATCTGTCACCAAATGCTGAGCTAGAAAAGACATTAAGAAATGAGTTATTGAACACTATCATGGAAACCAAGCCCTACGAAGCCTACAGATCTGATTTCAAAGACTGGCTCCTTGAGGCTCTTAATGAGGAAGTTAATAGAATTGAAAAGATGAATAAAGATCCTCAAATGCCAAAATCTGCTCCCAACTGGAAACAATACAAAAAGGTTGAAGTGGATGAAGTGTTGAAGTATAAGAGAATGAAGGCAGAACTTGTAGCAGCTAAGGTTGGGACTGCTAGACATATTGGAAAATGGACTAAGCAGTCTATTGATCTAGCTTACAGTAGGTTAGAAGAGCGAAGAAAGACAGATCCATCCCTTCCTAAAAAGCCAGTATACAAAGATGAAACGACTGTTATACGTCGGCAGACCGTTACATCTAAAAAGTTGTTCTCATCAGCAGATGTATCCATTGCTGCCTTGAACCAAAGAAAAAGACAACAACTGATGGATGAGGAAGATGAAAATAGTTATGCTGAGCACAGAAAAGAGTCTATCAAAAATCAGTTACGATATGGGTTGGATGATGCTTCATTGAAATTACAAGCTCAAGTTGCTCAAACACTTCAGAAGTTGGCAAGCAGGCCTCAATCGCCAAACTCCTCTCAAATAAAACTTCTCCCAAGAAACCCATCAGACCCAAAGATACTCAAGTGGAAGTCTGACAAACAGACCCATGAATTGACTTTGATGAAGTCTGATGGTAGTGTTGAAAAGATATCAAGGGAGAATGCACTTGGTCTGAATCCAGTTGACCTCCAAGATCTTATTAACCTTCAACTTGATAGGGATGAAGATGATACTGATTCTTTGGATTTTGAGCTCCAATTCAAAGGGCAAATCCGGGAAATGTTGATGAGAGAATAAAGAAAAGCTGATTTCTAAAATCTGCTGATTCCTTGATTTAGTTTTGCTGAAAGTTGTTGAGGCAGGTGATTATGTTTTTGTAGTTAACGTTTGTTGAACTTTAAGTTGTATTCAAATTCTATGAAGTACGTATGTCTATAAACAGTTTATATTGTCTTTTTGGGTAAACAGTTAAATTGTATGTAATTGATATATTAACCGATAATCTATGTTTATAGTTGTCTTTTAGCTATAATAGATAACACGTTTTGGTACAATATCTATGCACGTATCTATATGTTTTATTAATATGTGTTATGCATGCTTGTCTAAGAAACGACTCGTGTTTGCAGCTCTCATTTTTAATGAGAGTACTAAATTCTTTGTTAATAACATTATTCTCTTAACATCTGTTTACACCTTTGTAATTTCTGTTGACTTACCTTTTTAACATAGGTTGACTAACATGCATATCTGTTTACTATCTATCCATCTGGCAAGCTCTGTTGGAGATAATGGATAAAATTTTTTAGTAAAGTCTGTTGGAAAGCAACAGAGGTTTTTAACAGTTAATAGACAACAGTAGTTTGCTATCAAATAATGGAATTGTTGTTGAATAAACCTATTGACCATTAGTGTATATCAATTTTATAAGTCTGCACTAATTATTTTTTTACTCTCTGTCAATATGGGCTATGCATGGTTTTCTAAGAAACAGATGTTTGTGCTTAAACAGATGTTTGGTCATAAACAGATGTTTACCTTAAACAGATGTTTTGCCTTAAACAGATGTTTGGCCTACTATATCTGATATTTGGACTTAAACAGATGTTTGGCCATAAACAGATCTATGGCGTTAAACCAAACATCTGTTTCAGGTCAACATCTGTTTGACTATTGGTCAACATCTGATTAACTTTTGGTCAACATCTGTTTTAATTTTGAACAACCTATCATTAAAGTAATTTTGTAAAGTAGTTTGCTCTCAACATAATGGAATTGCTGTTGAATAAAGCTATTGATCATTAATTTATATCAATTTTGTAAGTCTGCAGTAATTATTTTTTTACTCTCTGTCAATATATGTTATGCATGTTTTTTTAAGAAACGACCCGTGTTTGTACACGGGTCTTACCGCTAGTATCTATATAATAAATAAAAATTTTAAAGAAACACATGTCACAATTTTTCCGACTGTCCTGTTGATATTAAATGGTTTACTTTTAGATATTTAATATATATTTAATTATGAATACTTATAAATTAATTATTAATACTTATTATTTATATATACTCTATGGCTAGGAGTTGGCCAGAAAGTCCAAATTTCCTAAAAAGTGTAAAAATTCATAAAACACCGTAATGTCAACCATAAAACACACCAAAAACCCACAAATAATATGATGAAGATTACTAAAACATCATGTATGTGGGTTTTGTGTTGTGTTTTAGATGTTAAGGCTCTGATTATGGAATGACAAATATTATTGTGTTTTATGTTGTTTAGCATTTTGTGTTTTATATTCATAGTTATACGATGGTGCATTTGAAGTTTTTATGGACTATTAGAGTTTGAATATGGTGTTTTAGTAATATTCATTCTATTATTTGTGAGTTTTAGGTGTGTTTTATGCCTGAAATTATTGTGTTTTATGACTTTTTACACTTTTTAGGAAACTTGGACTTTCTAGCCGAACCTCACCCTATATACTATATAATAAATTATTATTTTAAATTATATTTTATTTAACTCGTTTAATATATGTGTTATTTTAACCCCTGCAATACATGAGTTTTTTAAAGATGTATCTTTTTAGAATATTATATTTATTTTACCCGCGTAATACATTAAAGAACCTTACATATTTTAATAGATGGAAATGTGCTAATTTACATGTGGTCTTCCAATCCCTACAAATCCTCTCTTTGACCCATTTTCCTTTGTCCATTGCCCATGCCTTCTCCATTTCACTTGCCTTCTCCCTAGCTTGTTTTGACCATTTTGTCTTATTTTCTTTTCTTATGTATGCCTATATATAGATAGGTGGTATGTAGCTTTCTAATCATCTTTTTCAATAGTTCTTTTACCATAATAAAATTGTTATGGTATCAGAGCAAACACACGATCCTACATAAAACAAACCCCCCCCCCCCCTCAAAAAAAAAAAAAAAGAAAAACATTGGTGACAAAATGAGTACCGCTAAAGAGGAAGAAACGCCGGTCGTTAACATGGCAGGTAACATCGACCTTGGAGGTAAATGGGTTGTTGATTCGGGTGCCACTGAAAACATTACTTGTAACGACTCTATGCTCGAGAATAAAACAAAGAAAAACTATGAAGCACCGGTTGTCATACCAAACGGTGATGCCATAGCCGTAAGAGGAAGAGGAGAATTCACATTACCTAATGGCATGAAAATAAAGGATGTTCTCCATGTTCCCGAATTCAAATGCAATCTCCTATCTGTTAGTAAACTGACACGGGACCTTAAATGTGCTATAACCTTTTTTCCAGATTTTTTTATCATGCAGGATTTGAGTACAAGGACGTTGATCGGAATGGGTGATTGCGAGAACGGTCTATACAAGATGGGGATGACGGGAGAACAAAGAAGGGCGATGGCTACCACGGTTGATACATGGCACAATAGATTGGGTCATGCTTCGAATTCTAAACTTACTCATGTTGATTTTCTTAAAAACGCCCATTTGAACCAAATGTTTTTTTGTGATTCTTGTGTTAAGGCTAAGTTTGCAAGATTACCGTTTCCTATCAGCCCTACAAAAACCAATGCTTGCTTTGATCTAATACATTGTGATGTATGGGGGAAGTATCGCACACCTTCTCTTTCACGAGCAAGCTATTTTTTGACAATCGTAGACGATTTTAGTAGAGCTGTGTGGGTCTTCTTGCTAAAACACAAGTACGAGGCAAACACTTGTCTCATCGCTTTCCATAAGATGACACAAGTGCAATTTGAAAAAAATATAAAAAGAATCCGATGTGATAATGGGGGAGAGTTCACATCCACTCACATGCTCAATTTTTATGCAAAAGAAGGAATTGTCTTAGAAACAACGTGTCCACACACACCTCAACAAAATGGCGTGGTGGAACGGAAACATCGACACCTTTTGGACATGGCTCGGGCCTTAAGATTCGAGTCCAACTTACCAACAAGGTTTTGGGGCGAATGCATTCTTACCGCCACATACATCATAAACTGGTTACCATCGGAGGTTATTGGTAACAAGACTCCTTACGAGATTCTATACAACCAAAAACCCGATTACGAACATATGCGAGTTTTCGGTTGTCTAGCATACTATAAGAGCACCGAAACATTTGGTGACAAATTTGTTGAAAGAGGCAAACCGGGTATTTTTGTGGGATATCCACCGGGCACAAAAGGGTATAAAATTTTTTCGGTCAAACAAAATAAAATAATTATTTCAAGAGATGTCAAATTTGTTGAAAACATTTTCCCTTTCAAAAATGTCACTCTTGAAGAAGAAGAAATCTTTATACCCCCAAAATGGTGGGATAGTGAACATGTGAAACAACAAAGAGAACCGGATATTGAGCTAGATCCAACTGGGCCTCTTTTAGACCCAGAAACTGTGCTATCTTTACAACCACAAAACACCGATGAAACCGATCCCACAAGCCCAACTGATTAACACACCCAAACCGAGCCCACTAATCCCACCGAGGAACAACACAACCCCAATCCTATGGGCCAAGTTGGTACGACCCATGATCAAAGTGTCAATGTAGAAGGCTTGCATGAAGCTTTCGAAACCGTTGAACCACAAAGAGAAAAAAGAAGCAGGTCACGTCCCAAGCATCTCGATGACTATGAAGTCCGTCTCCCCCATCCATTGACCATGAGCAATCCACCTCCAATCAAGAGTCCTCAACGGTACATCCACTTGCACATTTCATTTCCTATGATAAGTTTACTAACAATCATAAAGCCTTTTTGACGGCCATAACTTCCAATCATGAGCCAAAATGTTTTAGCCAAGCGGTGAAGGATCCAAAATGGGTCGAGGCCATGAAGAAAGAGGTTCAAGCACTCGAAGAAAATGGAACATGGGTCCTCGAAGAGCTTCCCGAAGGAAAGCGCGCCATCGACTCGAAGTGGGTTTACAAGATAAAATACAAACCCAATGGAGAAATTGAAAGGTACAAAGCGCGTCTCGTGGCAAAAGGCTTCACCCAAACAGAAGGCATCGATTTTCATGAAACTTTTTCACCAGTAGCCAAACTAGTCACGGTCCGAACCTTGTTAGCCGTAGCGGTAAAAAAGGGATGGCACATTCATCAACTTGACGTCAACAACGCCTTCTTACATGGAGATCTTCATGAAGACGTATACATGAAAATCCCACAAGGCTTTGTGAGACAAAATGACCAACGTGTTTGCAAGCTCAAGAAGTCGCTTTATGGTCTTAAACAAGCATCGAGGAATTGGTATCAAAAGTTTACCAAGTCCTTACTTGAAATCGGTTTCCGACAAACGGGGGTGGACCATTCCTTGTTCCTATTGAAGACAGACGAAGTATTCATGGCGGCACTCATTTATGTTGACGATGTCATACTAGTTGGGAATAATATGGAAGAAATGCAAAATGTCAAGACCTTCCTAGACAAACGATTTAGCATCAAAGATCTAGGAGTATTGAAGTTCTTCTTGGGTATCGAGGTAGCTCGCACCAAAGAAGGCCTTGTGCTTAGCCAACGCAAGTACATCTTAGACATCTTGGAGGATACGGGAATGACTGGTTGTCGTCCGAGTCAATTCCCAATGGAACAAAATTTGAAATTGGATAAATGTGATAAAGAAGCTCAAGTCGATGCAAACCAATACCAACGATTAATTGGAAGACTCCTTTACCTTCAGGCTACTAGACCCGACGTTGCATATGTCGTCAATATTTTGAGTTAATTCATGGGTGACCCAAGAGTTAGTCATTTAGAGGCTGCCAATCGAGTCATTCGCTACCTCAAAGGCACTCCTGGACAAGGGATTCTTCTACCAAAGCAGGGCGGCACCAACCTCATCACTTACTGTGACTCGGATTGGCTTGGTTGTCCTTTCACACGCAGGTCACGAACTGGGTACTTACTTCTCTTGGGAGGCGCTCCTATATCCTGGAAATCAAAGAAACAATCGGTGGTTTCTCGATCTTCAGCCGAAGCTGAATACCGGGCCATGGCGGCTGTGGTTAGTGAGATTATATGGATGAGATGGCTTTTAAAAGAACTTTATATCCCTCAAGAAGGACCGACACAATTGTTTTGTGACAATCAAGCTGCAAGGCACATTGAAAACAACCCCGTGTTTCATGAACGCACCAAACATGTTGAAATGGATTGTTATTTTGTCCGTGAACGTGTCGAGTTAAAAGAAATTCAAACCATGAAAATAGATACAACAATGCAGCTTGCCGATCTCCTCACTAAACCGTTGGGTACCAACCGCTTCCGCACTTTACTTGGCAAGTTGGGCATTACGGATCTCCACGCTCCAACTTGAGGGGGAGTAAAGAACCTTACGTATTTTAATAGATGGAAATGTGCTAATTTACATGTGGTCTTCCAATCCCTACAAATCCTCTCTTCTCTTTGACCCATTTTCCTTTGTCCATTGCCCATGCCTTCTCCATTGCACTTGCCTTCTCCCTAGCTTGTTTTGACCATTTTGTCTTATTTCCTTTTCTTATGTATGCCTATATATAGATAGGTGGTATGTAGCTTTCTAATCATCTTATTCAATAGTTCTTTTACCATAATAAAATTGTTATACATGAGATTCTAACCTTAGTATATCATATGTGATGTATTTGAACAACTAATTTTTATAGTTTTGTAAATAATAATCCTTTTATTATCTTACTAGGTTATAGACCCATGTTTTACATGGGTTGAATAAATAAAATATCTTAATAAGTTAAAGATGATAAAATATTATATAAAAATTGCTTAAAACCACTCATAGTCAAGAAAATGTCAAAGTTTTTTCTTTGAAATTTAGAGAAAAATATAATAATTTTAAAATAAATTTACACATATTAAAAGACCAATATATAACAGATAATTATTGCTAATTATTACTAAATACATAAGTTAAAACTTATGATTTAGAAATTGAATTCCCGCCGAATCGCACAGGGATTTCAGTAATTATTACTTCAAATTATATATTTGTTATTGTTAATAACTAAAGCAAATCAAATCCTGGTTAGTTTATTCCGCGATCAGATGTAAACTCAAGATGCTATATAAATAGCATCTACAATAATTACAAATAACTTAATTATTATTGATCATAAATTAAAATATAAGTTAAGGATAATATAAAAATTAATTTGAATACATATTTAATTATTTATTAATTTAATTTACATATTGGTTTAGTTATTTATCTGTTTATAATTTAAATATTTTAATGAGAAAAAGAAAACAAAGACAAAATCTATGTAATCTTTAAAAATAAAGTTAATGAAATTGACGCAAAGATAAATTGAGATAATGTATAACAATTATTTATATTTATATATTATTAGATACATCAATAACTAATAGTATTAGAGATTAATCTAATATATTAATATAGTATTAATTTAATTTAAATACTCATTTAATTATTTGTATGTTTATATTTTAAATATTTTAATTAAAAAACAAAGACAAAATCCATACAATCATAAAAAAAAATAAAGTTTTAGAAATTGAGGCAAAGATAAATTGGGATAATGTACAATAATTATTTATATTTATATTTATATATTATTAAATATGTTATATTATATATTAATAATTTTAGAGATTAATTTAATATATTAATAGTATTAATTTAATATATAAATAAATTAAATAAGATAATGTCACATGGCATTAGATAAAAGTAAATGAAATGAGAAATTGCCATTTGGCATTAACTTCATTCTTTTATTAGTATTAGATTAGATAAATATTTTCTGAAATAAAAATTGGGATCTTTTTTTTCGTTTAAAATCTTATTTAAGAAAGGTTAAAAAACTGTGGTGTCACACATTATGACAAACCACACATCTTGTTGAATTTAGGTCTATTCACCTTTGGTGTAACTTAACTCTCATGGGCAACCGTCCATTGAAAACTCAAATTGATTTTATTTTTGTCTTTTTTGTAGGAAGGAGACTGTTCATCTACCTAGAGTCCTAGACAATGTCAACAATGAGGATGTTGATGTCATAACACTTTTTACATTAGATGACTCGAGGGTGCTACCACAGGACCACAGGCACCTCACGCTCACAGTCCACTAATAAGATTGGACTCTTGCAATTGATAAAGTTTTGACCCAATTTGATTATAGCCCATTTACAGGCCCAGTTAAGTTAAATGCATGGGTAGGGTTTCTTAAGCCCAAATAAGTAAAGATTAAAATGTCTCAAGTTAGTACGTCCAGTTAGAGTTGTACATACCGGTTAACTGGTTTTCTTAGGCCATGTGTAGTGGTAGAGCCCAATAGTGAGGAGTTACGTTACAAGTGTCAATTGTGTAAGAAAGGGGGGTTATGGGGCTTTATATAACCTGAGTGTGTAGTGGGGAAATATATGTATGAGACTTTATATATATGTGTGTGTGTGAGTGGGGAAGGAAGGGGCATGCCGTGAAAATTTTCGCGAGGGAGAGGCCACACATGGCGCCGGCCGTAATGATGTTCACCGGCGCCATGGGGTGTTATGAGAGAATGAGGCGCCATATACAAGGTGGTCTTATACATGTAATTAACCAACTAGTTATTGGCTGACTTGGTCAAAACCAGTTAGGCCCCTAACCGATTCAAGAATGCCTAATAAACCTAACCCATATAGCCGATTAGGTTATTAATCGAAGTATCGAACTAGTTAACCAAAATGAGCGTTTTTTTTTAAGAATTTAAAAAAAATTAATTAAATTCTAAATATATAAAAAAAAAACTCAATAGATCTCTTTGTTTTTATTTGTTTTTGTATTTTAAGATTAACTCACAGAGTCACAGTCCCCAAATGATAAGATAGGACTCTTGTAATTGATCAAGTTATGACCCAATTCTAATAGCTCATTACCAGGCCCAGTTAAGTTCAAAGCATGGGTTGGGTGTCTCAAGCCCAAACAAACAAGGATAAGCATGATCCATACGTCAATCTAAAAGCAAATGTCTTAGATGCTAGCTACAAGAGGTGCACAAATGATAAAAACCAGTTCCGAGAATTGCTAGGGACTGGGTATTGTGGAACCGGTTTCATACCCGACGCTAAAAAGAAAAAAAAAAAACAGAAACCGATCACTTCTTGTTGACTAGAACCAAAACTGGTTCCAACCCGGAATCAGTTTTGTGCACCTCTAGACGCCACACAAATTAATCTCTTCTATGATTAATCACCAAACGCCTAAGCTTTGTTAATGTTTTTATTTTCATCTCCTTCCACCGTTAATTGAACTTTGCTTCACATGTTTAATGATTTTACTCTCAAACTCAACTATTTTGTCATCTCCGCATTCTAGTTGAATAGTTTCATTTTGGCTCTTAATTCTTTACCTATGAGACATGCAAGTCTCGCACTCATTAAACCCCGATGGGTGACGATGTTGATTAAATTTGTAAAACCCGAAAGCCTAAAGTCAGGGCTTGCCTAATAACCTTGCATCTCAACTTAAAACCATGGTGAAAGATATGTGTATAATTTTCAATATATGTATTAATATCAAAACACTTGATTGGTGTGTTAAACTTTGTTATGTGATTAATATACAGAAGGTAATGTTTAGACATATACAAGGTCTCTATCAGTTTGATGGAATTCTGCGTCTCATACGACGAATCAGATTCTCATCAGTTCGCCCAAACCTTAGTATACTGATTTTCGTACAATGGATTTAGGATCTTGCTTCAATAGCAGATAAAAATAAAAAACTAGTAGGAACAAAATTGATAACTTTCTTAATAATCATATAACGTGTCTTAAAAAAAATTTGTTCGCATAAAAACGCTTTCAATAAATGAATCGAATCCTATTACATCTCTCCGAAGTAACCCACTTGATCGGGTTTTACATTGTCTTAAAAACATTTAAGGGTTTCTTCTTAAAGAGCCTAGAATTTGGAAACCGAGGAGTGAGAGTGGGAGAAGAGAAGCAAACGACAATAGCAGTGAGATTATCGGCTGAGTGAAGGCGCGAAGCTTGAGCAACGAGCTCTTTAGCACAGCGTTGAGGGTCATTGTGCTGAGTGGTCCAATGTCCGTATGACTTCCAGACCTGATGCTTGTAGTAGACTCCACAACCTTATTACTCTTGATACTAATAGCGTAGCTTACAGCCTAAAAACATATAACAACAATATGTCATGTTTAAGTTATCTCATAATTTAAATATTTAAATAACCATAAAAACCTATCTATCTATCTATCTAAGACCGTGTATAGTCATAAAGCCTCTTACGGGACGTTATACGACAAGTGGCGGAATGCGTAAGAGAGGGATTTTATGGGACTTTATATCACAAGAGGATATAGTGGGATTATATATGTATGGGGCTTTATATATATATGTATGTATATATATGTGTGTGAGTTAGTATATGAAATAATCCCCCCTCAAGCCGTTATGATTTCACGGGAAAAGGAAAAAAACACCTCATAGCGCCCGCCGTAGTGGTATTGGCGGCACTATGAGGGCGCCATATACCATTTTAGTGTGATATAACGTGCCACTACAGGTGCCCTAATAGAACAAACCAATAACTAGATAATTCTAAACATTGTATAATAGAGTTATACATGTTGAGAGTTGTAGAAAAGAGGGAGGGATATCTAATTTAATTATAAAATATAAGTATGTGTATGCTATATTTAATTAGACTTAAATGCTCGGATAGTCCCTGTGGTTTCGTCTTTTTTACCTTTAGTCCATAACTTTCTAAAATTAGAACTATAGTCCCCAACTTTTTCAATTTCGTTCCTGGATGGTCCCTGACGCGGATAGAGGTTAGTCTTTTCAGTTAAGTGAGTGTGAAATGACCTAAATACCCTTACTATTAAAAAATAAACTTTAAACCAATAACCACCTTCAATCCAAACACCCCACTTCTTCCTCATATTCAGATTTATCTTCAATCCAAACACACATCTTCTTCCTAATTCTTCACCACCACCACCATCTCCACCTTTCACCACCACCACCATCCACCTTTCACCACCGTACCCCACCCTTCACTCCGAATTGCCGCTACCCCGTTTAGGGACAGATTTACCGGTGTGTTGTCTCCGACATTGTCGGAATTGAAATCTTTAAGGATTCTCACCTTGTTTAGGGACAGATTTACCGGAAACATTCCACGAAATTTTCAAAAACTCACATCAGTGTTAGTTCCAATGTCTTATCGTCCACTCACTATGTTTAAGTGGATTTGTCTGTCATTTGATTTCTTGATTTATCGAAAAGCGAGTTTAAGGGGCAGTTTTCATCATCTTTGTTCCAGTTGTGTAAAAATAAAGTTCATTTCACTGTCACATAACAATCTTTGTGATACAATTCCAATTATCCTCAACAGTTGCTTGAATCAAGAAGGGTTTGATACATAATTCAACAATTTTAGTGGTGTGAAATCCCAGGTTTAGTTAGTTTACCTGTTTTTAAGAAACAATATGTTAAATGGAAGTGTTGAAGAACAAATCTCTCATAGGCAAAGATTAGAACTTTTGGTCATGCCAACAATCGGTTCACTGGGATTCCCCCTTTTCGTGTTCTTGAAACAACAAATCTGAGTTGTTTCCATATTTCTCATAACGGGTTTGAACTGCAAATTCAAGTGATTTAAACTTGTGGTGAAAAATTGCAAGGCAATGGTCTGCAAGGGAGATCCCTATGAGCATAGTTACACAATGCAACAGCTTGAAGGTTTTAAAAATATGATCTGTTAGAAATTGCAAAGGTTGATAAAAAACAATACGAATTCCATGTAATCCGCATCAGTTTGGCGAACCTTTGGGCAACGGTACGTTGCTGCGATGTGACCTGGTGGTCATAAGTTCATTTCTTGAAGCAATTGTAGGTCTATAACTTTCTAATGAGGATTTTCAGAATATGATTGAAGAGTATAACAAGGTAGCAGCAATTCGGTGTGAAGGGTGGGGTACGATGGTGAAAGGTGGATGGTGGTGGTGGTGGTGAAAGGTGGAGATGGTGGTGGTGGTGAAGAATTAGGAAGAAGAGGTGTGTTTGGCTTGAAGATAAATCTGAATATGAGGAAGAAGTGGGGTGTTTGGATTGAAGGTGGTTATTGATTTAAAGTTTATTTTTTAATAGTAAGGGTATTTAGGTCATTTCACACCCACTTAACTGATAAGACTAACCTTCATCCGCGTTAGGGACCATCCGGGAACGAAATTGAAAAAGTTGGGGACTATAGTTGTAAATTTAGAAAGTTAGGGACCAAAGGTGAAAAAAGGCGAAACCACAGGGACTATCCGAGCATTTAACTCATTTAATTATTTATAACTAGTATATAATCACGTGTATTATACGAGTTGATAAATGCAATGTTATATAACATTGTACGTTAACTTTCCCGGGAATATACTATTTATATTATATAACATTGTACGTTAACTTTCCCGGTCATGTATCTCTCGAATACAAATGATCCGCAATATACTCCGAAACTAACCCGTTTTTGTTTTTGGCCAGAAGATATATGACCGAGAATCTCTCTTTAAAGGTGGACTGGCCAATCCAAATATCTTTCCAAAAACGGGTATTAGATCCGTCACCCACCGAAACTTTGAGTTTCTCCTTGATCCCGAAACCTTCCTTAGCAAGAACCTCGTCCATCGAACCAATATCCTTCCATATGCCCAGAATCGTTTTCTTGACTGGAACCATTTTACTGTCAGCCTTCATCTTGTGAATGGAAGAAACAACCCTCGCCCAAAGCTGACTCGGGTCGTCCTTTAGTCGCCACCACCATTTAACGAGTGTAACACCCGTTCTTATAATCATTGTTTAACGTATAGTTTATGAAAAGGATCATGTAATTAAGTTTACATATACATCGGAAATACGGGTTTATTAAAACTTTTACAATTTAAAAGTTTACAACGTATTAAAACTTTTACAATTTAAAAGAATATACAACTTAATGTAATTGAATTTGTCGTTTAAAAGATACGACGAAACACCGTGCGGAAGCTTGTATTTTATCGTGTTCGGTTCCTCATCGAGCTTGATCTTCATCCAGGCACTCTTGACATTCACCTATGATCAAAACCAACTTAAAAGTTAGTTTAGATAGTTAAATAACAAGTTTAAACATGTTATGTGGGTCAAACAAACAAAATTAAACAATTTTGGGATTCAGGGGGGGCTAGACGCCCCACCTAGGGGCTAGACTGTCACACCCTGATTTCCACGTGTTTCACCGGTGGGCCCGGTGGGGGATTACCGTGACGTAGTTGGCAACAATATAGTCAAACCACACAATATATGAATGCACAGCGGAAGCATAAAGATAAATATAGTTCAACCATTGAATGTAATATCAAAGTATCACAATCGTCGAAATATAATCCACAGCGGATCAAAATAAAATATAAGTATTGTTCAACAGACGTAGGCATCTTAGGCTTGCGAGACTCTTTATTGATGCTAAGGAGAAATATCCAGCCAATTACGCTTAGTACCTGCATTTAATCTTTTTGGGAAAATACGTCAGTTTACACTGGTAAATACATTCAACCGACACTTTTGAAAAGGTTTAATAAAATTGATTTGAATGCACAAGGCACAAACTCTTTATAACTTGGGAGAATTTATAATTAAATCTTGTAAAAGAATTACATGTTTACTATGCGTTCGGTCGCCCGGGTCGTGCCGGGTTTAAGGTTAATAGACACACCACAAAGCATAAAGCCGTGGCGGGAAAACCAACGGTTATACCTTTAATAATATAGACACATTACGGGTGTACGCCTACACCCGTGTGTCGGGGTCGTGGCCATTTCGTAAAATGATGCCAAGGATATCCGGGACATGGTCATTAAGCTCCCAAAGGCGTAAAGCCAACAAAACGTATTTAAACGGGCCGATTAAATTATTCAATTAACCACCATATGATGGAAGATTTAATGCCCGAACAAGCGGTAATTTAAATACCGTATCCCAAGCCCGTATAACGGAAAATAAGTTAAAAGTATTTACCTTTGCAAGTAATATCCTCAATCAAATAAATGCAAGTATCTTTTACTGGTCTCCTATTCTGGAACGAAGGTTTATAACAACCTATTAGAATCCTAACGGGTCTTTAATGTAGCCTTAGCTAGACCGGTTGGTTTCAAAGGATAATTACGGCTTAATCGCGTGAAAGGCGAAAACCGGGAATGGAATGTGATTTGGACCCAACAAGTTTGAAGACTTGTTTCATATGGGTAATATAATCACACTCTGGATTTTGAGGTGAAAACGATAAGGTTTGACCCGTTTCGGCTAGTTTATGTAAACTAGTTACATAAACCGAACCGTGCGCGCAAAAGGCGTAACGGGTAACCGTAAGAGTCCTACACAGGTTTCCTAAGTCAATGTGCTTTAAATAGGTTGTGGTATCAGTAGGATACCTTCCATAATGCCCGTAACGAGTTTAAATCCATTATATGCCCCGTAGGAGTATTTCGGTCATTTTAAAGATTATAAAAGAGGTTTCTGAGTTCTACAGGAAATCTGAGTTTTCCGAACAGTTTATCAAGTCCAAAATACTTTATTTATTATTTAAAATCAGTAGCAACTGGAATCGGGTCAAAATACCTTGTAGAACTCAAGTTATGCTCGAAAAGGGTATATTCGGTATTTACTGAACCGATGCCATAACCGCAGGTTATGAGCAGGTTAAAATTTATTAAAAATCTTTAAAAGTTCCAAAATATTATTTTACATCAGTGTGTAAAAAGTTTGGTGTCGAAATCTGGGTTTAGATAGGCATTATGCTAATTGCGCCATTTAATTACTAAAGTTTTTGTAATTGCGCTATTCAGCATAACTCCCATTCTAGACCTCGGATTGACGTGAAATTTTAGGGACATGCTTAGAAATCAGTAACTAATATTATTGTCCTTTCACATGTCCAAAATTCTTGTTTTAAAGTGAAAAGGGCGTTACGGTCAACTTTTAAGCATTTAACAGAAATGTGTTAAAGACTTGGACAAACAACGAACCGGTCTCAGAGGGTTATACCATCATGTAACCTGGTCCTAAGAGAGTCCTAAGGCATATCTAAATCATACCATAACGGGTCAGAACTGAAGTCAAAGCAAAAGTCAAAGTTTTGCGACTTTAGGTTCCGAACCGGGTCAAAACAGTAAATGGTCGGATCAAACAAGCTTAGACTAGTTAATATACTTATTATCATGTTATATGAGTGTTAAAACAGGTTGCACGCTATCTACATTACCGATTATGCATAAAATCGCAAAATGGCATTCTGTTGACTTTTTCTAAGCAAGTTTGACTCGACAATCGGACTAGTTAGAGTGGGAATCAGAGGGTGCCCTTTTAGGGGTTTAAAGCCCACATGATTACAAACATATAACTACCTTTGATTCGACAAACCACTGGACCATTTGTGATTTATCGCTAAGTCAATCGTTAATTACGACGGATTGACTTTTAGGCTAAAACTATGCAAAAACTAAACCACAAAGGGTTAGGCATACTTACAGAAGCTTGGTGCACGACCAGAGATGTTAGAAGAATGCTCTTGAGCTCCAGAAGTGATCAAGAAAGCAGGTTTGAGGTGTGTTTCAAATGTGTGCACTACATGGCCTTTTATAGTGAAAATTTGAGCACAAGATCATCACAACTAAGTCTATAATTGCTCATGGATGATCAGCAGCTGTCCCTGAGTGCTAGGGGACGTGTAGGGGGCGCCCATGCTGCCATAATTGCACCCAAGGTCGGTTAAAACAGCAAACAGTGAACCTGTGCACGTTTTCTGCATCTGGCACCTTGATGCGGCCCGCATTAAGGATCAGGCTACCCTTACACGAGCCGCCTGGATCCTCTTGTCAGGCAACGAATCTGCATATGGCTCGCGGCCCGCGTGAGCTTCCATGTTTCTCTAATGCGGGTCGCCTGAGACCTGATTTTCAAGATTTTCAAATCTTTTGTCATAAATGCCCTGGCCTTTTGGTTTTGAAGGGGTAACTTTGCGTTTTGGGCCTCGTTTATTTACTAATAAGGGCCTCGTGACTTTTACCCGCGCCGTTAAGTCCCCGGTTAGTTTAATTACTATCCGAAAAGCCTTAACTTTCATTGTTGACGCTTCTAACCCCTCGCATACGAAATTGATCATAACTTTCTCGTTTTAGAACGGAACTTCGCAAAATTTATATCGTATATTCTAGTGAGCGTAATTTACTGTTACAAAGCCTCGGGTATGTTAAAGGGTCACTCAGAGGTATAACTTAAACATGTTGACACAATTAACCCCTGTAGTTTGTAATCTCTCACTTTCTTCCGCGTTTCGTTCCGTACGATCCATGATTTATCCGTTTGAAGGTACGAGCATCATTTAGGGTTACCGTATAGTATATTTATCCCTCGTTGACATTTTTAACCCTCGAATTTACATACTTTCAATGTTTGTCAACTTTCGTCCTTTATTCAGTATTTAACACTACTTGTAAACTCAAGACATGTGTCAATACATTATTGGACGCAAAATTTCGAGGTGTTACATAGACGCCCCACCTAGCCCCCTTTTTGACAGCAAGTTTCTTGCTGGTGCTGCAGATTCTCAGCCAAACCAAGTTTTACGAAAACGGACATAACTCATTCGTTATTGAACCGTTTTACACGATTCTTTTTCCTACGCGTCCGTAATTTAATTCTCCATCATATGGAGTTAAAATCCAACACCCAACATAATAAATTTTGAGACTTTTAAGCCTTCGAATCGTTACCTTTTTACCAAATTTTAACCTGTTTATGCATTTTATCAAACAAACGTATTTGTTTGATCCTTATATCACATACACTTCTTTAAATTAATGTTATCTACCATTTTAGGATCCAATCACAGGTTTATTACACAATTTAAACCCGTTATCGCTCGTATGCTTATTTTGACCCGTGAAGGGTATTTTAAGCACTTTAAAGCTTGAAATCGCTTTCATACATTTCTAGCATCTTATTCCTACATTTCTTATCAAGTAATCTTCAACTACAACTCTATGTGTGTTGGATTTAAATGTGGATATCTATATGTTCCGAGTTTTACCCTTCGGATTGTTATTTTACGGCAAGACTCAAATAGAGCCATTTGACTAACGTATTACATCTTTCAACTTCTACACTTATTCTAAGTATATACCTAATCATGAAACTCGTTCCAAAATACGTCTAAGGGTTGTTTGTTCAATTTAGCCTACAAGGGTGTTTTGGTCAATTTTGGTCCTTCTTTTACGACGAAGGACTCTCACCAATTATTCGACGAAAATAGCACTTTTAACTACAACATAATTATGCGTACGTGGCCCGGATCAACAAGTAGACCCGATTTATACCTCGTTTTCAATATCACACAATCAATGGCGACGCAATTATCCGATTTGCTAATCGGTCCTGTTAACATAAGACTTGACAACCACATTAGTAGATATTGTCAAATGGTGTTATCACCACCATTCGACCCGTTTGGACTATATGCCCAATGTTATCTATTTAATCAAAAACATCGTTTTTGATTTCCATTTCATACATCCATCCCATCCCAGATTTTATTACCATACCCTTTTTCTTTTAAACTCTTTTCTTACAAATTCAACCCAGTTCGGCTTACGCCATGGGTATCCTTTTAACCTTGATTTACATTAGTCGACACTTGACCAAATTCCATTTTTTGCCCCTTTTTCCTTCATTATTAGATTACACTACAAGGTAATCTTAACGAAAATCCATATTTCCAATATTATCGTTATCACGTTTATAACGTATAGAATAAACGAGTATTCTACATAAGTGTGTAAATTACACTTACCTCGCATCCACGCCACGCTTTTCTTTCCGTACTTGCTCCGTTTGACCCGCTCCCTCCTCCAAGCTTTCACCTAGCTTGTTACGCGTCAAACTATCATCATCGTTTTCAAGGTGGTTAGTTTAATCATAATTTAATACGATTATTCCACCTTACGCATTTTATATTTAGTTATCATTCATCACATCGTAGGTCAGTTTGACTTTATAAAAGTCAAATGCCCATTATTACACTAAATGCATATTCGAGTTCATCAACTAGTTTAAGCATTCTTTAATTACCCGGTAGGCGTTATCTTTAGGCCACCATTTTAACCAAAGTTCTAACCAAGTTTATTACGTTCCAATCACTTTAATTAGTTCAAGCGATTATCAAGACTAATTTATTCATTCATTTCGCAAGAATTAAGGGTTCTCATCTATATGTGAGACCCGTTCATCATATCACTAGCATTCATCCCTACACCTTATATCATCAAGTTCTTCATATGAACTAGTATATAACACGATTTCATACATCTATTTATATGAACGAAATTACCACTTCCATAATAACAGACAAAAATACCCACTTCAAGTTATGCATGAGTTTTCACTCAAACTTATAATTGTTCAAATATCTCACTTCAACTATCAATTATGATGATTTTTAGTACAAATATATCATCATCTTCACTATTTAGTCAAAACCCACTTCCTAGTTTACTTGTTAATCACTTACAAGCAATATTATATCAAATTCTTCATAATTTTGTCATAACTAACGAAATTAGGCATACATAAACATCTAATTTCATCTTTGGATCATAATCCATCAATTTATTCGCAAGTAACCTACTTGTCACAAATTTCAACTTTAACCAATCTAGGTTTTATGACATACCTTATGATCCCCATGACTAGGTGATCGTTTCTGCATATTCATGCATCGATTTGGCTTTGAATCAAGCTTCAATTTGTTGATTTTGTTAAACTAGGGTTTTGGAACCCCCTGCTCTTGTTTCTGGTCGATCGAACTCACACACACATGTGTGTGTGTGTTTTGATTTTTATTATTGTTTTAATTAAAACATTTCCTAGTTTGCCCACTTTTAGTCCCTCATATTTAGAAGTTTTATAAAGAGGGTTAAAATCTTGATCTTTATTCATTCACTTGATCACACATAAATAACTAGGTTAATTATTCCTAGTTAACTTAGTAGGTTCCGGGGTTATAACCCGTTTCATTCTAAGTCCCGTAAACTCGGGCCTCTCTTAACTTTATTTTCTCATAAACATTCCTTCACCCCCTTTTTATTTAACATTAGATCTAATTGTTTAGAAATCTTAATATTCACCGCGTAAATTTTTACCACTAACGGTACTTTACCCGTCTTTTAGTATTAACATGGTTTGATTACCAAACCCGTTTTCGGGGTGTTAAAAGTCTACCCCCCTTAAAGAGGTTTCGTCCTCGAAACCTTTTCTTACATAATTTATCGAGTTTAACTCCATGCATTTGATCTCGATAATCAATTGAGCATTGTTCATACTTTAACCAATTGTCAGTTTTACCAGAAAAGTATGATAATATCTTTTTGGTTACTAATCATCTACGTATCTCATACGACATAATGTAATTTGAAATAACGCAATCTCGTTATTTCCACTAGTTTAGTTAACTTTGCGATATCCATCGCTTTTATATATTATCGAACTCTTTATGAATCCGTTACTTTGACCCGTTTAAAGGTCTTTAGTGAAATCTTTCACTTTTAGCAACCATTTCTTTTGTTTTCAATTTCATTTATTCGATTCAGTTATACCGAATCCACCGCTTACAAGCGACCAAATTTATTTAAATGACCTTAACCGGTCTCACTAACTAGACTTATTAGTCCAGTTACTTTTTACCGCTCGCTTGGTTATAATGTGATTCTACTTCACATTGCATTTCTTGACCGTGATCGTGTCATGTCATGTTTAAGTTATATCAACCTTTCATTTTTTCGAAAATATCTCTTTTCGAATATATCGTCTTGCGCCTATCAGTGTCAAGACTTGTATCTTTTATGCTTACTATTTAAATTCTTATTAGAATTTATATTTGTAAAAACGTTATTTCTTATCAAAACTGAAGTTTTAGTTTAGCATCTTCTCTTTAACTTTTGTCAATTATCCATACCGGGATATTGACAGTCCAAAATTTATTCTTTTACAGTCTTTGTTTTATGCGGGGATTCTCAATTTATTCCCTCGCTTTGTCTAATTAACCCGTAGGTTTTATCACCTTGCCTTATAGGCTATTTTATTAGACTTTCACCTCTTTAAGGCGAGGTCCTTATAATCTATTTCTTTCTAGTCATGACCCGTGGGTCGTTTTAGTCTCGTAGACCTTTCCATTGTTTATAACCCCAAAGGTTATGTTGATCCCGTAGATCATTCTTTACGCATGTCGTTCTTAAAATACACGTTTGGTGTCAAGGCACCCTGTTTTTGTTTGAAGAATCATTTGATTTCAAGCTTAAGATCCGTTAACCTTGACTGTAGTTCGTGGCTATAATCGTTTTATTTCGGATCATTCTACCGACTCTATGACTTCTCACGTCATCTATACATCGGTTTGTCTTATGCTCATTGTTATTTGGTTTGCATATATTCTTATTTGGTTAAGTTCCCATTACCGGGCTCATTATTCTTTTGCATTTAACGCTACCTTTATCTTGCTAGCGCTTATTTGTGTCATCCGGCTTTATATTGTATTCATCCTGTTTAACTTGTTAGTGTGAAATCCATCACTTTTAAACAATCAACTTTATTCTTTATTCAACTGGTTCGACCTCAAATAGTTGAACATATTTATTCAAAATTTCTATTTACGAAATTTTGTAGTCATAGCTCATATCCCAAGTATTTTGATTTTTAACCCGCGTTCACGTCACTTGGTTTACACATGTGTTTAAATTCCTACCCATCAACCGGGTGTTTTACTGAAGTCGTTATCATTGCAACCCTCCCGGTATGCATTAAGACCTCGCTTCACTTTTATATTCCGACTTTGTCCTCAAATTTGACATTTTACAAACACGGCCCGTTAAGAGACATATTTTCATTTTTCCGGGTTCGAGTGTAAGTACACCCCCTCCCAATACATATCTTAATCATTTTACATGTTTGCATTATACGGGTTCGAGTGTAAGTACACTCCTTCCCAATACGTGTCTAAATCATTTTACATCAATCTTTGTCCCTTCACTTGGGCTCATTATCCTAATGTAATAAGCTTCCGTCACCCGGCTGTGCGTTTACATTATTACCAAATATTTTACTCATTTGATTCACTTGGGTACTTTTTTAATTTGTCCCACTCACCCCGTCCCTACTACATCGGATGTAAGTATGTCCATCATAAACAGTTCAGGACATCATGTGTTCACTACTTACTTGGCCAGGGTAAGCGATCAACACATGACACACATGACCTTTTCATAATTTCTGCACTACACCCCATGTAAGTGACGCCTCTAATCTTTCTATATTCTTGACTTTCATTGGCAACCATTTATTCAGTTACTATTTAACAGTTATTTGATTTACATGTTTCATTCATGAATATATACAATGTTTTTCCTTTTTTTCAAACTAATATATAATCACATTTGTTAATGTGATTGCTACTTTTCTCAATAGCATTAAATTGAGAGTTTTCCACTTGGATAATTACCCCAATCCAAGTTTCCATATGAACAAATCTTGTTATTCATTTGTTATCCATCATCGTGAATAACACATTTTCTATTAAATTTCTCTTGAAAATCAGGTTTTCCAAGTTCTATCATATATGTATGAAACCGTCATTACTTACGTGTTTGTTGCATATTACTACTTGTGCAATTAAATTTAAAAATGTGCACCTGGTAATGCTTGCCCTAACGGGCTTCTCTTGCCATTAGCCTTGTTTGCGACCGTTATGCGATTTAGGTCCTTGATGAGCATACTCTTTGGACCGTTCCTCTGTCAAATCTGTGATTTGTTAAACTCTCGCTATCTTCATATGCGAGTGTCCTTCAACTAAAACATATACAACAGTTAGTAATTTCGACATTAAAGGATGCCCGTATTATAATACAAGGCTTTTCTACTATACGCATCAACGCGTGTAATTTCGTTGACTATATCTATTCTATATCGTTTTTATTGGTGTAGCGTGTATTACACGATAACCATATGTGTTGTTCTCAACACTTTAATCAAACTAAACCATTGATATAATGTACTTACCGGATTTGCGATCAAGCTTCGAACCGAACACACTTTATTCTTTAACCATGAGCTCTGATTACCAACTTGTAACACCCGTTCTTATAATCATTGTTTAACGTATAGTTTATGAAAAGGATCATGTAACTAAGTTTATATATACATAGGAAATACGGGTTTATTAAAACTTTTACAATTTAAAAGTTTACAACGTATTAAAACTTTTACAATTTAAAAGAATATACAACTTAATGTAATTGAATTCGTCGTTTAAAAGATACGACGAAACACCATGCGGAAGCTTGTATTTTATCATGTTCGGTTCCTCATCGAGCTTGATCTTCATCCGGGCACTCTTGACATTCACCTATGATCAAAACCAACTTAAAAGTTAGTTTTGATAGTTAAATAACAAGTTTAAACATGTTATGTGGGTCAAACAAACAAAATTAAACAATTTTAGGATTCAGGGGGGGGGGGGGCTAGACGCCCCACCTAGCCCCCTTTTTGACAGCAAGTTGTTTGCTGGTGCTGCAGATTCTCAGCCAAACCAAGTTTTACGAAAACGGACATAACTCATTCGTTATTGAACTGTTTTACACAATTCTTTTTCCTACGCGTCCGTAATTTAATTCTCCATCATATGGAGTTAAAATCCAACATCCAACATAATAAATTTTGAGACTTCTAATCCTTCGAATCGTTACCTTTTTACCGAATTTTAACCCGTTTATGCATTTTATCAAACAAACGTATTTGTTTGATCCTTATATCACATACACTTCTTTAAATTAATGTTATCTACCATTTTAGGATCTAATCACAGGTTTATTACACAATTTAAACCCGTTATCGCTCGTATGCTTATTTTGACCCGTTAAGGGTATTTTAAGCACTTTAAAGCTTGAAATCGCTTTCATACATTTCTAGCATCTTATTCCTACATTTCTTATCAAGTAATCTTCAACTACAACTCTATGTGTGTTGGATTTAAATGTGGATATCTATATGTTCCGAGTTTTACCCTTCGGATTGTTATTTTACGGCAAGACTCAAATAGAGCCATTTGACTAACGTATTACATCTTTCAACTTCTACACTTATTCTAAGTATATACCTAATCATGAAACTCGTTTCCAAACAACCTCTAAGGGTTGTTTGTTCAATTTAGCCTGTGTTTTGGTCAATTTTGGTCCTTCTTTTACGACGAAGGACTCTCACCAATTATTCGACGAAAATAGCACTTTTAACTACAACATAATTATGCGTACCTGGCCCGGATCAACAAGTAGACCCGATTTATACCTCGTTTTCAATATCACACAATCAATGGCGACGCAATTATCCGATTTGCTAATCGGTCCTGTTAACATAAGACTTGACAACCACATTAGTCGATATTGTCAAATGGTGTTATCACCACCATTCGACCCATTTGGACTATATGCCCGATGTTATCTATTTAATCAAAAACATCGTTTTTGATTTCCATTTCATACATCCATCCCATCCCGGATTTTATTACCATACCCTTTTTCTTTTAAACTCTTTTCTTACAAATTCAACCCAGTTCGGCTTACGCCATGGGTATCCTTTTAACCTTGATCTACATTAGTCGACACTTGACCAAATTCCATTTTTTGCCCCTTTTCCCCTCATTATTAGATTACACTACAAGGTAATCTTAACGAAAATCCATATTTCCAATATTATCGTTATCACGTTTATAACATATAGAATAAACGAGTATTCTACATAAGTGTGTAAATTACACTTACCTCGCATCCACGCCACGCTTTTCTTTCCGTACTTGCTCCGTTTGACCCGCTCCCTCCTCCAAGCTTTCACCTAGCTTGTTATGCGTCAAACTATCATCATCGTTTTCAAGGTGGTTAGTTCAATCATAATTTAATACGTTTATTCCACCTTACGCATTTTATATTTAGTTATCATTCATCACATCGTGGGTCAGTTTGACTTTTTAAAAGTCAAATGCCCATTATTACACTAAATGCATATTCGAGTTCATCAACTAGTTTAAGCATTCTTTAATTACCCGGTAGGCGTTATCTTTCGGCCACCATTTTAACCAAAGTTCTAACCAAGTTTATTACGTTTCAATCACTTTAATTAGTTCAAGCGATTATCAAGACTAATTTATTCATTCATTTCGCAAGAACTAAGGGTTCTCATCTATAAGTGAGACACGTTCATCATATCACTAGCATTCATCCCTACACCTTATATCATCAAGTTCTTCATATGAACTAGTATATAACACGATTTCATACATCTATTTATATGAACGAAATTACCACTTCCATAATAACATACAAAAAAACCCACTTCAAGTTATGCATGAGTTTTCACTCAAACTTATAATTTGTTCAAATATCTCACTTCAACTATCAATTATGATGATTTTTAGTACAAATATATCATCATCTTCACTATTTAGTCAAAACCCACTTCCTAGTTTACTTGTTAATCACTTACAAGCAATATTATATCAAATTCTTCATAATTTTGTCATAACTAACGAAATTAGGCATACATAAACATGTAATTTCATCTTTGGATTATAATCCATCAATTTATTCGCAAGTAACCTACTTGTCACAAATTTCAACTTTAACCAATCTAGGTTTTATGACATACCTTATGACCCCCATGACTAGGTGATCGTTTCTGCGTATTCATGCATCGATTTGGCCTTGAATCAAGCTTTAATTTGTTGATTTTGTTAAACTAGGGTTTTGGAACCCCCTGCTCTTGTTTCTGGTCGATCGAACTCACACACACACGTGTGTGTGTGTTTTGATTTTTATTATTGTTTTAATTAAAACATTTCCTAGTTTGCCCACTTTTAGTCCCTTATATTTAGAAGTTTTATAAAGAGGGTTAAAATCTTGATCTTTATTCATTCACTTGATCACACATAAATAACTAGGTTAATTATTCCTAGTTAACTTAGTAGGTTCCGGGGGTATAACCCGTTTCATTCTAAGTCCCGTAAACTCGGGCCTCTCTTAACTTTATTTTCTCATAAACATTCCTTCATCCCTTTTTATTTAACATTAGATCTAATTGTTTAGAAATCTTAATATTCACCGGGTAAATTTTTACCACTAACGGTACTTTACTCATCTTTTAGTATTAACGTGGTTTGATTACCAAACCCGTTTTCGGGGTGTTACAACGAGCATAGTTATTTTGAATTCCCTTATCCCGCCTATACCCAAACTGTGTCAACCGGTAATTTACGCCCTTAATTACGTGATTAACAGGTAATTAACGCGATGATAAATAGTGTTTATGACGCTAATTAAATTAACCAGTCCCTTGGAGTACCCAGGAACGTTTATTCGAATATACAGTGCGCGTGTGGTGATTTACGGGAAACCTGTTGAATATTACGCCACAACAAACTGCTACCGTACCAAAATACTGACAACGCTGACAAATATTAAATTTTTACGATATATTCTAGCTTCGTAATTAAATTTTAGTAACCGTGTTCGAAACGGATCGAGAAACGGATTAAAACGGCGAACGGCGTCTTTTATGCGATTTATACGCAACCGACGGTTAAACGCGACGGCAACGATTATGGGTATTATTTTACGCACTTTTAGAACTAAAATTACATATTATGACGTTCCGACGGTTTCAGGTTTTGAAGGCGGGCTCGTGAATGCGTTTGGGCTATTTAAAACACGGGATTAGGCTTGTGGGCCTTGGGCCCAAGCCCAAAGCCCATTACACATAACCTGCATGTAAAAGGGTTTACACCCCCCACTTAACCTTCATTTTGTGCAGAAAACCCAAACCAAACACACCTCGTTCTCTCTCTCCCTCTCCGGCGAACAACCGGCGGAGCCGGCCGGTGCGCGGCGGCGCCGCCGCCGATGGCGAAGCTCCGGCGACGGTTGTTCTTCGGCCTCACACCTCCGACACCCCCTATGCTTCTTCGTTCAACACCCACACAAACACCCTATCCCCTCCCTTCGAATGACTGAGGGCCCGGCCACCACCACCGTCTGGTGGCGGCGGCGATGGTACAGCGAGAGAGATGGAGGTGACAAGTTCGAGAGGAGAGAGAGAGAACCGGCGGTCGGCATCAAGGACCGGCGGTCCTTGTCATTATCCGTTAGATTTTTCCGGTAAACACCCCTCGTTCTCTTTATTTTCTGCAAAAAAAGGAAGGTGATGATGGTTTGGTTTTGATGATGGATGTTTTTGATGAAGACGATGGTTGACGGCAGCCGGTTGACCGGCGACGAAGCCGTCTCTCCGACGGCGGTGACGGGCCGACGGCGGCCGTGGTGGTGGTTTGTTGCTTCTTCCCGTTCAATCTCAACACAACAGATGCGGGTTAACTTTGGCTCGAGGTTCGGTTCACTGTTGCTTCAGACTTAGATGGTTTTGTTGTTCGGGTTACGTTACGGCTCGGGTCTTGGCTCGTTTGGCTTCAGTCAAACCTGGTCAATGCTCGGTCAACGCTGGTCAAAGGAGTCAAACACAGTCAACAGCAGCTTCGGTTCGGGTCCGACCGGTTAGATTCGGTTTTGGTGCGGTTCGGATCGACTCGGTCAAACCGAGTCAACTCGGTCAACTGGTCAACTCAGTCTCGGTCAACGTCACGACGCGAAAGATTTGGTAAAGATTAACGGCGTGGTTTATTTCGTTATGTTATCTTTATAATTTTAAATTCTTACGTGACAAGCGAGCTCGACCTGATAAATTAACGCATATACATTAGTTATTATCTACGTTTTGGCACTTGAAGAAAATTTCATATATATTGTTTGTTGATGATTGTTAAATTTTGATAAAATAACGACAACTTTAGTTGTCGGGGACGTCCAAAAACAGAGGAAACTTTGCCCGTTTTTCGAGAAAAATCCATAATATACAACGTGCGTTATCATAAAATAAAACTACCGGATTCAAGTAATATTTTGCAAATATAGAATTCCTTACGACGACAATTTACTACTTTCGAAAACAACGATACGAAAATAATTTCGACGACAAATAAATATAGTTACGATATTTGTTTTAAGCTTCAAAAATTCGACAATCTTTTACAAAATCAATATAATTATTTGTATTGTTTTAAACGCCGATAAACCGATTTCGACTATACAAATACATGTAGTATGCGCAGTTATTTCGAATGTCAAACAATACGACTTCTTTTATAAAAATAAATATAGGTTACATATTGATTTCAAATATCGTACAATACGAATTCTTTTATAAAAATAAATATAGTTATATATTTTGTAGGTCCCTCTTCGGAGGATGACGAACCTAAACCTTGTTATACAAACCCACTAGCGAGTGCGGAATCCAAGCTAGCAAGCAAACCGGGTTGAGACAAGCATAAACACAAACACACAAGGATTCACCGATTAACACCACTGTATTAATACGAATGAAGGTTCCGGTTACAAGCACAATGTTTACAAATCTAACTTGCAAACTCTCTAGTGTGTGTGTGTGTGTTTTGATAGAATGCTCTCAAGCTCTCTCTATGTGTGCATCTATCTCACTAGCCTCTCAAGTCTCTCTCTTGTCTAACTTAACACAACACACTACATGGGTATTTATACCCACACACAGCAGGTCTGGTCAAAGGATTAGACAGACTGTCCGAAGGACTATCTGTCGACCACAATTTCCATCGAAGGATCCATATATACTTCGAAGGATAGCATATCCTTCGAAGTCCATCAGTATCCTTCGTGGTTTATCTTTCGAGCCAATCGAAGGATAGACATAATCCTTCGATTGCTCATCCTTCGACTCAGACACTTCACATAATATATTTCTAACTGTTGCGCCAGGTCAAACCAGGAGGACGGTTGACTTGGTCAACTTACAGGACTGACTAGGACATCGTTTACATATAGACCGAATACAGACAAAGTACAGACATAAGTGCATCAACAAACTCCCCCTTGGCTGTAGCTTTGTCTTTATTCTCTATAGGTGTAGACTCGTCTCGAACTTCGATGGTCTTTGGTCTTCGAGTTCTCGTTCCGTGAGTCGTGTCCACAAATATGTATCAACAAACTCCCCCTTGGACACTACTCACAAGATTAGCCTTTGATGTCTTCAATGTCGGAGGATCTTGAAAGTCTTCACATCTTGAGAGCAGAGAGTGTATCAACAAACTACCCGTATCATGTAGGAAGTGTGTTGACAAACTCCCCCTTAACATAAGCTCCCCCTTGAGTTATGCTCGTGAAATACTTTATCTTTATGAAGTGAGATCCTTGTGGTGTTGACGATGGCCAGCGGCAACTCGATTATCTTCATCATTTGAGTGCCTTCATGTCGTGTCTTCATTCCAAAGCTTTGTCATCGACCATGTTCTCCTAGCCTTTAGAATCTGCACATGCAAGAAATCTAAACGCATAATGAGAACAACTGCTTGGAATATAGTTAATCATAAACAAGTGACACACGGATGACCAAGTCACAAACAAACACCGTCCGACAGTTTGAAAGTTTAACAAATTTATCATTTTCAATTTCAAACTTTCAAAACATGCAAATTTCGACCGTTTATGAAGATTTAGTCATTTCGGTTTCCGTTCAGGTTTCAGGCAACGAAGACTCGAGTTCCAACATCGTACGATCGAAAATAAAATAGAAATAAAATCTTTTTGGCTTTTATAAAGTTTATATTAAAACACACCTAAAATCTTTTTGGTATTTTTGACTTTTCTAAAAGTAAATACTGAAAGCAGTAAATAAATATATACAGACATTCTTTTTGCGAGTTTCGAGGGTAAGAGAATCATATCAGTGTACGGTCATGCCAAAACGCTCTTGTTGTTCAGATAGTTAACATTAAGATAAGCATCCTATAACAATTATCGGTATTGTTGTCCACTTAAGCTCAACTTATCAGATGTAATCATGTTTAGAGGATATGTTAATGTATGATTTATACTTACCGACCGGTGTTCATCCACATCACGACACATTCCCGTATCAAGGTATGCACGAGGGTTCATCTTACCGGTGAGTATACCGATTATCATCTGTTTGACCGTATATGATGTGAGATTCTCACTTATTTTGATTTGAAAACAAGTCCTTTGTGATATAATCACTTATTGATGAGGAACTTGATTTTCATAAGCATGAGGGCACAGGAGCAAGTCCGTGAACAGGTCAGTACTTTCGTACAGCAGAGAGACGAACTTGACTCCCGGATAAATGTGATATTTTATCACTTATTTGAAATGGACATGTGATTGTTGATCACTTATTGAGGTCGAATGCAGTATGTATTATGTACACGTATGTATGGTATCATGGAATATCTTAGACTTAGTCTATTTATAGAAGCAACCATGATACCCAGATGATAAGCAGCATAAAGACCGAATATCTCAGAACCTCGGCAATCTATCAAACGAAATTTCGGTACTAAGACCATATGCCAATGAATGGTTCCCACCTGGTCTTCAGTCGGTTTAAGATTTATATCACCCTGCACACTTTAAAATGATTGTGAGCCTACCGATACATCTTATATAGAGCTGCTTATCGTTTTTCATTTAGAGTTTAAAGAGGTTTGGATAGACCACTGATGTACTATCATTTTCTCTTTTGCACGCCAGGAAACTCATTTTTGATTTTCTATTGTTTTTGTGTTTTTGAAATTTTTCGATGTTTTTGGATTTTCAGATTTTTGGATTTACTCCCCCTAAAATCAATAAACTAAGACAAATTTAAAAACACGAAGGTATTTACAAAAATGATTTTCCGATGTTGGTTTTACTCTTGCTTGACCTTAATGCCGGTTACCCAAATTAAGTTTTTATCAGAAAATATTTTATTGAATTTTGGAAAAAATCAGTTGGCATGTCGGTAAGCGGTGCGAACCATAACAACATTGACGAGTTTCATAGAGAAACAATCACGTGTGAGGTGATATACGAGATCAACGTGTCAGGCCAAAGAGTGCTGTACGAGACGATATAATTCATAAAGCAGCTTAAATATCGACAAGCATAGGAGAGATTAGAAATTTAAAACCGTATCCTGCAACTGTTTCATGCATTGCAAGGAATCTGAGCGCTCTCCCAACTGGATATCCACCCGGTGTGGATTTCAAAGTCGATTTTGCAGCTACTAAGAAATCTCTCCACAGCAACATGATCAAAAACCTTTTGTTCCGGCTGGTCTTCCACATTACACCAGCGAAGGTCTTTGTCTTTCTCTTTCAGAAGCGGTGTGCGGATGTTCAATCTACACCACGGCATCTTCATGTCATTCATTGTATTCTTTCCTGAGAGCCCGATTAAAAACCATAACAACCAATTTTTGGCGCGTTCTTCATCTGGTCGAATTTTGTAACTTCATTCAACCACGTTCTTCTTCCTTCTCTTCTTTCCTCTCTCTCTCCATCAATGACAACAACATTCTCCTAGATATAACAATATTTCGGAGTAATATGTCGCCAATCTTGTGCATGGACGCTCCACTATCAACAATCCTAAAACTATCAATAGTTCCTCCTGGAACATCCTGCACACTCATTCAGAGATTAGTTGGAGAGGGGGACCCAAGCCCTCACAGACTTGGGTCGTCCGTCATCATCGAGGATTGTAACATCCATTTCCCGATGATTCGGAATTGATGTAGCTCCCCCTGAAACAGTTACCGGTTTTGGTATCCAAATCTCTTTCTGTTTTTCATGTTTAACATCTGATTTAAAAGATTTTGTTTGGATAACCCTCGGTTTCAAAGCCTTTTCAACTTCTTTTCTTTGTTTCTTTTTGTGTTTCTTTTCTCGTTGTTTAACAAGACGAGGGTCCTGTTTTGGTGAAACAGATCTTTTATGGTAATTGTTACCATGGGGTGCATCAATTTTTGATTTTCTCTTGGTGAGATATGGACAATTCTTAATGATGTGTCCATACTCACAGCATTCAAAGCATGATCTCCGCTCAACAAACCTCGGAGTATCATAATTGTAATAGCTGGATGATGAACTTCGTGATCTTGAGGTACTTGGTCCTACATCACAACCGTTTGTGTGTTGTGTATAGTTGTTTTGACTGTTTCTTTTCAAAATTTTACTTTGTTTAACAAAATCCTTATTGGATTTGCCTTTGAAAGTATCAATTTTATCAGTCCCTCTTGATTTCACGAAGTTTATCTTCCGATCCTTTTTCTTGCTTTCGCCCTGTTTGCCTTTTCTATTCTCTTGGGCGACATGATTTTGTTCACGGGGATCATCAACCTTTGCTTTCAACTTATGAAGATATGGACAATTTCGAATTATATGTCCAATTGTACCACATTCAAAACACATTCTCCGCTCTACAAGCCTCGGAGAAACATGTTGATGACCAGACGGAGAACCAGACACTGAACTTTGTGATCTAGGTGTGCTTGGACCTAAGTCACATCCATTTGTGTGTTGGGTATAATTGTTCTGATCATTTCGTTTTAAAATTCTAACTTGTTTTACAAAATCAATGTTAGATTTATTTTGAAATGTTTCCAGTTTGTCCGTACCCTTTGATGCAACAAAGTTCACCTTCTGTTCTCCTTTCTTGACAGGAGCTCTTTTGTTTTGCACCCTTTGAACCTTAGGTTGCTCAACCTTAGATTGTGGAATTTTAGGTTGTGCAGCCTTAGGTTGAGTAGCCTTAGACTGTTCAATCTTAGGTTGTTGAACCTTTGGTTGTTCAGTTTTAAGCTGCTGAACCTTTGGTGCTTGGGCATTCTTGCTTTGAGCTCTCTTTTCCTGTACCTGCCCCTTACCCTTTCCAGAATTCACTTGTTGTTTTCGCTCAACTGACAGTTTTTGGTTTCCGTATTGTTTTCTAATTACTTCACACGGAACGGGTTCACATTGAGTAACAGTGATTTTGTTACCTTTGTTTCCCAAAAACTTGTCAGTTCTTCCTTCAAAAATTTTCTCAATTAACTCTTGATTTACGTTTTTGATTGGAAAATCCTTGTCAGAATAAATTTTACTGTCTCCCTTGAGCGTATACAACAAGTTATTCTTTTCAATGCTAGGTACATTTGGCTTCATTGCCTTTGGTGTTTCAATCTTACTTGGTTTCACCGGGGGATCACACAAGATGTGATTCTCAATTGGAATTTTAGGTGCAACCAAGTTAGACTGTGGTTTCTCATTTTCTTCAGATTCATCGTCTGAAGAATCAGCATCCTCAATGATCGGAGGACTCTGTTCCTTAACAAACGATGAAGTTTCCACCTTTTCAGACTCAGACTGCCCCGAGGATGATGCACCTGCTTTGAACCCAAGGCCTACTGCAAAATCATCAAGATTGAGTTGCACTGTAGGTTCAAATCGAGGCATCTCCTCGTGATCAGGCATCTTGGAATAGTTGTGATTCATTGGAGGAGGACATGATTTAAATCCTACTCCAGTGAATTTTTCATCCTTCTTTTTCTTTTGCACATCAATAATGTGATCTAAAACATAGCGGGAATTGGAATAACTTTCCAATTTCTGCTTGATTGTTTCACATTCACACTTTGCTGTGGCCAGCTCAACCATCTGTTTCTCAATTGTGTCAATTAAGTTGTTATTAGCATATTGTTTTCTTAAAACAGCCTTTTGAAGTTCAGAAACATCATGCTTAAGTGACTTAATTGTTTCTTTAAACTCTTTTTCATTTTTGGTTAAAAAGAAGTTAGCTTCAGATGCTTTAGCAAGATCCACAATCAATTGTTGATTGTGTTGCAGTGTAATTTCAAGCTTACTTTCCCTTTCTGCATAATCTAAGCATTTCGCACATTCAACAACAGCAGAAATAGAATCAGGTTTAGAATCACATACCTGACTGGAATCACTCTCAGGTGTTGACTTTTCTGCATCAGAATTAATAACCTCCCTTGATGATTCACATTTAGATCCATCCTCGCTTGAACTTGAAGTTGTATCACCCTCAACTGAAGTTGAAACATCTTCATCTGAACTTCCGTCATGTTCAGAACTGTCATCATTTCCCGAGGATTCACCATTGCTTGCATCTTTGACAATTTCTGCATACAACGCCGATTTTGTCTGACTACTGCTCTTTGAATCAAGAGATGATAGTTCTACAGTAGAACGATGGTGTTGTGAACCAACTGGGGGTAATGGATTTCCAGACAAGTCTGTGGTTGGAGCCGGCTTTACAGGAGCTTGTATTGGATTGCCAAACCAATCTGTTGTTCTTTTTGGTTCACTTTGCCTTTGATTGGTAACAGATGCCCACTGATTTGCAGATATCATGGCAGTTGAACGTGGGGTAATAGCCTGCATCCAAGCATTCTTGAAATCTTGATCAGATTGAGAAGTAGATGATTGCGTATTAGATGAATACGGATTCAAAGACCATGCGGATGGATCCCATTGACCGTTTATTCCCATTTCTGCAGTAATTCGAGATGGTGTGGGAGATTCGGCCCTTGATGGAAATACAATTTGTACACGTGTAAAATTTGTACACGTGTATTTTCACTGTCGAAGGATCAACGTTCGAGCACAGATCTTTCGGTCGAAAGATGATTTACAGATCAGTTTCTATCTTTCACAGATTTGATCTTTCGAAGTTTTGTTGAGAAGTGATCTTTCTAGACAAAACAAATAATCTATCGAAAACAATAATTTATTTGCTTATTAGGGCGGTGCTTTGGACAAGATCACAAACAAAAGTCAACTAAATTAATTTGTTTTCTTGGCAGTGCTTTTAATGAATAAAACATCCTTTTGTTTTTGATCTGAGAGTGGGCGGTGGAATGGTTGATGACAATTGGTCAATTTAGGAGGTGCCTAGGGCGGTGATCACACACAAACAAACAACAATTTTATTGGACAAGTTTGGCGGAATGGTTGATGACAATTGGTCCTTCGATATCCTTCGAGGTCCATCCTTCGATGGGTATCTTTCGAGCTCATCGAAGGATATTCATAATCCTTCGATGCCTTATCCTTCGACACCAATAACAACACAGCAACTTTGTCTAGCAACACACACACACAGTCAAACCAACAACCCTCTCGTTTGACCACTTCAAACGAGCGGGTCTATACACGTTCGTTTGACCGTTTCACTAACTATTACAAATTCAGCATAAAATAATAACTAATCTATTCGACAAGCATCGGACACAAAATCTGCATCAACAAATTCCCCCTTGTCCGTTGCTGTCGAATGCTGAAAATGCAATTGCAATCAATCTTCAGCCAAGTATTCATCTTCTCTGTGTAGACAAATTCCCCCTTGACCGATGATCCAGGTAAGTAGCATCCTGATGCTCATTGTATAAGATTTCCCCCTCAAAGTACGCGTATCCGTGTTGAGTGTTGTGCAATTTCCTCAAAAGGATCAATTGACCGATCTTCCGCTGATCTTCCAAAACTCCAACCGGCATATGATAAAGGTTCCATTCTTAAACAACTGCATCAAGTCTTGATCTTCAAGTGTCTGTGCAAAACATTCCACGCTGAACCGTTTGAATCACCAGAAGATCATAAACTCTACCACCTGAGATTGCGTTTAGAATTTTACCGAAGAAATTCAACAAATGAAAAAATTTTTATCCCCCCATTTCTTTGGCAAAATCTCTAAACCTTAACAGATTCTTTCCACTTCAAAGAAACTGTCGTCAAATATTCACCAATTCCCTCCACCAAGCGGAACTGTTGTGTTTGGCCCATAATAGTCGCGTTACCATATTTGTCATTGCATCGGTAACCGTGACTACCCCACATTTTCAAACATCAAGTCTTCATCATCTCTTGTGTTCATCATGCTGCATCACCCCGCGTGTTCCCAAATCCCGTACGAATTTTGATGTTGAAACTTTGAAGCCCGGTATGAATAATCCTTGCGAACACCCGACCCGACTCCAAGTGAATTAAATGATTAACCCCAACACACTGTCTGAGTTCATAAAATTCCACAACATCTGGATCCTTCGAAACACCTGCATCAAACGAAAGATAAACACCAAGATAGCTTCGAAAGATGATCTTTCGAAGTCTTTCGAGCACATGTCACATATCTTTCGAGCATCTTTCGAGCACATGTCACAGATCTTTCGAACACCTTTCGAAGTTGGACATGGCTGATCCTTCGTACACCTCAGACTTGATCCTTCGAAGTCTTTTTGATCCTTCGAAGAACCTTTTGATCCTTCGAAGAACTGATGATCTTTCGAGCACTCCTGTTCATCTTTCGAATCTCCTTGATCGAAGGATGATCTTTCGAGGTCGAAAGTTATCCTTCGATGGTCCTGACACAAGGACAGAAAGTACGACAGGTGTCAGAAAAGTTGATGTGGTAGGTGACCAACTTTCGCAAATTTCGAAGCATGAAAATTTGAAATTTGAATTTTGTTTTATCCTTCGAAATCTGTTCAATCTTTCGATGGACAAAACAGCATCTTTCGAAAATTTGAAGCTGTCAAGAACATCAAGAACACGGTGACGGTGAGATCTGCAGATTTGACGAAAATGCTTGTACACGTTGTTTTGATGAAGAAAACTTGAGTATTTTAGAGAAAAACATAAAACCCAACACCCGGTTTAGCACAGATCTGGATATCCGGGTCCAGATCTGGGTTTTTCTCATTTTCACCTTTTTTACATCTTGAACAAAAACCCACAAAAATCACAGATCTAGAGCACATGTGACTTAGTAAACGGTTAGTTTTACTAAATCGGGCACCATGGCTCTGATACCAATTGTAGGTCCGGTTTCGGGATCCAATCCGTGATTTTCATGATAATGTTCAAAGATGGAAGAGATAAGAGAGGATAAACATAACAAACTTTGTATTAATCCGGTAGTAAACATTACAAGTCGGCCCGGTTACATGACAACCGAACTAATACCAAAGAAGTATACATCCGGGGAGAAACCAAGTGGTGATTTCTCCCGGTGAGGTCTCAGACCTCCATTCTCTCTCTAGCACACACTTGTGCTCTCACTCTTATGTTGCAAATGACAAAGTGTTGGTATTTATACCAAAACAAACACTGCAGGTCGAAGGATCAGACTGACTGGTCGAAACATCATCCTTCGATCAGACAGTCTTCGAAAGATACTCACATACCTCGAATGATATCCTTCGATATCCTTCGAGGTCCATCCTTCGATGGGTATCTTTCGAGCTCATCGAAGGATATTCATAATCCTTCGATGCCTTATCCTTCGACACCAATAACAACACAGCAACTTTGTCTAGCAACACACACACACAGTCAAACCAACAACCCTCTCGTTTGACCACTTCAAACGAGCGGGTCTATACACGTTCGTTTGACCGTTTCACTAACTATTACAAATTCAGCATAAAATAATAACTAATCTATTCGACAAGCATCGGACACAAAATCTGCATCAACATATTTATTTTCAAACACAAACACGACATATATCGTTAATCAAGTCTTTTCAAGACTTACTAGTTATTATCGACAATAAACGAAACTTAGCAAGTATAACTTCTTCGTTTCCTTCAAGTTAATAACTACCGTCGAATCGTTCGGTCAACAATTCGGTAGAGCTCGGTAACACGTAGATTAGTTACCGCATTAATTAGAAACTTATAAGAATATTCCGTGTTAGGAATATTGTAGAACGCACGCTAGCGAGTCTCGTCTTGGTGAGTTCATAACCCCACCTTTTCACTGTTTTACATTTTTCTAAATGTTTTCGGGGTGGAAAGACATGCACATTTTGCAAAGCATACAAGAATTACATATTCATAAACCATTTTACAAGCAAGTTTTAACAGACACAAATGGTTTACAAAAAGCTTATGTTTTATACCGGTTTTTCAAACAAGCGTATTTTTCGAAATATGCATACACACAAATTCTAGTTTTCTAAACTACGGGAAAATACAAATACAAGAGTTTTAAAACACATGAGTTATGGAATGATGGATACAAAAACAAGAAGCACTCTTGGTGATAACTAGTACCAAGTATGATGCGTTTTGAGGAATGATACGAGAAATCGTGCCACGAATAGGGTACCATAAGCACCATTAATCGTGTACATACTTAGACCGCAGAACAAAAGGTTAGATCTAACGGGTGTCAAGGCAGCCACACTCTCATTGAGAACGAGTACCGAGTAATGCTTTTGTGTCTCAGTCGTGAATCGACAACTAGAAATATGCCTATGGTTTGGTGACTTCCTATGTCGTGTCACATGTTAATGGCCTTGCAACCCATTAACAACCCTGATACATACAAGAATACCTTATTTATACAAGATTCATACCATAAGAATACTTGATTTATACGAGAATACTTGATTTATACAAGAATACTTGATTTATACAAGAACACTTGATTTATACAAGATACATACCATGTTTTCATACAAAGTTTCCATACAACATGACAAGAAAATGATTTTAAATTCGTTTTCTCAACAATACTTCAAAAACCGGTTATTCAAAAAGATTTGTTTCAAATCTTTTACAAACAAACTATGAACTCGCTCAACTTTATGTTGATTTTTCGCATGTTTCTTTCTCAGGTTGCATTTCTAGACAAGGCACGGTTGGAATAGGAGAACCATGAAGAGTCGAGTACTTAGTGGCGTTCATTTTCTAAAGGACTTAGATTATTTGCTTCCGCTGTGCAATGAAGATACCAGTCCAGTCACGCCAATGCTCTGATATTTCGGGGTGTGACACAAACCTCCTTTTTCTTTTGTTTTAATGAGTTTATCCCATCTGACCCATCTCATCTTATGAGAGTCGCCATTCTTTCCCCAAACGAAGTCTCTCTGGATCTTCTCTATTTTCTTCAGAGCCGACGAGGGGGCCTTAAAAATCGATAAAAAATACAAGGGGAGGCTGCCCAAAACTGACTTGGCAAGAGTAACTATCCCCGCAAAAGAAAGCGATTTTGCCTTCCAACCGGCCAATTAGGGATTGATAAATTAGTCTCTAATACATAGTTTTATGACTTATTACATAGTTTTATGACTTATTTGTCAGTTATTGATGATATTAAGGATTGATTGGCATGCAACTTATGTTAGTGGTAGTAATTATTTGCTAACATTTTAACACCTTATCTAAGTATACACCATATAAGGTTTTGGAGGAAAGATATATATCAATTGCAGTTGAAGAAAAGATTCTCCAAAGGGAACACACCTAAAGTCGAGCCTTCATCTCTTTGACTGAACGGAAGTTCATACCTGAGCTCTCAAGGTCTCGCACTAACCCAGATTACAGATATCAAATTGGTATACTCACCTGTAAGACTGAATCTAGGGAATTTTGATACGGGAGTATATTCTGAGGTGGGACACACGAATAAGTTTAAGTCCTTAAAACATTAACTCGTATCTCGATTCAGTTGAACTTTGTGTGAAAATTTAAGTGGATCAGTATACTGACAATCTAAGTGAATCTTTTAGAACTTAAAGTGTTTAAAGCTCAACGGTACTAGTGATTTGTTATAAACTGATATGATCCTCTGACACAAACTCAAACAAAAATACTTTCTGTAAATATGTTTGTAAATATTTCTTTCCTGCTTTATGTTTCAGAAAAATACAAAAAAGATTTTGATTTCATTTTAGTTTCGACAACCGATGTCAATGACTGAGTTTCAAAATCTGAGTATGTTGAATGTGTTTCTGAAAATAAATAAGTTCATTAATTTGAAACTTGAAGTTTTTAATTAAAAAAAAAAACAGTTTGTGAAATCTCCAAGGTCATTAATTTGGACTTGGATGATTAACTGTGAGGGATTTGGATTCTTAAATCGTCAAATCTATGAAGTTTGTTGATAAGGGAAGTGGAGTCAAGTTAATCCTGGATATATTCATATTATTATATTTTAGAGCCAGGTTCTTGATTCAAAAGTTTTTAAGAGCCAGGTCATCAATCCTGGATGTTCAAAACATTTTCACCTATAAATGTTTGAGAATTTACAGATGTTGTACCAGACTACGATCCTGATAGCCGAGTCTAAGGGGGATTCTGAAGACGAGCTCAAAGCTTGTAGCCGGAAAGCCAGGTGTCGATCCCAAAAGCACGGAATCTTGACGAAAGTGGGAGCCTGAAGAAAAGAGTCTACTGAAAGGGGGGGCTGAAGGTGAAGACAGATCCACAGGGATTCTGTTCGAGCAAGAGGGAGTCTGTGTTGTTGAAGATGTGATAAAGCTTCAAGAAGACTTAGAGAGAGAGAGAAAGACAAGACGCTATGAGATTGACTGCGGCAATATCCAAGGGGGAGTCTGTTAGTGCAGTAATGTCTATCGCCTCCGTCAATCAGTCCGTAGCAGAAGTTAGAATAAACATAGCCATATATTGTAATATTTAGGGAAAAGGCAAGGTGGCATTATGGTAATTAATGAGAACTCTCATTAATTCCATGGCCTATAAATAGAACCCTTATGTTTAGCATTAGGAACTTTTGCCATTTGCATACTTGAAGAGCTTTGGAGATAGAGAGAGAAAGGAAAAAGGTGATTCACGTGATTGTACGATTTCATATCTTTGAATAGAATCACAGATTTTAGTACGTTCATTTGTTCGGTCCATGTATGTGTACCGATTCCGCATGTCACACGTATCGGTTCGCAATCGTTCGGGAGTTAAAAACCGATCCTACATGCATTAGGAGGGCACAACGATTTATGGAAATTACAGGTAGACAGTGTCTTGAAGGTTCAGATATGAAGCTGGGATTTGATAAGTCGAAGGTTACATGCTTCCGATGTAAACAAAAAGGTCATTTCAAAAGAGAGTGTGTTAACCAGGAAGTGAATGAGCACGTCAATCCATTTCATGACGATTACTACAAGAAGGCTATCTATCATAAAAACAATGAGCAATCGTCCAAATCAAATCTAAAGCAAATTGGTGAAGGATCATCAAGAGAAAAGACACAAGCTTTAGTGACAATTCAAGATGACGAAGGATTTAACTCGAACAAATATCTTCCAAAAGAAAAGCTTGCATTGGTTGCACAAAAGAAAACTATTCAAGAGAAAACATATAGAGAAAGACGAATTGCAGATATCAAGTTGGATGATTAGCAAGCAGCTTATGATGATGCTAGAAAAATGGGCAGATGGGATAAAAAGAGAGAATGCTACATAGAACGCGAAGGAAATCCGGTTGTAGATTCGAGTGAGGTGGTTTATGACGATCTACTAGAATTAATTATTTTGTCTGAAGAATATTACTCGAATAGAGATGCAGATAAAGATTACGTCCCGAATCTGGAAAAGAAAATCAGAGAAGTGATGACAACGAGTTTGAGAAAGAGAGATGAAAAGAGGCTTAAGAAAAGTGTTGAGAAGATGGTGGATGAATTGAAGAAAACAGTAGGAGAAGCTGGTGAGGAAAGTCAGAAAAAGACGGATGAGAAGCTGAAGAAACTAGCAGAGGAAGCTGTTGAAGAAAAACAGTAGGAGGTTGATGAGAAACAGAAGTAGATGGCAGAAGAAGCCAAGTTGCCAGAAAATGCTGAGGTAATAACTCAAACTAAATCTTCGGAATCATTAAATAAAGTTGATAATAAAACTGATGATCAGTGCAAGAAATGTGTGGAAATATGTAGTGCTTGTACTAGAAAAGATGAAAAATTTAAAATCAGAGATATGAAATTTACTGAAATTGAAAGAGTTTTCAAAGAAAAATGTAAAGAAATGTTTGAAAATGAAAAAGTTTTAAAAGAAAACGATGTAAAGCTGACACAAAAATGTAAGGTTCTTGAAAAAGAAAATGAGATTTTGAAACAAAAGTGTTCAGCAATGACAGAAGAATGTTTACAAAAAGAAAACGCGTTTCAAGAAATGAAAAAGGAATATGATTCAATAAAAATTGCATATCAAGTTACAAAAGAGTCATACGAAGCTGTGAAAAGCCAAATGAAACTTGTTCAATAGAGACTTTCACAATGTTCTGAAACGTCATAAATGCTTAAAACCAATATGAAATAAAACAAGTAGTTAATCAGTATATTGAAGAGGTTGCTGAGCTTAAACGTAAGATGGCTGAATTAGTACAAGATAATAACAAATTAGATAGTTATCATGCTTCTTCATATGTTCTTGAACGTATTTTCAACATAAAACCGGATGATAAAGATTCTAAGAGAAACAAGAAAGGTATTGGGAGAACCGTGAAAACGAATGAGAACACCAATCAAAACCATTTTTTTTAATACAACCCTCATTGAAATTAAAATACAACATCAAAAAAAGAATTTACAACATCAAATAATTCATTTATCCTCTTAAAAGCACTCTTATTAGATTTTTTACACATGTGTAAATATAACAAATTTACACATGTGTAAATGGCAAACTTACACATGTGTAAATTTTCTTTATTTACGAATATACGAAAATTCAAATGTGTAAATTTAATTTCGAAGATTTTATTCAGATAATAATGCTAAGTGTAAAAATAAATTTTGAATTTGAATTGTTTTTGACCAAGTTTTCATGTTTTTTTATTCGTTCTCACGGTTCTCACAGTATTTAGCGTTCTCATTTAAACCTTCCCCTATATATATATAGAAACGGAATCAGGAGAAAACGGTAGAAAGTGTGAGAACGCTTCCTGGCCTAACACGTGTCACGCCGCTTAGAGAAAGGCGGAGGGGCTTTTTTGTCCTTTCATATTTCTTTTTTATTAACGCGTGTCCCTTCATCTTTCCATCTTTTTGGCGTTTATTAAATACGCGGCGTTTTTATTGTTTTTAGATCAGAACTATAGTAAACATTTTGGCGTTTTAAGTATTTGTTTTGGCGTTTTTATTGATTTAAAAAACATCAGTAATTTTCTTTGATTTTTATAATATTAAGTGTTTTGCCATCTAGGATTCAGGCCTATAATGTGACAAGCAATTATGGCGTTTTGAAAAGATAAATATGTTTCAATTTTCCATGTAGTGGCATTAATATAACTTTAATGTTTTTGGCAATAAATGATACTGTCTCTTTATTTTACTGTTTCTTTCAATTTTCATCTGTCATTTAGTGTTGATTTTTCCTATAATACTCTGTTTGCATTTTTGGTGTTTAATATAGCATCCTCGTACTTTGCTTGCATTCGTTCTCACACTATCAGACGTTTTGATGTTTGTAGATTTTGGCTTTTTATACTCAATTTTTTTAAAATAGCAGAGAAGTAGATGGTAAACAACACATAATTACATAACAAACAATAGATAATGAAAAAAAAATAAAAAATTACAATCTAATTTCTCATTCAAATGTTCACTGTCATCAGCCTCTTCTACTTTAACCTTTTTGGCGTTTTTGAACCTGTTTTTGAATGCCTTATGTAGATCCTTATTTTCCTACATAACGGTCGTATTTAGAAGATGCTTATTTTTTGTGGCATCCTTTATGGTGGGTGGTTATATACTTTGTTTGATGACATGTTGAAGATCAATGCCTGCTCTAATGTATTAATCCCTTCATGCCATCTATATATCCATCAAGAACAAAGTGGCATGATGTCATATCAGTGTCATCAGTCTCTTTGTCTTGAATATTTGTCCATCTCATTCAGCAAAAGATTATAGAGATACCCAACTCAGAGAAGAATCCATTCAGTGAAACTTCATTCAGATCAATACTCAATATAACAGAATCGAGGTTCTGAATCTGTGGCTTTTTTAAGTATTTTTTTTTTGGCGTTTTAAAGTGAATGGTTTCTAGGGAATATGGCGTTTGTTTTCTGGTTTTGTGATAAGTTGTTTGTGCAGAGATATCTCTCTTTATAGGATGTTTTTGGCGCGTAGTTTAGGCGGGATTTTATTTATAATAAATGATATTAATAAAGTAGCCGTCTTTTCAATTTTACTGTGTATTTTTACTGTTTTTTTGTTCAGCTTTTTCAGGTTTGGCGTTTTTGAATGGGTTTTAGTAGTTTTTGGCTTTTTTATTTTTTTTCATTTTTAGCTTTTTTTAATTAATACTTCTGTAAGTTACTTTCATTATAGTTTTGGTGTTTTTGTCGTTTTTACTCCATCTATGGCGTTTTCATATGCATTTTGACTGTTTTGGCGTTTAATTAAGATAATGTATTTTTTATTCTAAATTTAAAAATACATAGGAAACAACAGAAAAATAAAATAAAAAAAAAAACAATTAATCTTCCAAATCTTCAGTGTCATCAGTCTCTTTCTTCTTTGAATCATGTTCGCTGGTGGTTTGGCTTAGCCATGCTTGTGTTTTTGTGGCCATTTGGAAAGTCAAAATGACATGATTTTTTTTTGAATATGTATCTTCAAACAACTCAGTAGTGTCATTCGTCTTTTCATGCCATTAAAATATTCATCAAGAACAAAACACAAAAAATGACATAAGTCTGACCCCAGCATCTTTTTGTTTATAATTTGTCCATCTCATGCAGCAAAATGTTATTTTAGTCACAACACCTCATGGAAGAATGCATTATCCGACACTTTGGCGTAGAACAATATTTTGAATATACAAAAAACGATTTTTGGCATTTTTGGCGTTTTACTGAGGAAATAGTGTATCTGAAAGAACCGTCGATCTTTTGGAATCTTTTTGGCGTTTTCTAAGATGAATGGTATATAGTAGAAAATATGGCGTTTTTGAGTAGTTGTGTTTGATGTTTTGGGAATTTTGGCGTTTGTAAGTTGAATGGTATATAGTGGAAAATATGGCGTTTTTGAGTAGTTGTGTTTGATGTTTTGGGAATTTTGGTGTTTGTAAGTTGAATGATATATAGTGGAAAATATGGCGTTTTTGAGTAGTTGTGTTTGATGTTTTGGGAATTTTGGTGTTTGTAAGTTGAATGGTATATAGTGGAAAATATGGCGTTTTTGAGTAGTTGTGTTTGATGTTTTGTGAATTTTGGTGTTTGTAAGTTGAATGGTATATAGTAGAAAATATGGCGTTTCAGGTTCTGGGGGATGTGTTTTTATTTCTTGGATGTTTTTTTGTTTATATAGCGATGTGATTTGGTCCGTATTGGCGTTTTATTCATCATTATGGCGTTTTGGTATAGAGGTGTAAAGACGCTTTTACCCTTAATGATGCGCGTCCACGTAAGAAAATTGATGTTATTTACGAAAACGCCACCGCGCCAATCTAGTCCATAGATTGTTTTAATCGGACGATCGATAAGCGTTCTCACACTTTCTACCGTTTTCTCCAAATCCCAACCATATATATATATATATATATATATACATATACGTGTGAGAGAGAAGGAATAATGTTCACGTCGTTATAATCTTCATGGGGGAGGCCAGAACCCGTTGTATGTCGCCGCCCAGGGCGGTGTGCGACGGCGCTATGGGGCATTATAAGAGGGGGAGGCGCCATATCACCCGTGAGTACGGATGGACTTAGGGAGATGGAATAGAGGCAATAGCCGACCTAAATACCAATCACAAGATATGGTTTGCGAGTAATACTCAATAAAATTATTAATATTTGTTTATATGGTTTGCCAAATGTTGTGTACGTTACTATGGTTATATGACTTAACCTAGAAATATGTTTTGCATATATAAAGAATATTCATATTTGATTATGAAAACTTTGATATTCAACTCGCTCTGCAATGCGCGGGTAACATCAACTCATTCATCATGAATCATCAAACCATTTAGGATGGGTAGCGTCAATTCGTTCATCCTGAATCATCAACCCATTTAGGATGTGTGCGGGTTGACAAGATAGGTAGGATTTTCATTTTGTTTATATGATTAAAAAACTTAAATACTGTCATTTTTTACTTGTGCAAAATTGTGGTTGAAAATATACTAAATTATCGGTTTTTAACTTGTTCTGCAAAATTGTGGTCGAAAATTTACAAAAATTATAGGTTTTTAACTTGTTCGACAATATGACATTTAAAATTACATATATTTATTGAAGTTTTGGAACCATTCGACACCCGTGACTCTCGCATCGGTACCATCAATTCTGTAGTACAATAAATCCGGTGCATGTCAAAACAACAAAATAATAATTGTTTTCTTCTTATCGATCTTTTATGTGAAATGAAAAGTGATCAATATTTATACTTATGATATTTCACTTTAGCTTTCTCCAAAAGTTGCAATTTATAACAGCAAAAGCTTTACAAAAGGGAGAAGTACATGTAGATGATATAAACTTTAAGATTATATTTATTACAATTATAATCTTTTGTTGAAAATTAAAATCAATAAATTTTCTTTATAATTGTAATTCACGAAATATACATAGTTGAAAATAATTTTTCATATATTTAAACATGTATATTATCATAATTTCTTAAAGAATATCATAAATTATCTATTTGAAGGCCATCTATACATGAATAGCATGACCACCTTTATCTAATAATTGCACACCATTTGGAATTTAAAAATGATTCATGTTAGAAACAAAAAGATAATAAATATTTTTTTTGAATGGCAAAAAGATAATAAATAATAACTAAAGTTTTTCAACATATTTTATATAAACGTTAAATAAGAATTATTAACTTCTAAACAAATTAAACATAGATGATATCATTTCTAGCAATCAATATCCACAAATTTAATTATATAAAAGAGCCGAAAAACCCAAATAACTAACGAACATAATATTGCCAATTGCCAATTATATAAACCAATACATATTATATAACACTCAAATTTTCAAGAAATGTTACCAAGAATTATTTGGAATAATCATTTAAAAAACAACTTTAAGTCCCTTTTGGGAGCATTTAAACCTAAGAATCACATATGAAATAAACCTATAAACCAAGATAAAACACAACATAATCACAATATTCTTCCATTTACCATCCTCCTCAAACCCTCCTGTTTCCCTTAGAACATCTTCACCACTCACTAAACACTTCCCAAACAAATACTCCAAACACTTACCCTCACCACCAGAGAACTCATTCATTAACAACCCTTCAAATGGATACTTAAACAATGAGATATAATGCATGAATATCCAGTACTTTGGCATGCCTTGTTTCGACACGAAATAGCCCGAAAACAAGAAGAAAGACCCCATAACACCCGATATAACCGAGTTTCCAACGATGAAATTCGGTACCAATGCACTAAAACACACCACCACTGAGTTTGCAGTGTAGAGAATTAGCCATATGAGTAGTAGAAACCACGAAAACGCCAAGACATTAGGGTTTAACCCGACTAACCAGTATAACGGGGTCGCGAATAGTATTGCTAGAATAAGCAAAAACGGCAAGTATACTAGCCCGTTCGCGATCGCGTACGACGAAACTCGATAACTTCCGCATGAAGTTTCTTTCATGAGTATTTCCTTCTCTTGCAAGAAAACAGGCAGGGCTTCCACAGTTGTTGATAGCAAAAATGTTAAAATGAAAGCAAATAAACCTACCCTTTCTTGTGCTCCAAGCAAGTCCATGTCAAGATTGTAAAAAATCGACCCGAGAATCAAACCTGATACCAGCATTTGGAGTGTTCGACATGCGAAAAGCTCTTTTGTCCGCGAAATGTTCTTCCAGAATCGATGTGTCAAGATTATGGTTTCGCAGAATCTTGAATTTGCGAAACCGTCTCGAATTATTAGTTCTTGTTCATTGTGTTCTTCTTGTTCATGGTCAAGGTCTATGACCTTTGATTGTTGAAAGAGTTGTTGTAAAGTGAACTTACCTTGAATCATTTTGTTTGTTGAAGGAGTTATGTTTTCTTCAAGATTTGAAGTCTTTTGGTTCTTTTGTTGTTGTATAATATCAATTGAGTCTATTGCAAACTCAATAACGTTAACATGGAGAGGTGGTTCAAGCCCATTGAGCCGTAACGAACGGTTTAGTTCATCAATAGATCCTTGGTGCAAAACGGTGCCGTTTGCTAAGAGTAGTATGGAGTTAAAAAGCTTGATGATTCTAAACCCTGGCTGGTGAATGCTAAGGACCACGGTCTTGCCTCGGGTTTCAGCCATGGTCTTGACCATGTCTATGATCTGGAACGCGCAGTTGCTGTCCAACCCGGAGGTGGGTTCGTCTAGAATCACCACCTCTGGGTCGTGAACAACTGCGACACCAATAGAAACCCTACGCCGCTCTCCGCCTGAAATCCCACGAACCCTATCATCCCCAACACGTGCATTTGCCACGTGTGTCAACCCGAGCTCATGTATCAGCAACTTGACTCGTGAAGTGAGCTCGGGTTGACCAAGATTCAGGCGGAGCTTAGCGGTAAAAACTAGGGTTTCTTCTACAGTTAGCAGAGGGAACAACGTGTCCCTCTGCGTAACATACCCTGATATCTTCTTGAATCTTGTCTTGTCCACGGGTCTCCCGTTAACATAAATTGATGCCGTTTGTGGGGTGAGTTTTCCGGCGAGAATCTCGAGAAGAGACGACTTTCCGGCACCGCTGGGGCCCACAATGGCAAGGACCTCCCATGGTTTTGCATGGCAGCTTACTTCGCGGAGAACCCGGCGGGGGGAGTTGTGATCCGAATTGGATTGTTGGTTTTTATTGAAGATGTTGAAAGAGGGTTGAGGGTAGATTGTGTAGTTGATGCCGGTTGCTTCAATGGCACAACCCTTTCTATTCATTTGGAGTGAAATCTTTTTATGGTGTGTGGTTTCAAGTGGTATTTGCTTATGGATTTATGAGTACTTGTAAGCTTTCTTTGGAGCCTTTCACATCAGAGGACGTACTCCTTTGTCCGTAATCTTGTTGTTTTCTATCATTCTATGTGTATATATTTATATATAGGATAAAAATGTATGTATATATGTGGATGTATAAGTATGTATATGTTGTATGTATGTACCTATTTCATTTAGGTGCAAGTAGAAATGACAATGCATCGTTCACATGCAACCAGCAGCAACTTATTTTCGAGGTTTCAGGCCATGCAAAAAACAAAAGCATTCACGTGAAATATGCAATCTCTTCATTGGTTTGTAAATTGTAAGTTTGTAACCATCTCTCCACATGCTTCTATGCTCAAGTCTCCATTTTTTTAATATTCTATCCAATTAGTACAATGCAATTATGTTTTGAAATTAATTATATATGTTCACGTTCATTTCAGAATAAAAAAAATATATTTATTAGTGCAAAAACCGTATAATAATGCACTTGTAAATAATGAATAGAAGATAATCAAAGTAGTAGAAGCGTGAAAAGAGCATAGTAGTTATATAACCGTATTATATATCAAATCTAAAACAGTTACAAGTGAATTATATATACAATTCTTATAGTTTCAACACACTACTGTTTCTTAAATGTATGCTATACACGTTTATATTGTTCAAATATATAAAAGATTACTAAGGGATTTAGTAATCCGAAATTTGCATCTGTATATGACATAAATTATAATTCATTTAAGTTATAAGCTTAATAAATTATCCTTAACTTCTTTATTTTAAATAGCGCTCATAACTTTGATTTGACTAATTAATTATATGCTCACTGTTGTCTTTGCATTTTATACCATCTGTTCTATACAAGTTGCAGATAAACAATGTTTGGTGTGAAAATATTTTCAACTACAACTCATAAAAATAATACAAAATACAGTTGTGGATGAGTATGAGTAGACAATACACAAATTACAAATATCGATCAGAGCCATATTTAAACATTTTATATTACATATATGTGAAATCTGAAATCAGACTTGTCCTTTACAAAAGAAAATACGAACAACTTTCTGTAAAAATGATTAAAAAAAATCTATAGCTAATATACAGGTATGGAGAAGATTCAAATTATTTAAATATTAGGTTAAATGAAATAGAAAATAAATAAAAAATAAAATATAATAATAAAGCAAATTTGTTTTTATTATGCAAAGAATTTTGAAGGCATGAGTGATTGAAAGAACCCGTGAGTTGGGGTCACATGTCTCTTTAGATATGTGGCTGGAATTGCTCAAACCTTATTTTTCTTGTAAATGATATTATATTTATAATACTAGCTATTTTATATTGTTATTATATCCTATGTAACAAATAATGCAACAACAGCTTAACATGCAAACAATATTTTGTTGAGGATGAGAAACAATCTTTCAAAGTAATGGTCGACTAACCAGGTAAGAATTTAAGAGCTAAATAGGTTTAGTGCGGATTTAGTTGGGTTAACTTGGGTTAGATTGTGTTGTAAGTATATTAACTTTGTACAAACAGTTCGTAAACTTTAATAAGGATTTAATTTTTAATATATGTATTAATACGTCCGATCATGGTACCATCAAGGTCTCGTACAGACTACCACGCTGTCAATGACGATAACAAAGTACCTTATCATCGTGTTCTAGCTTTTGATTAACGATTTTTTTCGGCTGGTAAAATTTAACATTTCTGAATGTATGCTTAGACCCCGTAGTGGGGCGTTTTTTTTTTTTTTAAATTAAAAAAAAAACGCCAAATAACGCCCAAGCCCCATTACACCAGACGTTTTTGAGCGTTTTTTTTCGAAAAAAAATTCGTTTCGCGTTGTTTAAACAACGCTTTGAACATTTTGACCGGCCAATCAATAACTCCCAACGGCTAGTTAACGGCTATTTCTTTATTTTATTATTTTTTTTAAACCTTTTACCCATATATATATATATATATATAGGGGAAGGATAAATCGAAAACCCACTTGAGTTGAGAAAACTCAGAAAACCTTTGTAAAAAAACCATGTAAACTCAAGAAACATTTCTAAAAAAAATAGGAAATGTAATATACATATATTTGAACATTTTTAAAAAAGAAACACAAAAAAACACCAAGTAGTTTTTTTTTAAAAAATGTTACAAAATTTCAGGTTACATAATATATATGTCAAAAAAAAATGTAACATACAAATTTTCAACATTTAAAAAAAAATAGTAAGCGTTTTTTACATTTTTTTTATAAATAGGTCCGTGTACATTTATATTACATTTCCTATTTTTTTAGAAAAAAATAAAAATGTTACATAGGGTTTATTTGGGTTTTCTCAACTCACATGGGTTTTCGATTTATCTTTCCCCTATATATATATATATATATATATATATATATATATATATATATATATATATATATATATATATATATATATATATATATATATATATATATAGGGTAAGGTTCATGCGAGAACCACCTTTATTGCGAGAACCGCGAGAACCAATGTGAACAGGGGGCAATACTATAAATATATAACAAAATTGAAATTAAGTGTCTCCTCCTAAACACCTGACATTAAGAGCCTCCTCCTAAACACCCACGTCTGATACTCCTAGACTTCAAAATTCGTCATCTCAGTTCACATCCGTCACTCCAGATTCTCCAAAATTCGTCATCTCGATCTTACCATTCATCATTTATTCGTAGTATATTCGAAATTAGGGCACAAATAAAAGAGTCATCGAGCATATATTCGTTATATATGCGAAATTAGGGCAAAAAAGAACAGAATCATTGAAGATTGTGGCATAATTAGGGAGAATTTGAAGAACAAACGTCCAATAAACTGCCATAACCTAGTTATTGTCGGAATATCCAGCGTTATTACCAGGGGCGCAGCTTTGAAGGTGTTCGGGGGGGCGCCCGACCCCCCGAACTTTTCGCTCAGTAGTGTTATGTATGTACGTTTCGTATAGAAATTTTTAAGTATATACGTTTTCGACCCCCCGGTTTAAGATACCCCTGAATGTAGGTGAAGGTGATGATAAGATAACATGAATTTTTCTGATAGAAGGAAACAAAAATTCCGGTCAAAAAACTTGCAGCGACAACTTGGTAGAGTTTGAAGAAGAAGATGTTATATTATATTAAATGTAGGCATTGGGAATAATGAACTAAAAAAATAACTCTCTGTCAAAGTCATAATTAACATATTTTCAGTCAAACTTTCTTTTTTTTTTTTTGAACGGCCAACGAATCCTCCAAATGGGCTACTGGCGAAATTCACCACATCGGGATACACTCGCCTTCCGAACCGGGGAAAACCCTCACCTAGGGCCGAAGCCCGTGAACACTCGCCCGAAGGCACGACAGTGCGGTGAGGTAAAACCCGCTCAGTTCAAGGATCGAACTAGCGATCGCCGCCTACTCGCCTAGTCTCCCATCATCACCAGGTGCCGCAGAAACTAAATGCTAGGGGTAGAAATTGAACTTGGGTCACTTGGAACACAAGGTCTCTCCCTTACCACTCCACCACTAGCTCATTGGCGTCAAACTTTCTTAATACTTTACTTTTTTTCTAAAGGTAACTTTCTTAATACTCAACCAATTTATTTTATTTAATTTATTGTATACTACTTGTCTGCTTTATTTATTTTTTAGTTATTTGTTTATCATTATATTAAGTTTAGCTTTAATTTACTAATAAAATTTCGGTTCTTTTTGTTGTTGAATATATTTTTATCACAAATCAAATATTATCTATAAAATTTCTAAATAACATTTAAAGTTTTATATAAACCTATTTGATACCGTTCTCGTATATGTGATATACCCGTTAATAAAAAAAAATTGGTAATTATCATATGTTTTAGGGCTGCAATATATGTTATATAGGTTCAAATTAGGGGTGAAATTGGGGCCGAATTTCTGTCCTAAACTTGTTGAATCTTTTTGTAATTATGTCTATTTTTATTTGTTTAATCTTAATGTGATTTAGATAGAAATTAGAGCTTAAATTTAGGGTGATTTGTTAACTTGTTGTGTTATTAGATTATGCTACAGGAAAGTATAAAAGCATAACTTCTTTTTTTTTTTTTTCAAAAGAAAGAATGAAGAACAAAAAGAGGGAACTGATGATGAAGACGGGCATAACTATATTTTTTCATCCAGGTGAACCGGGTACCCACCTTCCTCTCATTTTTAATGTTTTGGTGTCTTTGTTCAGTTGTTTGTTAAACAATGTTTACTTTTTAATGTTTGAAAAGTTTTTTATTTGATATTAATATTTGACCCGACCCGATCCGACCCGAATCACCGGCATCCAACCCGAACATATCCCCTCGAAACAAAGCGATAGAAAAAAATTTTTAGGCCCAGTAAAAGTTATTTATTTGATATTAATATTTGACCCGACCCGACCCGACCTGACCCGAATCACCGACATCCAACCCGAACGTATCCCCTCGAAACAAAGCAATAGAAAATTTTTTTAGGTCCAGTGACTTCCGACCCCCCGGAGGAAATTTTCAAGCTTCGCCACTGGTTATTACACCGTTCCGTGAATTTGTAAGTTTATACACTTTGTTTTGCATATTTATATGTTAGCATGAAGCTTAATCACCGATTCAGATCTTTTATATGTGAATATGAGGCTTAATCTTCGTTTCTTATATGCATTAGTGAAAATGGTGTGATGTATATAATTTTTGAGGGATTAGGGGCGATTGTTGTGTGATAGCACAATCTGTAATGTGGTAGTTATGTGCTTTTTTGTATGTAATTTTGTTACTGATTAATGTTAAATATGATTGGTGGTAATACGAAATTGGATTTGTTACGGGTTAGGGTTTTTTTTAAGGAAGCAAAACTGTTGATAAGGTCAGTCCTGTTAATGCACATGTGCATAGTTATGCACATATGCATATTTTGCCATATTAGTTTAAAAGGGTCAGTCATATTAATGAAAATACGTATATTTATGCACATGTGCATAATTTGCTAGAATAGGTTAATAAGGTCATTCCAGTTAAATTGTCCGCGCTTGGTACGTGGAAACAAATTGCCAATATTTCCAACGATTTTGCAGGTTTGGGGGTGGATCTAATGTCGTTTTTAAGCGGGCTCAGAAAGTTAAGTAACATTCTGGAAGGAAGTATGGTTGGGTGACCAGTCGTTATGCAGCAGGTACACACTTTTATATGCGCTGGAACGCCGCAAATCAGCGTGTCTACAAGAGCGGATGGGGGTAGAAAACGGACAACTAACGCTGCATCTCCAATGGTCTAGGCTGCAACTTAACCAGTCTGAACAGGCTGAGTTGTCGGACTTAACCTATGCAGCGAATGCGGTCTCTTTTGAGGTGGGTCCAGACAGATGGATGTGGTCTCCGGAACCCTCAGGGTTATTTACAGTTCGTAACATCAGGAAGATAATCGAGGAAAAGTCGTTTCCAAATGATGGTTTCGGGTTCTTTTGGAACAGATGGGTGCCGCTAAAAATAAATTTATTGGTTTGGAGGCTTGTTTTGGATAGACTACCAACAACAACGAATCTTAGTAGAAGAAATGTCCAAATTCCAGCCCTTGATTGCAAGATCTGCCATGACGGGGACGAAACAGCGAGCCAACTTTTTTTTTTCATGCAGACTGGCTCAAAGTCTATGGGATTTTGTCGCTGAATGGTGCAAGTTGGGATCAATATTCGTGCTAGATCTGAAGGATTTTGTGTATCTGCATCAGTGCTACTGCGGATCTAAAAAATAGAAACAGGTTATGATCTCAATCATTCAGATTATGCTATTGTTTATATGGAGAAACATGAATGATGTTTTTAATAGGAAGCAAACGAATCTGACACGTGTGAAGGAGGAAGTTAACACGCCTGGGTTTGTTTGGATAAAAAAATAGGGCAAAGTGCAACGCTTTAAGTATCTGTTTTTTATCAGTAACACTCGGTAAGGATCTGATTATTACCAGTAGATATATATATTGTTCTTTAGGTATCTGTTTTTTATCAGTAATTTTGATTTCCATCAATGATTTATATGAATGTGATTCAACTCGTTGATCTGTTAACTGTGCTTGTTATGTTATCGCACATATCTTATACAGTGCCATAGCCGACCTAGTATGTATATATGAACCAAATAAAGTTAATAATATCATTCATGTGCATAGTGAGTTTGAGCAGATTTGTTTAGGATACGTGTATATGATTTTGGGTAATTAGAAAATGCTGGTATTGTTGTTTTAGATAATGCACATGTGCATAGTGAACTTGTGAAGTTTTGTGTAAGATACGTGGTTTTGTGTAATTAGGATATGATGGTGTTATTGTGATTTTGTGTAATTAGGATATGATGGTGTTATTGTTTCATGTGATTCACATGTGCATAGCAAACATGAGCAGCTTTGTTTAATATACGTGTATATGATTCTGTGTAATTAGATTTTGTTGATGTTGTTGTTTAAATTGATGCAAATGTGCATATTGAATTTGAGCACATAACATTAAACTTTACATATGGATTGATTTTAAGCATCATTATAAGAATATGTGATGCACATGTGCATATAGATGCACGAATTCATATCGTTACAGTGATAGTGATGAAAAAGGTTGTTTAATGCACATACTAATTGAAATTGCATGTTTGATTATATTATGTTTCAATTATTATTGTAGGCAAAAAAATGGAAAAAGAGAAGAAAATAACACTTTTGTTGAGATCGAATGACAAAGGGGCAACAAAACTGCCAGATGATAAGGAAGGTGATGATAAGGAAGGTGAATACAAAAGTATTAATTGAAAAGCCAAAGAAGGTTGGTTATTAGTCGATGATGCAGTTGGTAATATATGCACATGTGCATCCAATTGTTACTTTCTGTTGAACGATGTTCTTTGATGTCACGTGCAGTTACGGCAGGATAAAGAAATACAAGGAATAGGACAAGTAGACGAATGCACGATGTGATGGATCTTATGTGATGGATGATAAGGGCGATAAGACAGTGGAAAACATTAATGAAAGAAAGTTGGATAGAACGATGTTATATTGAAAATTATGGTTGTTTTTTGTATGATGGTTTATATGTTAGTTATTTTCTTTTAACGATAATTTATATTTGTTTATTGGACGATGACAACTATGTGATTGTTAATTCCATAATTTGATGTAATATGGTATAGTATATGTTGGAAATGCACATGTGCATAAGGTGACTTAGTATGCATAGTGGTGATATATGATGTGTTACCGGATGATTATATTCAGTTTACAACGTTTTCAAATGTTATATGGTGGTTGGTATAGTATGTTAGAAATACACAAGTGTGTAATACTGTGACGTAAATGATTGTTAATTCCTCAGCACGCCATAAGATGCATAAACTCCACCCATGCCTCCCCGGTTGTCGGCTTGTTCTTCCATTTTTTTTGTAGTTGCCCGCCACCCAAGACCCTTTGTTTAATGCCATTCTGTACATAATTGGATAGTCATCCATAAGGCACCTGTTCAGAATCCATACATAAACAGGATCCATACATCAACGACATGGTATAATTTTCAACATAATGCACATGTGCATATAAGTTAATACAATATCATTTACAATCAACATGATGCACATGTGCATATAATTTAATACAACATCATTTACAGTCAATATAATGCACATGTGCACATCATTTAATACAATATCATGTACAAAAGTATAAACATCGTTTACAGTCAACATAATACCTTTAGTCACAAATCGAATGAATTGCAACGCTTGATGATCTGTATTTGTAGGTGTTGTCAAAGTGATGTATACATAGAGTCAAGAGTCTGAATTTCAAACCTATGAAGGGTATGTCGACTTTCAACAGTTTTAGACATAATTCTGTGACTATCAACGGGATTGATAACAGATGGACCACCAAAGTCGGCATCAGATGTTGTATGATGATGATATTTCAGACAATATATGAGGAGGTTCATCGGATATACGAGGATCGACACGAAGACGCCATATGCCATTGTAAACATCGTGCCGACTGCAACCGCCATGAAGTACATGAACACGACTATCTATATGCCATGAAAACCACCGTGCACGGCTCTCCGCCGCCGTGAACCGCCGTGAATGCCTCTCGGTCGAGTAAGAAGACCATGAACTGGTGTTGGTGAACTACCGAAACCCCAAAGTGGAGATAATATATGTGCATATAATATTGAGTAACCACAATTAAATAAGTGTATGCACATGTGCATTTTTTTCATATCAGTAACCATATGGAGTCAAACAGTAAACATGTATGCACATGTGCATTTTTCTGTCAATATAGTAAGTTTGGTCATATATGTTAGATGGATAATAATAAAATTTGAAACGATTACATATAATAGGTAATTGATAACAAAGTATAACACATACAATAGGTAATTGATAACAAAATATAACGATGATAATCATAAACATTTGAAAACAAACATATAGTGCAAAACGTTTATCGTCGTAAATAGTTCTATCAAGAATAATAAGTCTGGTTGCTTGATTTACGGACTTCTGGTCTGGTTGAACGTCTAAGAGTTTGCTCAGATTCTTGTATGTATGCAGATTCTTCGGGATCATCGTCAACATCGGGTATCCAATATGGGGTGCCATTAGGTGCCAATAGGCGTACTGTTCCTGTGTAAATAACAAATAAAAGTTGTTTAAAATTTTGTAATTATTACAGGGTGTGGTAATGGGATGCACATGTGCATGATAAGTAATATACGTAAGAAAACAACAAGTTAGTTGTTTGATGTTTATTAATGATAAATAGGTGGTATTAGTGATGTTTAAACATATGTATAGTTATGTACCGTTGGGTTGGCTAAAAGTTTATATGTGATGATTAATTTGTGATGATTACGGATTGTCGTTAAATGTCTATATAGTTTAGTTGTCAAAATAATGCACATGTGCACAATGTAGTTGTCAACATAATAATGTCTACATAATGCACACGTGCATAATGTAATTGTCACATAATGCACATGTGCATTATCATTTAATATATAACGACATATTGTATTTGTCAACATAATGCACATTTACATATCATTCAATGCAGTATAATTTATTGCTTATCATTTTAATGCAGTAGTATAATTCACAAGTATAGATAATTTACAAGTATAGATGTATAATACCTTTTAGTCTCAAACCGTATAAACTGCAATGCACATGTGCATATCAGTCACAAAAACTTATAAAGATGAGAAACACTGAATTATGCCAATCAGAGCAATCTCATCTCCTCTTGACGTCATTTTTATTCACTTTTACATAAGCACTTCAAATATAGTAAATGTAATAATTCAAAAGCAACATACGGACAGAAAAAAACTTAAAATTAACACCGATTTACACAATAATAAATACTTACAAATGTCCAACCCGCAGTGACCCATCCGGGATGGTCCGGTGATGTAGTTGTGACCGCGATGTTGGATTGACGGTGGTGAACCTACAGTCACTTCCCATCTCCTTCACGCTCGCCCACTAACTACACGATGAACCGATCTGCATAAAAATGGAGAGATGCAAACGAAAAGAGATTACCTGAATTCTCGCTGGAACACCGATTCAAGTCTCTGACTTCAAGATCACCTTCAAGTTTCCCATTCTGTATCTAGATCGGTCGATTCAAGTCAATGACGTTGCGGTTGTTCAAGATAACATTCAAGTGTCCCATTCTGTATCTAGATCGGTCGATGAGAGACACTATGAGAGACACCGGTACCCTCGCCGGAACCCTAGACACACAGTAGTCATGGTCACCACCACCAGACCATCACCACCGCCGACTTATGCCCCGCCGTGGAACCCGTGAACGCCGACTGCCACTCCACCGTGAAATCCGTGAACGGCCGATGAGATACGAACGAACCCGTGAAATTTGTGAGATCGACCGTTGTTTACTGTCGTGAGAACCACCGTACACTCTTGTGCGCCGCCTGTACGCCGCCATGAACAGCCGTGATCCCTCAATGTGTCGCTGCTGATGATGCAGATTGTGGTTTGGAATGAATGAATTGAACTGGAGAAACCCTAAAACAGGGGACGTGATGTTACAGTTCAATATATTTACAATATATGCCACCGTGTGTTTTGTGTTGTAGTTCAATATATTTACAATAATGCCATGTGTTCACATTGGTTCTCGCGGTTCTCGCAATAAAGGGTGGTTCCTAACGGATCTTTATCCTATATATATATATATATATATATATATATATATATATATATATATATATATATATATATATATATATATAAACTCATTCAAAATTAACCAAAACTCTCTCAAAAACACTACCATTTTATAAAAAACTTGATGGATTCCCCTAGTTCTTCATCAATGGTAAATTTTTACTACAAAGAGTTTTTTGCGGATGGCGATGATTCCACCGATGAGGAGGTTGAGCAAAAGGCGGTTACGAGTGCTTGTCAACTAGCGGTGAGATATGTGAAGCATTGTCGTCGCCCCCAACCAGAAAAAAATAAAAGAGGTTATATTGAACGAGACCGACGCGCGGCACAATCGTTTGATTAAAGATTATTTTGATGAGGCGCCGACATTTTCGAACCAAATGTTTAGGCGTCGTTTCCGAATGAGTAAGCGGTTGTTTCTACGCATAGTCGACGACTTGGAAGCCAACTACGATTATTTTAAACAAAAAGCGGAAGCGAGAGGGGCACTTGGATTTACCGGTATCCAAAAGTGTACGTCGGCGTTACGAATCCTTGCTTATGGAAACACAACCGACATCAACGACGAGTATCTAAAAATGGGCGAGAAAACAACGCGAGACACCTTGGAGCATTTTTGTCACGGTACAATTCCTATACTTTACTATAATGTTTACAATTTTTTTTGAAGCTTATGTTTGTGTATGTTTTTTTATAAAGGTATTATTGATGTGTATGGTTCGCGTTATCTTAGAACGCCCACATGGGACGACCTTCAAAAGATCTACGAGGTACATTCGGCGGAGCATGGTTTGCCTGGTATGATCGGGAGCATAGATTGCATGCATTGGCATTGGGATAACTGCCTGACCGCATGGCGAGGCCAACACACACGGGGTGACCAAAAAGGACCCACTGTTATTCTTCAGGCGGTTGCTTCACAGGACCTTTGGGTTTGGTCGGCTTACTTTGGCGTGGTCGGGTCATGCAATGATATAAATGTTTTTGAACAATCTCCGTTGTTAGAGGAGTGGATTTATGGCAAAGCTCCAAAAGCGTCGTTTTACGCAAATGGAAAGTACTACCCTCATGGATATTATTTGAGCGACGAAATTTATCCTAGGTATTCAATTTTCGTGAATACGTTTAGTGATCCTATTGATGAAAAAAGAGCATACTTTAAAAAGGTTCAAGAGTCTTCACGAAAAGACATTGAGAGATGCTTTGGGGTTCTTAAACAACGCTGGCAATATTTGAAAAATCCTTGTCGTGCATGGAGCAAGCAAACAATGAGAGATGCTATGTACGCTTGTATAATCATGCACAACACGATTTTGGAAGACGAAGGAAAGGCGATATGCCAGAATTATGTGCCAGAAGCCGTTCAAGAGGAGCATCCACAGGCGTCAATGGAAGAAGGAGTGAAGAATGCGCGAGAGTTGCGTTACGAACCGTACCATTCCGAGTTAATGGTTGATTTGGTACAACACGCATGGTCGGTTCGGTATGTACCACCTGAGGGTGAGGAAGAAACGGAGGACGAGGAAGACGAAGTTGGCGAGGGTGAAGAAAGCGAAGACGAAAACTAGTGTTTGTTTTTTTTAATTTAGTCGGATTTTATTTTTTTTATTTCTAGTATTGTATTTTTTTTTTATTTCAAGTAGTGTAATTTTTATTTTAGATTAATGAAGATTTTTATGTTTTAAATTAAAAAAAATAATTGTGAAATGATTGCATGGGCGTTATTGGGCATTATTCCAACTACGGCACTTTTGCAATAACCCCCAATAATGCCCCATGCTGACTGGACTGTCACGTGTCGCAAAACGCCCCATGGTGGGGCATTATTGAGGTAAACCACTACACATGGTCTTACAGAAAAGTGATTGAATTGAATGTATTTGAGTTTTAATTTAATTTAATTGAATGTTGAATTAGATCACCCGTAGTGGAAAGGAGAAGGGGCGTAAAACTGCCACTTAAAGCCCTATAATGCTCCGCACACCGTCCCTGGGCATGATTCGATAAAAAAAGTCCAGGCATGTTTATGAAAATGTCTCCTCAACTTTGAAATGGCCAATAAGAAATTTTCACTTCTTCCATTATAATATTATCTGTTTTATTTTTCTAAAAAATAATAATTAGAGAATAATTACAAGGGAATTATGGGCTATTATTCTAAAAAAAAATAATAATTGGATAATCATTGCAAGGGCATTATAGACCATTATACCACTAAACCACTTTTGAATTTCAAGCCTTATAATACCCCTTGCTGACTAGGACACCATGCATAATGAAGTTTAAGCCCCACTACACATGGTCTTAAACGTGTTACTTCACATTAACTCACGCACCTAGAAGCCTAATAAATAGTAGAGTAAACTGTCAAAATTATCCCTGAGGTTTGCTCACTTTTGCCAGCTTAGTCCAAAACTCAAACCTTTTGAATTTAGGTTCTTGTGGTTTCAATTTTTTTGTTATTTTCATCCAAAATCAAAATTTGGTCAGATTTTTGAGTTAACATCCAGTTTTTTTTGTCTTTTTCCTCTCTTTTAATGAACGGCAAAATAGTTTTTTAACGTTTCATTATAACAAATTAAAAAATCTGACCATTTTACATTTCCTTAAAAAGGAAGAAAAAAACAAAAATAATTGGATGTTAACTGAAAAATCTGACAAGATTTTGCTTTTAGATGAAAATGGCAACAAAATTAAAACCACAGAGATCCAGATTCAAAAGTTTTAAGTTTTGGACTAAAGTGTCAAAAGAGACCAAACCTCAGGGATCATTTTGGCAGTTTACTCTAAATGCTATCTGTATATATTTATGGTTTCCCATAGTTGGTGTATATGTGTGATTACTTACTTTCATTCATATTATAGATACCTATATGAGCGAATTTCAAGGATTGTCCTTTATCTTTATACCAATTTTCAGGCGATGTCCTTTATGTTCAAAATTGATGAGTTTTGCCCTTTATGTTTTCATATCATACACGTTTTGTCCTTTAGGCCTAACCCAGTTAGTTTTTTCAGTTAAATTTGGTCATGTACTTTGCACATGAGGGCATTTTTGTCAATTCAAAGGTAAGTTCAATGGCAGATTTACAGCTCAAAGCTTCTGCAACCTTTGAATTGACAAAAATGCCCTCATGTGCAAAGCACATGACCAAATTTAACTAAAAAAACTATCTGGGTTAGGTCTAATAGACAAAACGTGTATGATATGAAAACATAAAGGACAAAACTCATCAATTTTTAAGATAAAAATGAGTATAAAGATAAAGGACAATTATTGAAATTCACTCTACCTATATTGAACTGGTAAGGTTGAAACAGAAGTTACTGTAAGATTAAATATATATTATGTTATATTTAATGTAGTAGCCATTATAATCATTTACATTATATAGATCAAAATATATAACAACCTATTAAGTAATTAGTTGGTAATTGTTGATGGGCCTGATTACCCTTATTGACTAATTAGGGTTTCCTCTTGGGTGCATATATAAGGATACTTATGTAGAGGTTCTAAGGTTAGACACATAACCTAATTATCATAACATCAAATCGCCTCCTCTCCTCAACCGACTACCCTTTATCGGTTTTCACCATCACCATCATTAGATTGCACCCTAAGGAGGAACCAGACCAAGCTGACAATCATGTCAAACACTATTGCTGCGTCTCTATCTGGATTCTCTGCTGGCCTGTATTGATGCAATCAGGTATGTTATTCATGTTTTCCATTATGTTTAAACAGAACTGATCAACATGTGGTATCAGAGCATATGTTGATTAGTCAGTTCTGTTTTCGTATCTATCAATTCTGGGATAGAAATCTGGAAAACGGAATTTTGAAAACTTAATAATGTTAACAGCCGTTTTCGAGTCATATAGAACTACTCGAAACCTCTGTTTCGAGGAAAAGAACTGTTTTAAATATCTTGAAATCAAAAATGGGTAAAATTATGTCCGAAATCTGTTTAGAAAACATTAAAGTTTCAGGTTTCGGGTTCCAGAAATTATGGGTTTTATTTAGGGTTTATCATGTGTTCTTAGCAAAATTCGAAATTCCTTTATGTTTTGGAATGTAATTAGAATTATTGAGTGTTTTTTCCTGTTTTGATCCAATTTTATCTTCTAAGTTTTTTTCGAAAACTGTTTATTGATAATCAGATTAGAATTTTCGAAATATTTGATAAAATTAGATCAGCACTAAAATAGGAAATTACATCTCAAAATCCCTAAGAATTCGAATTTTCAGTTATTTTCACAACAACAGCTGTTTACAGAAGGTTCGAGATCACCCTTAACGACTCGAGACCAAGATTGCGACTCGAGACCATAAGATTTCGACTCGAAATCATAAAGGTTGTCAGTCTTTCATGACTCGAGACCATGATTGCGACTCGAGACCACAAGATTGCGACTCGAAATCATAAAGGTCTCAAATCTTTACAACTCGAGACCTCGAGATTTCGACTGGTATTAGTGACTCGCAATCTGATGGTTGCGACTCGAGACCTTAATGACTCAAAACCTCATAATGATTCAAGATGAGTCGAGACCTTACTCGAGATCTCACTCGAGACCTCATAACTGAGTCGAGATCTCATAACTGAGTTGAGATCTCACTCGAAACCTAAGACTAACTCGAAATCTCAACCTCATTACTTTATTAAGCTGTTAATGTGAGCCAAATTTTGGCTTGGGCCTCCGCCCCGAACCCCGTGCAGGTGGTTTGCTATTAAATAATTAGTTTTTGTAAATACTTAGTTAATTAATCAGAATCAGATAATATTTTACAAAACCAAAATGGCTTAACTTGAATGAGTTTCTGATGTATCATTTCTGGCCAAAGCTGATTTAATACATCTATTTATCGTTCAAGTATTACGAAAGCTATGTTGAGTGTGCATTACAAACGTGAATGTCTTAATATCTGGCCAAAGCTGATTTAATTCATTCATGTATAACATACTCAACAATTGCATAACTAAAGTGATTGTCTCATTTTTGGCCAAAGCTGATTTGTTACAATCACTTTGCACACATGCTTAAATGATTACACTTCTGGCCAAAGCTGATTTGTCTTCGTTTAAGTAGAACTTTAACTAAGTCTATTATTTTGATGTTAGTAATAGACATATCACAACTTCTTCATATAATGATCCTTCATTAATCTTATGATCATTTTGTCTGCCTTAATTTTTTAAGTTCCCATAACTTTACTCACTATAACTTTCTTCTATAAATCAATATCTCACCCACTCTAATTCTTAAACCTAAAATGTTTTGCTTTATTTAAAGTTTCTATAAGAATTAGCTCTTAAATTAAATCCTTGATTATCTCTTAAGACACGATAATCCTATTGCTCTCTTCTGATAAAAGTTCTACAGAAGAAAATTAGAGCATGATGAATAGGATAAATTGAACATGATGTCTCTTATGATAATCAAGAACTCTCTAACATAATTGCTATCACTAAAGTTATTCCAGATTAAGTCTTTCCTAAGACTAATCTATTATCTATGGAATAATCACAAGAACTTCTAAGATGCATGCCTTCAAAATTTTAAACTATAAGGTTAAGTGGCATTTATGAATACATCATAATGTACAATACCATGACCCATAAAATTAAGGGCTTACGCATGGAAATAAGTACATTTTCCAGTACATTGCATACTAAAATTTTCACTTGTACAATTTGATGTCTTATAAATCAACTATAACATTCAAAAGTACCAAAAGAAAATGAGTGTGTTGGTAAGCAACATATGTACAAAGAAATAAATGTTTGAAACTGGAAAATAAGATGTTATTCACCTTACAACCACTGAAACCTTAAAAAAGGATTGTTCTAAGGTCCATAGTCAAAATACAAGTAAAAATTCCTACTCTAAGGTTCTTCAAGGGAGAATCTCACTGCATAATTATGCCATTAGACTAGGCATAAGCAACGAGACTATCCATTATTCAAAAGAGCAGTTGGATAAGTTAATTAGGTAGTCACTTGCTAATGATATTTGAGTCTGCTAATTTTAATATTCCTATTAACACATGATTAATTGACTCTAGTTCCATATGTTTCCTTACCAGAATTTAACAAATAACTAACATGAGAGTTAGTGACAAAATTAAACGTTAAGGTTATAAGAACCATAATGAGCAGTTTTCTACCAAAGCCTTTCGATACCTTGCATATTCTGAAGATTAATCAGAATACAATATTATCACTTAGGCTATGTCATGAAGGTTGTGAGATTTGCATAACCAGCATAAAGTCACACTTACCTTAAACTCTCATATTATTTGTTCTCAGTATCTGGATAGAAACATTACTAAGATGAAACTAGATGATACCTTATACCTTCATAGCTTTTGTTATCATGCAAATGAGAATGTGACAAACGGAAAATGAGACCTATAAATTTCATCCATTATAACCGAAATTCATGAGAATCATGACATGGTTAATGAGGATGATTTTTTTATCTAATCTCATTCTAAGTGATTTTAAATCATGACGTTAAAGCCCTAAAGATTACTTGGCTTAAGGAATACGTATGGGTCCATCATAAGTCATTCATTGACATTCGTGGAACTTATTCCAAATGGAATATTCAGACATAATTTATTTATCATTTAAAAGACCATCAACTTGTATCTAAATTTTGTCGCATATGGCCCACGGTCTTAGAAGAAATCTATTCATATACGTACTTAATAAGATTTCTATTAAATATGTCCCTAAGTTTCTTATAACAACTGGACATTAAGGGAATCAAATAAAGTCTAACGTATATATGTTAGGTTCCCACGTCACGTACCTCATTGAAACTTCTCTTGTAACATTTCTAGAGATATTAAATATCAGTGGGAGCACTAAGTGTCCTAATAATAACTTGCAATAGTTGCAAGAGGTGGGGAGTGAAAACTTTATATTACTTCAATTTACACCTCTTGTACAAGACACCGTTCCATCATGACACTGTTCCATCAAAACTTGTCTCCTTAAAATCTAATGCTACTCTTACAAAAGTTTCATTGTTGCTTAATTGTGGGCACACTTAGATTTCTTACCTAAACTAACATAATCCTCAACAAAAAATCACAACGACTAACGTCATTAACTTGTTTCGCTATTAGAATTTGTTGGTCGTTAAATATTGACCCTAATCATGCTGAGTTCCTAAAGATTTCTAAGGTCAGTGGGAGCAGTCAAAGTCCTTATCATGACTTGCAAGGAATATAAGAGGCGGGGGGAAGAGTGTTATTAAATTTCACTCCGAATTTAACTCCGATTACATCTCTTGTACACCATACTGCACCAACTCTTACAAACTTAGATTCCTGAAAATGATAGCAACCTAACCAAGAGCTAGCCTATAAAACTGAAACTTTTAAAACCCAATAATCAACTCAGGAGGTCATCTAGGTTTAAAAACCTACTAACTTTGATGATTACATAACCTCCCTAACTGAAGTTGAAATGGATTTTGGAAAAGTTTACTGATCCTATCTCTTCTAATTAAGCCATTAGCATCAATTAATCTTCTAAATGGAATAAAATAGTTTTCTAGTAAAACTGATTTTATGTGTTCGTATAACGTTTGGGATTTGATTGAATTACCTAAGAGTGTTCATAACTAAACCAAATTCTGATATAAGCGTTAAGACACGAAGAGGCATGATTGATTGTCAAAGGTTATACTTAGGAAGAGATAAATTATCAAAGATTTCTTTGAGGATCATCACTGTTCTAGTAGCTTATAATAGTTTAAAGCTACATTAGATGAACATTAAAAACAATTTTCCCTAACAAATGGCTGGCATATTTACATGTTCATAAAACAACCTGAAAGTTCCAAACTGAAGGTCAAAGAACACTTTATTTGTAAGACAATAAAATCCATGTATGGGTTAATGCAAACACCATAATGTGATGAAATCTTAACGTAATTATTTTCATCAATAATCAAGTGGATTAATATACCTATCTCAAGATGAGTGGGAGCAACTAAATTAAACTTGTCTATATAGATGATATTCTTTTGACAGGTATATGTTACATAAGTCAAAGCATTTTTAACACAATATAATAGATCTCAGAGATATCTCTTACGTGATAGATATCATAACATGCCGAGATAGACCCAATGGGACATTAGTTTCGTTCCATAAGTTTAACAATAAATGGGTCCTTACATATGTAACAAACAATACTGCTCTTCCTTTAGAGGATAATAGGAGAAATGAGATTATTTATTTACGCTTCATTAATTAGAAGCCTTATGTAAGTTCAAGTCTATCCTCGTTTAGATATTACTCACATTGCAACACACTAGATATGCCTAGATTAATGTGAAGCATCTAATGGAGTATTACAATATCTTTAAAAGAAACGAGAGGCTACAATTTAAAGAAGAAGTGAGAACTAAAACCGGTTGATTACTCTAACTTTGTAATATTCAAAGATGACAAAATGTAATTTTGGGTATATCTTTATGTTAGCAGACTAAACCTATCTCATGGAGGAGTCATAATGGACTGATATCAACAACCTAAGTTATAACGACATAATATAGTCACTAAATGTTGTTGGAAATTTATCAGTGGACTCATAAGTTTATTAACTCCATATAATTAATGCTTTGAAGACTTATTGTGATAAAGTCAGCTATCATGTCTCCTTGAACAGTAACAGTTCGAGAGGTGTTGCATTAAATTTCGATACACAATTAATTATTCGTTTATGAATTAATTGAGGAATCTAAGTCTTTGTATCGAATACATTCATGATATGCTTGAGGATCCTATAACTGAATGGCTATTACCCATAAGTCTTATTAAGAGAGCTCATAGATGGGTATTAATTGATGGTCGTGCGCAACTGCATATCGTACTATGAATGACTAAGTATTAGTTAATTTTCCTCATTAGTTTGATTTTGTATGTCTCTAAGAATATGTTAAACCGGTATAATGACATATAGACAAATAAAGTTACAAATCAAACAAAGGGCTTACGCGTATTTTGATCATAACGATTAGGTTTTAAATTAAGGATATAGTATGACTAATGGGGGTCTTGAGTTGCATGATGATTCAACGGCAGTATTTCTCTGCTATAGTTCTTGTTTAAGGCTAAAATGAGTGTTAACTCCTGATCAGGCTTATCTAATACTTATAGTAAATGATTACTCGGCTAAGTGGGAGAATGTAAGATTAAATATATATTATGTTATATTTAATCTAGTAGCCATTATAATTATTTACATTATATAGATCAAAATATATAACAACGTATTAAATAATTAGTTGGTAATTGTTGATGGGCCTGATTACCCTTATTAACTAATTAGGGTTTCCTCTTGGGTGCATATATAAGGAGACTTATGTAGAGGTTCTAACGTTAGACACATAACCTAATTATCATAACATCAAATCGCCTCCTTCTCTCAACCGATTACCCTTTATCGGTTTTCACCATCACCATCATTAGATTGCACCCTAAGGAGGAACCAGACCAAGCTGACAATCATGTCAAACACTATTGCTGCGTCTCCATCTGGATTCTCTGCTGGCCTGTACTGATGCAATCAGGTATGTTATGTCACACCCTGACTCTTGCGGAAGCGTATGGTGTGTGACTTGTTCAATATCATTGCATTCAATCATAATAAACAACTATATGATCAAAACGATGTTCATCCATTCATTAAGTTTAAAGTATTACAAACACCAGTCATTTAAGTTTCAAACAACACAACCTTCGACTAAGTTACAAACCAACAAAAGTGGATGACATCTAAACTTGGAATTTACTTCTAGAAACAACACCAGCTCCCAAGATCCAACTTGTTACCTGAAATACATGTAATTTTGAAAAACATCAACAAAAGTTGAGCGAGTTCATGCGTTTTGTATGAGTACTGATAAGCTTGTAAACATTTGAGAGACTCCTTTGAAAACAGGTATGAAAAGCGTCTATGAACAGATCAAATTAATGTTTTGCAAGGACATTAATGTATGTGAAGGCATAGGGAGCACTCAATATGAGTAGGCTTATACCTTCGTCGAATCCCCTCAACTGTGTCGAATTCCCCTCGACTGTGTCAAATTCACCTTGACTGTGTCAAATTCCCTTGACCGTATCAAATCACCTTGACTGTGTCAAATCACCCTTTACCGTTGTGGAATCACCTCGACTGGGACACCAAAGCACTCAAAGTGGTCACATAAGAACCATGAGTGGGGCTCGGCCGTACCCGTTAAATCTAACCTTTGTCCATATTTCTTATGAGAGTTAATGGCATTTCAAATTCAATCTATGCTCACATGATCTTATAGTTCATTACATAGCTAAATCATACCCATGTTGACATGTATTTCACCCTCGAGAGTTATAAATCCGAAAACAGTTAAGAGAAAAGGGGGGCATGAACTCACAAGTTTGCGTCCTGCTATCTCGTATGCTCAAGGTCTCCCTAGGAGTCGTACAACTACCTACACATGTTTCATGTTTTATTAGATGCTTAGGTCGTGTAACGACTCTTTGTCTTAGTTGTTCATTATGACTTGTTTTGGAAATCTTGGTGTATTCTGAGTTACATCATTGATGTATATTATAATATTCAAAAGTATATAATTATTTGTTAAAATAATAAATATTTTAACTTAAATTATATTTATTAAATTTTGGAATATCAGTTAAAATAATATATTTTAACTTGGTATATCATGCAGTTATGCGTATGTGTTCTCCCAAGGATGAGTATAGTCATACGTGTGTATATTAGATTTGTGTATTTGCCAAGTATTGGTGGCGTATTCCGGTGTATATTTATACGTACGAGAATACGTATTCTTATTGTGTTTATTAACTATTCTTATACTTCATTTTTGTATTACTTTTTCCGGAATAATATTTCTAATAAAAATATATATTCTCAAAATATATATTTTAAGAAACTTACATAGGAAAATTATTTATAATTTTTCTTTTGGCAAAAATAATTATATTTTCGTTTAATCCTCCAAAATAATATATCTTCAAGTTTAACTTAGAAAATATACATATAAATCTATTTTTCACCCAAAAATAATGTATTCTACGTTTATTTAAGAAAATATATATTTCTTCCAAAAAATAATATATCTTCTAATAATTCCAATAAAACATATATATTTTTCTTTATCCAAAAATAATATATTTTCTTCTTGTCAAAAATATGATTTATTTTATAATACTTATGAAAATCATATTTTTGTTCCCTTGGTTTCCAAAATACCGTTTACCAAAATATACTTACGAATCTAATTCCTAAATATTTATTGTAAGCTATATTCCTTGTTCGGTTTCTCCAATATTTTGGGTATAATTTGTATATTTATTTCTTGGAATTTTGGTAATATTTTGGATTGTAATTTCTTGGTACTTTGGTGTGTTATATTATTTCAAGTCCTAAAATAATATAACTAATACACATAATATACAAATAATCACACACATGGGGACATCTAAATATATATTCTCCTAAGTACATATTTAGTCACTTTTATTATCAAAAACTAACCTCCAATATTTCTAATTTTTGTAACAAAATTTATGGCAAACTTTATGTGAAAATCATGGTTAAAAATATACTTGTGAATATTTATTTAAAAATATTTTTCCAAGTGTTCAATTTCTAGAAAAAATTTGCCATAGTTTCCACTTAAAAATGGAGGTTTCCATGCTTTCAAAACATATCATTTTCTTTTGTAAATTATCACAATCAACAACAAATTAACCAATACTTACCAATTTGCCAAAATCAAGCATTAATCTCTACTTCACGAACTTGAAAATTTACAAAAATTTGTAGTAACTTACTAGTGTGTTTAGTAGGCTTAGTTACCCTTTAAAGTGTGATTGTTTATTTAAAAACATCATTATTGAAGAAGTTAGATGTTTACAACTTGTGAATAAATTTTCTAAAAACATTTCTTCTTGAGTTTTTCTTGTTAAATATATATTTCTACACTTGTTTAACCACTAAAAATGTGGTTAATCTCTTTAAGAACCAAGTTTATGTAAATCTTGTATTTTAACTTAGTTTCTTGAGAAATCTATCTTTGAAATCATCATTCTACAAGTCTTATAACATGTTTCATACTTCATCATACATAAAAACAACTTCATCTTTCAAGTTCATGTTTACATAAAGGATGATCATTATGATTTCTTCAAGATCCATCCTTATACTTGCTAGAACATGTGTTTAATCATCATCTAGCAAGGTTATTATGATGATCAACATCATAAACATAAGAAATCAACAATCAAGTTTACTACATACACTTAAAACAACTTGTTCTTCATGTTATTTAGCTTTATGTTCATGTTTATGCTTATGTTTTCTTGAGATTCTTTAGATTAACATGATACATAACACTTTAACCATCAAAATCATGAGTAAAAATAGGATCATAGGGTCTTACTACTAGCACTAAGGCTAGGGAAGAACAAGAAGCAAAGTGATGAAGATTTGAGGTGGATAAAAGCACTCCAAGATGGTCCTTCCACTTCCTATGCTTGCAACCTTCTTAGTGATGCTTGAAGCACCTTAGAGTATGCTTAGAACACTTGGGAATGGATTGAAAAATGGATGATGATGTAGGGGTGTTTGGGCCGTGAACTTTGAAGGAGATGGAGAAGGTTTTTTGAGTTTTGGAATGTGATGAACATAAGTGTTTAATGTTTCTTGGTTATTATAATCTTCCTTCCAACATTTATTTACACATTGGGTTTTATGTTGGATATCTACATGACATATCAAATATAATAATCAAAGAAAATCAAGGAGGTGGGACCCAGTTGTAACCGGTTATGTAGGGGGGGATCTAGTTCCATTTCAAAAGTTAGTTACAAGTTTAGTTAGGATGTAATGGTGCTAGTTAGGTATTTTATGTGTTTAGTGTCTATGAGATGTAATATGATGTTCAGTGACTATAACTAGCTTCGTAACACTAAAACAATGCTTCTAGTGAAAATTTGGTGTTTCGGGTAGTGTCCAGTTGTTCGTTTCGTTACTGTTCGTTAAAGTGCTAAATTGCGCAGTTTAGTGTGCTTTATGTTGTGTTTTATGACAGTTTTGATTCCCGACACTTAGGAAAGTATTCTGGACCATTAAATCACATTTCTACCTTATATTTAGATGTTAAAAGCTGAATTTTTGCTGAATTTATTTATTTTCTGCAGTTTTAGTGTGTTTCTGGCACTTTCCGGTACCTATGTCATCACCAGGAAGGCAGTTTTGTAATCCCTACTTTTCTACACACTATACTAGTGTAACACTTGGTTCCGGGGCTCATTCTGTGTCTTAATTTAATGTCTGCCTAAGTACTGAACTCCCGTCAGTACTTTTAGTTTGTCTGATAATTGTGCTAACTTTGTTCTATGCATTAAGTGTATCACACTGTGTTGCATGTAATAAAGATAAACAATCTTGCAACATGAAATGCCTTTGTATGTATATGACAGTAATCAGAAATTTATTCGTCTAGTTAATTCATTCATGCACAGTCATTAAAGCACAGACTACTGTTTATTATTGTACGGAACACATGAAGAAATGCCAGTTGTCACATGTTATTCATGTTTTCTATTATGTTTAAACATAATTGATCAACAGTTACCTTATATCTGTTTTTTTATTGCAAGGTATAAGTTATCAATTTTGTTTTCTATATAAAATATTTACCTGCATTATGTAGGTAAGTGCATATACATATATAAATGCATACAATTCTTTGATCCTCAAACTAAACTCTTGAGATTCCACTAACCTTTTATAATGTAGGGTGAATGGGTTGTTTTGTATCAGTTTTTATAATTTTTGCACACAGGTAAATGTAATGTAATGAGTATATCCAAATGACACCACATGTAGCATGGGCAGGATTGATGTTAATACTCTTCGTACATACCAAAGTTGCTTGTGGGAGGGAATAACACCACACACGACACTTCTTTGATTTGAAGTGAGCAATCAAACACACTGAACTCCCTTAAGGTGGAGTGACATGAAATATAAATGGAAATGCTTTACTATCTACATACATGAATTTACTAAGAATAAACTTGTTTTCGTATTTAAGCAAAGTAATGAGCTTATGATCAATAGAGTGTAAAAGATTTGATAATAAAATTCTTATAATTATTGTTGAAATAAAAATGTAAATATAATTAGTGGCCATGGTTCAAACTACATAGTACATGAATGTTTTTATAATATAATTAGGGCTGTCCAAACTACTCGACGATCGCTTGAAAAATACTTGTTAGATTCCCGTTCAGTTTGTAAATGAGTCGCTCGGATCGATTTGATTCAAATTCAATCCAAGCATGAGCAAAGGCCCACTTGCTTGTCGATTGCTTGCTTTCGCTCGAATTATTTTTATTAAATATTAATATATAAAAATTAAAAGCCTAAAAAATATAGTAGCCCAAGAAAAATTAAAAGCCCAAAAAATATACTAGCACAACTTAATAGTTAATACCAAAATCTAACCCTAAATCCCTAATTCCTAAAACAATCACATAGTCATAAACTGATTATTCAAATGTTCCATCTGCATATCGCTGCTGTCACAAACCAAAATCTAACCCTAAATTCCTTATCCCTAAAACAATGTCATAATCTGATTGTTCGATCTCATCTGCATATCGTCGCTGCCAGTCTGCCACCCAATCACATATCACATATCATGATTTTAGTTATGTATTACTTTTGTTAGTAAGGTGTTGGACATGTTTTAATTAAGTTAGGATTTGTTTTTGTTGAACACAACCTTATAATTCAATCAAGCGAAACGGAGCGAAAACGATCCGCTCGATTTTAGTTAGGATTTGAGAAAAAACTGAGTGAAAACGATCCACTCGATTCAAATTCAATCCAAGCATGAGCATCAATTTTGTGCTCGGTTTTGCAAATTCGATCCGATCGGATCGGATCGGTTGTAATTCAATCCGAGCATGAGCAGACCCTCGATCGGATCGGATCGACTCATGAACACCCCTAAATATAATCGATGAAAATAATATAAAATTACGTTCGTTTTAAGTTTAGCCATTTTTATATCACTAGTTTTTATCCATTTTCTACATCTAAGAATCTCTTGATTATTAGATGTATTACACATATACTTACAAAAAAAGTTAAATGTATTACACATCTAATCTAACTACATAATAAAAAAAACCATGTTTGGGACACTTGTCATCATATTAGGCCATGTACTTAATGGATAATTATCATTTAGTTTAATATCTTCTAATTAATTATAGATAATCTCTTACGAAAAATTATTTAGTTTAATCTCTTCTACCTAATTATAGATAATTATTATTTATATCTATACAAATAATAATTAAAATAAAAAGATATTAATGGTAGCAATTATAACTAGAACATAATAATACAAGTAACACTGCTAATAATGATATTAATAAAAAAAACAATACTTTTGTCATATGTATATTAATAGTTATAATTAAAAAAATATAATATTTACTTATAACAACATTTAAATATAAATACAAATTAAAGAAGCACTAATCATATATAATCGATTACAAATATAAATATACTTTAGTCTCAAAATATTTCTCTTGAACCATTAAACTTTACGAGCATATAAGTGATGACAATGTACCTGCCATTTACATATGCTCAATCTTTTTAGAAATTTTAAAACCTAAACGTTAATTACTATATGTGTTTTATTATATATTTACTTTTAGTCATTTAGATTTTAAAATCTTGATATCAGGTTATCAAAGAATTTCATAACTAATACAATTAAACTTCCTAAAAGAATGATGATAAACGTGGATTAAGTTATTCCATTTATATCTTAAATCAAACAAATTATATGTTTATTTAAAAATAAAATTCGGATAAAGAGGAGTTTGATAAATCAAATTGGGATAGATAGGAAAATACATGGTTTTAAAGATATAATATTTTTACTATTTAGTATATAAAATTACATTTATTCAACTCCTACAATACATATGGTTTATATATGTATAACTTTTTAATATATAAAAGTATATTTATTCAACCTGTGTAATACACGGGGTTATAACCTAGTATACTTACAAAAAAAGTAATCGAGTTGAGTGTATTTGAGTTTTAGGGGCTGTTTGGTAGCCTCTTAATGATCATTCAGATGCTACCTCTTAATGGTTTAAAACTTCTGAATGAATAAGAGGTAACCTCAAGTCTGAATGGTTAAGAGGTAACCTCTGAATGGTAAATCCTCACATGTCACATTCTTCTACCTTCTCATTGGTAAAATTCTTAATGGTTCCATTAAGAGGTAGCCTCTTAATGACCATTCAGATGCTACCAAACAGCCCCTTAGTTTAATTGAAGAGTAAACTTCCAAATTGGTCTCTGAGATTTGGTCACTTTTGCTACTTTAGTCAAAAATTCAAACCTTTTGAATATAGGTCCCCGTGGTTTCAATTTTGTTGCCATTTTCATCTAAAATCAAATTCTGGTCAGATTTTTCAGTTAACATCCAGTATTTTTTTTTCTTTTCTTCCCTTTTATTGAAGGGCAAAATGGTTAGATTTTTTTAATTTATTATAATAAAACGTTAAAAGATCATTTTGTCCTTCATTAAAAGGGAGAAAAAAGACAAAAAAAAAAAAACTGGATGTTAACTGAAGAATCTTACCAAATTTTGATTTTCGATGAAAATGACAACAAAATTTAAACCACAGAGACTCAGATTCAAAAGATTTGAGTTTTGGACTAAAGTGGTAAAAGTGATCAAACGTTAGAGACCATTTTAGCAGTTTACTGTTAATTAAATGTTGTCTTAGATCACCCGTAGTGGAAAGGTGAAGTCAAACCTCACTACACATAGTCTTAAAATGTGTTACTTCACATTAAGACCGTGGGGTATGGTGGGGGCTTGGGTTGGGCTTGGGTTGGGGCATGAGTTGACACCTGGAATTGGAGCCCCCCCACCGGCTAGTGACGTGTTCGTGGGGTATGGCGGGGCGTGGGTTGGGCTTTGGTTAGGTGCACCGCTTGGCAGATTGTTAAAAAAAATTACAAAAAAATTATAAAATTCACACAACATTTATAAAAAAAAACCTAAAATTTCATTAGATTTTTAAAAATTACATAATCCTAAAAATTACATAATACCTAAAAATTACAAAATAAAAAACTTAGAGTGTTAGGTAAATTTCAAAAAGGACGATCTTGTCGAACGCCTTTCGCTCCTTGCCTAGAAATTCAATGTTAGCCACCCCCACCCTCGTGGCTTAAATCGCCGCTCGGAACGGCTTCGTAGTAAGCCTTGAAATGATCGAGCTTGGGCTGTAGCTCGCGCCATTTATGTTGGCACGCGTTGAGGTTGTGGCGGTCGTGTCGGATGTTATGTTTGTAGGCTGCGAATGCTTCCGGCCAATATCGTGTTTGGCCGGGTTGCCGACCCTTCATAGCGTCAACGACGCTTGTGACGAGAGCCAATTCTTCCTCGTGGGTCCAAGATGCCATCTTCTTCGGGTTGGTGGTCGTCAGCCGGTGGGGTAGCGGTGGATAGTGACGGGTTTGGAAGTGGGTAGCCGGTGGGGTAGCAGTGGATAGTGACGGGTTTGGAATGGGATAGCCGGTGGGGTTGGGGGGTTATATTTATAGAGGATGTTGGGGTTGGGGTGACCGCTTGGCTTGGCCAAACGGTTTGAATTTAAAATTCAAACTTTCAAATGGCCCGCTGTGACATGGCGGGTCAGTTATGACATGGCAGGGTCAGCGAATAGGAGGCCGCTAGCTAGGATGTCAAGACCGCCCCACGCCCGGCTTGAAACCCAAGCCCCAAGGGTCACGCCCTAACCCAAGCCCACCCGGATTTGTGACTTAGGCGTTTTCCCCCAACTCAAGTCCCATACCCTATAGTCTAAGACGCACGTAGAAGGTTAGTAGATAGTGTATGTATATATTTATGGTTTTCCATAGTTGGTGTATATGTGTGATTACTGATTAGTAATTACTTTCATTCATATTATACATACCTATATTTTTTTTGAACGGTAACAACACTTTATATATATATATATATATATATATATATATATATGGGAAGGTTCATTTGAGAAGAAATTTAATGTGAGAAGAAAAAGAAGAAAGGGCATATTAGTAAAATACTATTTCATTTATAACTCACATCATCAGTTTTTAAATCTTTAATTAATTAGTCAACTAATCATTAATTATCCTACACACAATCTACAAAACCTACACAAATCCAAAATTTTCCACATATACCATACACATTATAAAATTTTATCCTACACAGTCGAAATTTATCCTACACACATCGAAATATACCCTACACAACTCGTAATTTATCCTACACAACTATTAATTTATTCTACACGTTAAATTAAGTTTTTTTTTAATCTGAAAAAATATATATTTTGAAAAGGAGTTACAAATTTAATTTAGTTAGTTATTAAAGGGGAAGAAAAAAAAATAATATTTTTTGTAAGTTTACCAATCTACCCTTATATTAAAATTAAATGCAAATATTAAATGAAGTAAAATGAAGCATTCTTATTGGTTGAAACTTCTTCTTTTTTTTCTTACAAAAAAATTCTTCTCATTTGAACCCTCCACTATATATATATATATATATATATATATATATATATATATATATATATATATATATAAAGAGCCAGTAAGGACAGCGAAAAGGAAAACAACAGCAGAACAACAACATTACAAAAGATTAACGATGTTGAAATCTATCCACTCGACCCATGACAGCTGCTTGAACTTGGTCCGATTGTTAATCCAAAAGAAAACGTCCTCTTTGATCAACTCAACCGTCTCTCTAACCGGAACAAAAGAGTCTTCGAAAATTTTCAAATTTCTCGCACTCCATATTCTCCAAACAGTCGCCAAGCTGACCGTATAAACCATGCGTTTCCACGTCTTGCTGCCCGGGCATTCCTTGAGAAAGTCGATCAAATCCTTCAAGGTATTGTAGTTAGAAGGGAAGCTTATTCGCATCCAAGTTACCACTTGCCACCATATACTTTTGGCCAACAAGCAGCCAAGAAAGATGTGGTCCGGGTTCTCGGATTGAAACCCACACCGAGGACAAAGCGAGTCCGGCAAAGGCACTCCCGGACTGACCAGGCCCTCTTTCGAAGCGATATTCCCCCCGATAGCTCTCCACAGGAGAAAGTTACATTTGGGAGGAGCCCAGGAATTCCAAAAAAAGTCCCTGAACTCACCTGTAGCATCGATTTGGGCCTTATGAATATCGAGACGCACCTATTTTGCAGAAAAACACTCACCGGAACCGGTTTTCCATTTCCACTCGTCCCTGACATTGCTCAACGTAACACTACCCAACCTGCTCATGAGACCACCGATTTGCTGCCATTCATCCAGGGAGTTCGGATCTCTCTCCCACTCCCACCTCCAATGAACGATGTTATCGCCATGTGAAGCATAATCCGCTACCCGAGCATTCTTATGCTTAGCTAAACTAAAGATATCCGGAAAGACATCTTTAATCGGTTGAGAATACAGCCATACATCCTTCCAAAATCGGATAGAAGACCCATCCCCAACTTTAGCGACCAAATTATCATGAATCCGAATTCCACTCTTCAAAAGCTTCGCCTCCACATTTCCAATATCTTTCCAAACTCCCGGAATAGACCTTTTCAAAGGAATCAAACTATTTTCAATTTTGGACTTACGAATAACGGTAACAACCTTAGCCCAAAGATGATTAGGCTCCGATTTGCGACACCACCACCACTTGCACAACATAGCTTGATTATACATACATATATTGAATTGGCAAGGTTGAAACATTGTTTTTTCTTATATCTTTTCTTTTTTGCTAGGTACAAGTTATGAATTTTGTTTTCTATATAAAATATTTACCTGCCTAGGTAAGTGCATACATATGTAAATGCATACAATTCTTTGATCTTCAAACTAAACTCATGAGATTCCCCTAGCGTTTTATAATGGGGTTGTGTTAAATACACCCCAAAGTTAACTTTTTTTTATTTTTTTTTTCACACATCAACTTTTCAAGTTTTCATAAACTAATAAATTATCACTGTACTTTTCAAGTTTCCATATATCTTTTAATAAAAAAAATAACATTTTGACTTTAAAAAATAAAAAAAATAACAACCATAATCTTTTTTACTATTGTTCATCGCACAAAACTTGATTCATCAAGCTTTAGGTGTTGTTATTCTACCAACACATTGCCATACTTTTAAAATGCACATATCAGTAGTATGTTTATTTTTTTTATTTTTTATTTTTTTTTTATGTTTATGATCACTGAAATTAAATTGTAAGATATTAAGAAGATTAAAATAGTGGAATAGAACACTTGAATCAACATACCCATGGTTACAAAAGTCGCTAGGCGCTCCCTAGTCGGTCGACTAGGGAGTTGAGAGTACCCGGCGTAGGCGGAGAGTACTCGGAGAGTACTCTGACATGTAAAATTATAAAGAAATTAGTTTTTGAAAATTAAATATATGTCAAATAACATAAATTTACTAATATCTATAACAAAATACGTCAAAATGATATTTATTCTTTAATATGATAGGCATAGAAATTATGTTTTATTATTTTTTAAGTCAAACTCGGCCTGAGTTGACCTACTAGAAACAATTTTGGCCGAGGTTGACCGCGTTTGACCGATTCCGAGTAATTAGGCGGAGTCAAAGAAAGTCATCTCGGCAGTCTACCTTGTAGCGACTATCGGAGAGTACTCGGCCTTGGAAACCTTGTTTTACAACCATAAGCATACCTGTAAGTACGGAAGCTTGTCACTTGAGTAGCATCATGGTAAACTTTACGTCGGTCACTTTAGTGTGAATTGAACTCGTGACCAAGTTTCATACCTTTTGTGTGACAAATTTTATAAGCCGAGTTCTACATGTAATATTCCACATGAATCAACATACCTGTAAGTATGCAAGTTTTTTTTATTCCACATGACCAGTTTGAAACAAAAAATGGAGAACGGATACAAAACCAAATTCGAATACCAAGCCATAAACATAATACCAAAGCAGGTAAACCACAACAACGTTTGCAAACCAATTTGTAAGAAAATATTCAAGGATTTCATAATCGAAGAAAAGTCAATACGGATGATAAACTAATTTATCTTTAAGCACCTAAAGGATCATGGGTTCATTGTAGTACTCGAATAATAAGGGAGTGGGGGTGGTCATCACTCATCACTCACAACACCCAATCAAGTTCCGCCATGTTATCAACCATTTTTCCATCACTCACAACCTTTTTTAGTGGCAATGATCATCACTCACAACACCCAACAATAAACTCTCACACCCCTCACATCCATTTATCACTCAACTTCCATCACTCGTTGAATTTATCAAGGACTCAATCCCATCACTCGTGGAATTATTAGGTGGCGGTGGGGGTTTGCATGCTATCACTCGTGATGATTGCTCCATCACGAATCACCCCTACTGGCCTAACAACTATAAACGATTAACTATTTATGATGAACTTTTCACTTTCTTGTTTATAATAAAGTGTCTTGATTATTTATTTATTAATATTGATATTAATACTAATAATAGTATAACAAAATATAAAAAAGTAATAAAAGTACTATAAAATAAAATAACATAAAAAAACATAATTATTACTTTTGACTTTAGAATAAAGTAATCTATTAAAATATTTAATCATTACCAAGTTTGACTAATTTGGTATATTAATTCACATGTTGGATGTATTTATCACACCCCTTTATAATGTAGGGTGAATGGTTGTTTTGTATTAATTTTTATAATTCTTGCACACGCGTAAATGTAATGTACTAAGTATATCCAATTGACACCACATGTAGTATGGTTGTGATTGATGTTAATACTCTTCGTACATAACAAAGTTGCTTGTGGGAGGGTAACATAATACACAATCCTGAGGTTTGTCCCAAATTGTCATTTTAGTCCAAATAGTTCTTTTTTTTCATCGGGGTCATTGAGTTTTTCGATTTTTACCATTTTGGTCCAACCCACTAACTTTGTTAAAAATGATGTCAGTTAATTCACACTAAATAATTTGGTAGTTGTCATTTTCATCCAAAAACCATTTTTTTCAGTTTTATATATATTAACTTTAATTAACAAACCCTTAAACTAAAACAAATAAAAATACATATTAATATATAGAGTTAAATGCCATTTTAGTCTCTGTGGTTTGGGTTATTTTGCTAGTTTAGCCTAAAGGTTTGAAACGTTGCCATTTTAGTTCAAATAGTTTCAAACGTTGCCATTTTAGTCCACTAGGTTAACTCTATCCATTTTTTCTGTTAACTAAAAGGGCAATTCGATCATTTTATATGGCCGAATTGCGCTTCTAGTTAACAAACTTACATATGAAATGACCGAAGTGCCCTTCTAGTAACAGAAAAATGGATGGAGTTAACCCAATGGACTAAAATAGCAACGTTTGAAACTATTTGAACTAAAATGAAAACGTTTCAAACCTTTGGACTAAACAGGCAAAATGACCAAACCACATGCACTAAAATGGCATTTAACTCTAATATATATAAAAAAACCTTTAATTTTTTAAAAACAGAATATTAATTACCCTTTAATTTTTTTAAAATATTTTTCTACATAACAATAAATCCACCAATCCCCAACCCTCACACACACTCTCTCTCTCCACAAGTCCACAACCCCGACCTCATCCGTCACCCATCACCGCCCACCTCCGCCACACACTACCACCAACCTCCGCCACACACCTCCACCACCCATCTTTAATTAATTTTTATATATATATATATAAGTATATAACTGAATAAAAAAATGGTTTTTGGATGAAAATGACAATTACCAAACTATTTGGTGTGAGTTAACTGACAATTTTAAACGAAGTTAATTGGTGGGACTAAAATGACAAAAAAATGGAAAACTCAATGACCTAGAGAGAGAAAAAAAAACTATTTGGACTAAAGTCTCAATTTGGGACAAATATCATAGACTAAAATGACGATTTACTCATTTGATAATAAAATTCTTATAATTATTATTGAAAATAAAATGTAAATAAAATTTAGTGGCTATGGTTCAAAGTCCGTGACACAATTTGCTGTGGGCCAATCTACCCCTTCTACTCTTCTGGTTTAGTAACAAATCCAAAACACATATTTAACTCTTCTCACTGTTAATTATTTTTTAAGGTAAATATAATAAAATACTTATATATTTTAGTAATACCTATTTTAGTAATTATAATTAGGGCCCGTTACCGTTCGAGAGAAGTTTCTTGTACAATGTATACACGAGATCATCGTCCGCTGATCGAGAGAAGTTTCTTATATGATGTATACGCGAGAACGTCGTCCGTTGATCTCCCAAAATTAACGATTAAAAATTAAGTGGTGGCATTTACGTAATTAACAAGATCAGACAATTGAAAAAAATATATACAAAAAGGGCATTTTCATCATAAAAATTCAAAACCCTCTTTAACTAAAATCGTGTCTTCATTCTCCTTATCTCTCTTTCATTTTTCAAAATAAAAAAATAACGAAATCAAAAACACTAAATCGTTCAATCATCTTCTCAAACACAAAATAGTAATGGATTGTTCACTCAAATATCAACGTAATTACATTACGTTATTCTATGTTCAATTTTATATCATGATTTCATCTGAATACGTCATCAACTTCACATGTAGAAATAAACGACAATCAGAAACAGATGAATCTGTAATGGAGCCTTTGAAAAAGAGAAAAGATGAAGGTAAGTAAACTACGTAGTTTATATGGTGGAATTTTGCAAAAATGAATCGAACTACAATTTTTTATTCATAGGTACAAGTAAAACAACAGAAACCTCGAAGATTTCGGAACAAAGAACTACAATGACAGGCCATCTATAAAAAAAGTCCGATGGTAAGTGATTCTAGATTTAGGTATTCATTGTGTATTTGATACGTGATTCAAGATTTAGATTATACTTAGTATCTAGTACGTGATTTAGGTATATATTGTGTAACTGGCACATGATTCTAGATTTAGCTGCACATTGAGTATCTGGTACGTGATTCTAGATTTAGGTATACACTGAGAATCTAGTACGTGATTTAGGTATAACATTACATTGAGAAACATCTGTTACTGTTTTCAAAAAAATGGTAAATGATTCTAGATGTAGGTATACATTAAGTACCAGGTACGTCATTTAGCTATTCATCAATCTTTTGGTATGTGAATCTAGATGTAGGGGTAGTTACACTGAGCATTTGTATATTGCTTGCACATGATTCTAGATGTGGGGTTAGTTACATTAAGATGTAAAGTAACCATTTGTTACTGCTTGCAAACATTGTACGTGATTTTAGATGTAAGATTACATAGAAAAAAATGTTATTGTTTTTAACAATTGGTATATGAGATTATAGATGTACACTTATGTTGATCATTTGTAATGTCTCATTTTACTGTTTCTATATATTGGCAACATATACGTAACCCTAAAGTGGCAATTGTTTCTTATGATGATGACGGCGACTTTGTAAACCCACCTAAACCCTTAAAAGATTCAAATACAGTTTTGGTGAGCAATTTGCCCCCAAGAAAAGCCTTTGTTCCGTACACGAACAATAAGTTAAAAGTGAGGGCAAGTGTGAGCAACTTCACAGAAGCAATACAGAGTTTGACAAAAGAAGCAGTTAAAAAATGGGTTTTGAGTCTTTGCTTTCAATGAACATAATAACTGTACCAACAAGGATGGCACATTAGTTATTACCAAACTATGACCATGAACGCGGTGATCTAAACAAAGGAAACCATATCATATAAGTAACCCCACAGAAGGTGAATGACATATTTTAGATTCCTTTGGGTAGTGTCATAGTGATTGAGAAAACCAAGAAAAGGGTCATCATGTACACATGATGCATGGTTAGTCCAATATCAAATGGAAAAAAATTAGTAACAAGTGTTAAAAAATGTATTAACAAGCAAGAAGGCAGACTGGACTTTCAAATTGAACTTGTTCTCTACAACTCATTACTCGGTGAGACGACAAAAGGCTCAACAGTGAACAAAAGGGTTTTAACAACAGTAACAGATGATTCTGCAGTAACAAAGTTGAATTGATGTAATTATTGATCACTTGCATGAAAAGGACAAAGGAAGAGTGGAACAGAGTAGAGCCTTACCATGGACCACTAGCATTTCTTGCGGTATGTTTTATTTGTGAATCAGTACTTCACAAAAAAATATATCATGAAAAGATCTAAATGTTTACTAAAAACATTGCAGGTACTTTACGTTCATGAACAAAGGCTGGCACATAATCCAGTAGAAGCACATACTCCAACAATCAAGCATATTAAAACTGAACGTCTGTTTCAGATTGATGAGTATTTATATCACAATGGGCTATTTTCAAGCGAGGAAAAAGAAAATGAAGAGAATGAAGAAGAAGTAGCAAATGAACAAACAAGAATAAATGAGGAAACATCTTTGCATGAAGGTGATGAGCAAAATGAAGAAATGGAACATGAAAAGAATGAAGAAAAACAAGAGAAAGAACCATAAGCAAATCAAGATCAAAGCAATGAAGGTAGAAAGTAGAGACGAACATAAATAACGAATCAATTAATATTGATTATTATATCAACCAGACCTACAACATCAAATATGTCAAGAGACCCGTGTGGGTATAACACCAAATTCCATTGATGACATTAAAGATTACATTCCATATTATAGCACTCCTAACATAGGACACGCTGTAAGTACATATATATATACAATTACTTACCATATGCATATAAATGTATAATATAAGATAAATACATATAAACTCTTATAAAATCATGTAATGTTTGTAGCAGGAAGATCAAATGGATAAAGGTAATCAGAATGTGCAAAAATGATGATGATGCTTCAAGTGAACACACTCAAAGTGAAGAAGCACGAACAACAGAAATTGTGCAAAATGAAAAATAAAGATCAACGAATGAAGGCGGAACACCATTGAACATTCAAATCCCTATGTTATGGGTGAAATTCTGAGCCTATATCTTGGTCAATATTTTGAGTTATATCCTGATTATATGATATGTGTTCATACCCCGGGTTACGCGTTCAGGATATTGGTAACATCCTGAATGGTATCCTGAGGATCACTAACGGGTTATGTGCAGGAATAGGAGTCCAAGCTTATAACGTTCATGAGGACCTTTCTCCGGAAGACTCGTTCTAAGTTGTTCGAAGAGGGACGTTGAACCCGCTTTACTTGGTCTCCAACGGCTAATAAAGAATATTCGAAGGCATCCCATACTTATAGGAGATGTTGTTTTCGTTTACTAGCTATAAATAGATGATAGATCAGATCGAATAGGACACAACATGAACACTCACTGCTCTCACACTTTCCTTTCTCGCAACTTTCACTTTCATAACAAACATTGTAACACTTAGAGATCTGATCAATATCCTGCACTGTATCCTGACGTTTAAGCAATAAGAAGAACAAGGCAGCTGCGATTGTCAGCTCCCGAGGTTTTGTGCTGGCGATCTAGATTGATCAAGGGCTTTCCTCGTATATCCCGTGTCACTTTTTACCTTTTTTGCTCATTGTTTGATCGTAGATACAACTCAATATCCTGAGCCGTATCCTGAAACTGTTTTTGCAAACCACTTAGTTAACACATTTTTGAACACATTCTCTTAGCACACTACCTCACTTAACTAATTTGATCACTAAATTGCTTCGGTAATTTTTGACCAAAACAATTTGGCGCCCACCGTGGGGCAAGTGGTGTTATTTTTTCTAAAAACTTTTGCAAGATCACTACTTGGTTTTGTTTTTTCCAAACTATTTACTACATTATTTGCAATGGCCACGAGATCAAGCATGAGCTCTTCTACTGTGTCTGCTACGACTTCTACAACAATTGGTTCGGTGCTTCCTCCACCTCCTCCGAGGATGCAAGCCTCCTCGCAGCCTCAGGATATTATACCTACTCGGAGTATTCAGGAATCGGCCCCTATTCTAGCCTCTAATGATGAAATTCTGACCTTGTTTGGCAGTGTGCAGGAACAGATGAGGCAGCAGCAGGAGACCAATCGAATGATTTTAAGAGAAATATAACTCTTGAAATCCAGCTCAAGCAGGCCCACTGAGGATATTGTCACTCCCTTGCAACCCAAGGCTTTGAACTTCAGTTCTGCTGTTTATACTGAGGATAACTGGGGGAATATTGTGCCTAGCCATCCCCAGAATCACACTCCTGAGATACCCTCTTCAGTTAGAATGTCAACTGAGAGAAGCTCAGGATATGCTTCAGGATATGGATAGAATCCTCAGATCGGTAGTGTTTCTAATACTAATAATACACTTGCTACTAACGGAATTGGATCTTTGTAGGATGCAGGTGTGACATCAGCATTGTCTAGGGAGCTTCAGAAGTTAAAGGATATGATATCCAATGTACCTGGGGTGGTTCAGCCAATTCCTGAAGTATATCAGGATAGCCACAGGATATCTCGGTTTGTGCATCCTATTTGTGATGCTGAAATCCCAAAAATATTCCAAACTCCCAACATGAAGCTTTATGATGGAACCACGGATCCTGAGGAGCATATTGCCCAGTATATGTAACATTCCCATTTTATCATATAAAAATTATAGGTTTGGTTAAATTTATTAACCACTAGTAACTAGTTTATTTTCAATATAACTATTCAACCCAAATAGTTTTAAACATTATTTTATATAGTTGGTTGAAATATTATTGACCCGTATATGGGTGACCTTTCTAATAAAATAGAAGTCTATAAAAGCTTATATTATTAGAAGGGTAGTTTACGGATAAGTCGACTGTTAGAAATATAAAATTCCTAGACAGGCCTAGGAACCATAAATAATTAAATTATAAAAATACATTGTATTTTGAATCTACTTTAATTTTAATAAAACTTAGACCCAAATGTAGACAAAAATATTCTCGTCCTAAAGACATATTTATTATTTTCTAGAACGTTGTATTTTAGAAGTTATACGCGTCAAATAAGTAAAGCAGTTAAATTAATTATAATATAATATAATATATAATAAAATTAATTAAAAACACTAATCCTTGAAATGGTGTACGTGTACACTAACATGAAAAGCAACATTTAAAAAAAGAGATATATTTGAAAATAGTGTACGTGTACACTCCACATGAAATACAACATTTGAAAGAAAAAAATTGGTGTCCATCAATTACGTGATCACAAAGTTTCCTTGTAGTATAAATAGTCAGTAGCCATTCAATTCATTCCATCTTTTTTTATAGTCGATCACTTCTTTCTATATATATATTTCTTTCATTTATATTTATATTTCACTTATAATAATAATAAAGCCCTGTTCCGTTTTAAGTATTTTTACTCTCAATCACTGCTACCCTTTCCGATTGATCTGAGTCTCATAACATATGTCAGGGCACTGCTCGACTAAGTTGTTGGGATTCTATTTCGGGACTTCGGGACAAGGTTGAATTAGGGGTACTATACTTAAAACAAGTGCATTATATATTTTAATAGCCCAAAAGTTATACCCAAAATTTATACCAAAAGATTTTCTAGTTGAACCCTAAAAATTACAAAGTGAGTCCACTCTCTTTTCTCACTGTTTTATTCTCTTTTTATTTTACCCAAAACTATTATTTATTATTTCATTTTGTAAACAACTTTCATCAAAAGTCATACCTATTATTTTATTTACCCAATAGGAAACCCTAATTTAGACACCCAAGTAATCCTGCATAAACCCTAAAATTTTGATAACAATCAGAATTAAGATCAGGGCCCCTAAAACTCAAGGGGGGTATTCCCTACTTGACGGTTATCCATATAACTCGCTGTAGGAATTAAAATTATCGTTTCCGTCGACTCAGCAAGCCTACCCCTAAACGTGTCCACCCTAGGCTAGAAAATAGACCCGTCGCGCCACGCGACGGGTGCACATGTTCCTGTCGCGACACGCGAGGGGGACGATTTTCCAGCTATAAATAGTAGGCTGTGGGACTTGATTTCTGGAGTTGGAACGACGGAAAATTTCGTCTTACACTCCGAGTTATAGCCGTTTTACTATAAAACACCCACAATCACGAATTCTGCTACGATACAGGGTATTAACTCGATCGCTACTACGATTCAATATCCGATCGATTGAAACTATCCAACAGATGTTTAAGTGCTGCCCACATTAGGGTTATACTTTGTCATTCGTCGTGATTTCGACTTGAATGTTTGAGTGCTGTCCAAATTCGGGCTATACTCTGTCATTCGTTGTGAATCCGCTGGATGTTTAAGTATCGCACTTTGTCATTAGTTGTGAAGGTTTTAATCTCGTGAGTTTATCGTAAATGCTGTATTAGTTATTTACCTAGTTTCGTGTGCATTATCACTTAAATTAGGTTATCAGGCTTATCAGTAGACTAAACTCTACCCCATACACTTACACTCAAAGTAGATGCTAGTTCTCAGAAGAATCTGAATCATGAAGCTTGTTAATTCAATACTGCATGCCTATAATGTGAGTCATTCTCTTTTTATCAACTATTTTACAAAACTCCAAGTTATTTTCAAAGTTATAATTACAGGGATTAAGTCTTTGTAATCACCAAATTACAGCCGGTATGTGGGGTTTTGTATACATTACTTGATAATCTTCAACATTGGGGCAGCCAGTGGGTGATACGACCATAATCACAGACACCACTGGACAGGTGGGCCAGTGGGTCGAGTGATAAAGTACCGTGGGTAGTTGGTTTGATATCGGAAACATTGTAATCGCTCTTAATACTGTGAATTATAACAAATCTGTTTTGTATAAAACCTGAATGAACTCACTCAGTATTTCCCGCTGACAAAACCTTTTTAAAACGCGTTTCAGGTGATTACAGTAGATTGGAATAAGAATTGGATACGACACTGAAGGACTCCAAGAAGTGGCTTATTTTATTAATTAAATCAAATTAAGAAATATTGTTTTATGTAAATCAAATTTATCTTTATTAAAGCTTTTATAAAACATGGGTTTATCCCATCTATTTAATAAATAAAAATCCGGTGTTTTCTAAACTCTGATATTTTTCCTAACTCACGGTCCTGATGAAAATTTCCACTGCAATGTTTTTCAAAATAATCACCGGTACCACGTGGCTGTTCGCGGCTCCCGATTCCGTCCATGGTGGATCGGGGGACGTGACAGTATAGAGAAAGGTTGGAAACCAATCCTATCCCTCCAGAACTTAAGGAAGCATGCTTATGCAAAGGCTTCGGTTCAACTTTAACAGGATCAGCCTTAAAATGGCTTCTAAATGTTCCATCTCATTCAATTACATCATTTGCTCATTTAGTTAATTTATTTAATAGTCAATTTTCTTGCAGCAGGAGTTTTGAAAAATTAACAAGTGGTCTCTACAGGATAATCCAAGGACCTCAAGAATCCCTAAGGGATTATGTGAACAAATTCAGCAGGGAATCCTTGGATATCCCACACCTTGATGTTGTTACAGCGGTCCAAGCATTCAAGATGGGACTGCAAAAAGATTCCCAATTTTATCAAGATCTTGTGATGAATCCTTGCAGGAACTTAGATGAAGCTCGGAACAGGGCTTTGAGATATGTCAGGCTGGAAGATGATAAAAAATGCAAGAGAGGATGAATGCATCCTCAACATATGAATCAACTAACAGGAAGTCAGAATCCTCATACAAACCATACCGATCCAAGCCATATGGTAGAAATGACAGCAAGAAAGGTGGTGTGCCTTCCATGAGGATTTCGGACATGTTACTGAGGATTGCAATGCTCTGAGGAAAGAAATAAGTTACCTCTTGAGCAAGGGATATTTGAAGGATCTCCTGGGAAGAAAGAAAAACAAGGGTTAGGATACTGAGAAGGATCCTGAACGAGCAGCATCGCCTCCTACGGATGCCAAGATAATTAACTTTATTTCAGGAGGATCCGACATTTGCGGGACTTCATATTCTGCGGCCAAGAGACATGCAAAGGAAGCTAAAGCCGAAAGAGGGGAAAGACCAACCAGGATGACGACCCTCACGACTGATAAAGTGATCACTTTTGATAGTGATGACAGGGATACTGTCCAGGATCCTCACCATGATGCTCTGGTAATAACATTATATGTGGCTAACCATTTTGTACGCAGGATATTGGTGGACAATGGAAGCTCCGTCAACATAATCCAACTAGAGACGTTGAAAAGGATGAATGTATCTCCAATGGATATCACTTCAAAGTCCACTGTACTCGTCGGATTTAGTGGAGAAGCCAGGAATACCGTGGGAGAGATCAAATTACCAGTATATGTTGAAGGGGTCAATTCAATACAGCGCTTCTGTGTGATGGACTCCTTATCCTGCTACAATATCATATTGGGCAGGCCATGGATCCATGATATGAAAGCCGTGCCATCAACTTATCATCAGTGCATCAAGATCCCTACACCCTGGGCAGTTGTCAAAGTGGATAATGACCAGCAAGAGGCAAAGGAGTGCTACTCATCCTCCATGAAATCCTCTACCAAGCCTAATGAAGCATAGCAATTAAAGATACGGGCCCAGGATATTGCGGAGGCTTCGGAGCAGGATGTAAAGAAAATTATCCTGGATCAGGATAATCCGGATATCTCGGTGCTCGTGGGAACTAATATCCCTCAGGATATTGAGGACCAATTGACCAACTTTTTGAAATGCAGGATGTCAACATTCGCGTGGAAGCACGAGGATATGACAGGTATTTCCAAGGATGTTATAACACACAAGCTTGGTATTGACAAGTCATTCAAGCCTGTCCAATAGAAAAGAAGGAAATTTGCTCCAGAACAAAATGCAATTATTCAAGAAGAAGTAGACAGATTATTGAAGTAAAAAATGATCAGAGAAGTCAAGTTTCCAAGGTGGCTAGCAAATGTAGTGGTGGTACAGAAGAAAAATGGGAAATGGAGAGTTTGTGTAGATTACACAGACTTAAACAAGGCATGTCCAAAAGACTCATTTCCTCTTCCTCATATTGACTCAATGGTAGATGCTACTGCCGGCCATGAAATGTTAACCTTCATGGATGCATCCTCAGGATTTCAGCAGATCCAGATGGAACCTTTAGACCAGGAGGATACTGCCTTCATGACACCAACATGTATTTATTGTTATACTGCTATGCCTTTTGGTTTGAAAAATGCAGGTGCAACATATCAAAGATTGGTAAACATGATGTTCAAAGACAAACTGGGGGACACTATGGAGGTATACATCGATGACATGGTAGTAAGTCTAAGAAGGGTGAGGATCATCTTCAGGATATTGAAGCAGCATTTGATATCCTGGATCAGTACAACATGAAGCTGAATCCTGCTAAGTGCCATTTTGGAGTGGGGGCAGGAAAGTTTCTAGGATATATGGTAACTAAAAGAGGGATAGAAGCGAGCCCAGAACAGATCAAAGCCATCCTAGATATCAAATCACCTTCTAACATGAAGGATGTTCAAAGACTGACAGGACGAGTAGCAGCGTTAAATAGATTTATCTCAAGATCCTTAGAAAAATGCAAGGAGTTTTATGATATCCTGAAGAAAAATAAGAAGTTTGAATGGGGGGAGAAGCATGAAGCAGCCTTGCCGGATTTGAAGCAATACCTCTCAACTGCACCTCTACTAATGAAGCCTGAGGATGGTGAACCATTATCCCTGTATCTTGCAGTATCAGGGAATGCAGTAAGTGCTGTCCTTGTAAAGGATCATGAAGGTCAGCAATATCTTGTTTATTATGTTAGCAAAAGTTTATTAGATGCTGAAACTAGATATTCTCATTTAGAAAAGTTGATATTGGCCCTAGTTATGGCATCAACAAAGCTTAGACATTACTTTGAGACACATAGGATTCATGTTAAAACCAATTATCCTGTTAAAAATGTGCTTAGGAAACCTGAGATGTCAGGTAGAATGGCTAAATGGTCAGTAAAGTTAAGTGCCTATGATCTAGTGTATGAACCTAGAAATGCCATAAAATCTCAGGCTTTAGCTGATTTTGTGGCTGATTTCAGTAGTGATATTCAAAATGAAGTGGACCTAGAAGTACAACAACTAGGAGAAACCTTAGAATCCTGGACATTATATACTGATGGTGCATCTAATGTTAGAGGAGTAGGATTGGGTACACTACTAAAATCGCCACAGGGGGACATAGTACCCCAGGCTATTAGATGTGAATTTCCTGCCACTAATAATGAAGCAGAATATGAGGCTTTGATTGCAGGATTAGAATTGGCTAAGAACATGAATATTAAAAGTTTGCAAGTATATGTTGACTCCTTATTAATCACTAATCATTTTAATGGATCCTATGCAGTAAAAGGTGAGAAGTTAATTGAATATCTCGATATTCTCAAAAAATTAGCAGGATATTTCGATGTTTTTACACTTGAACAGGTACCAAGAGAGGATAATGCTGAGGCGGATGCCTTGGCAAACTTAGGATCATCAGTCAGGATACCGGAGGGAACCCAAATACCGATGCTTCATATCCTGTATCCTGCCATGGATCCCCTCAGAGCTCAGGATAAAAAGGTAACAAGCATTCAGGATCCTGGTCATGATCCTGAGGAGGATACTGGATCCTGTGACACTTTTTATACAACAATAGGTAACACATGGAATTTGCTTACTTGAAGGTTTCTGTGTGGCAAAGTAGCCTTTCTTTAACCTTTTCTGATTTGGACACCTCATGCAACTCATCTGGGTTAGAAGGGTAAGGTAGACAATCATAAGATATCTCAAAGAAGGGCACATTCTTGACAACGAAAATCCAAAGGCATTTAGGATGAAGGTATCATGATTCACCATTATAAATAGTATTTTGTATAAGAAATCTCTTGCTGTAGGATCGTGTCTCGACCCGAACGAGTCGTTCAGAGGAATTTTGATCAGATACAGGTGCGGAAAACAAGTATCTGACTTAGAAACAGCTAGCAAATCACTTTAATCAACTTTCTGTATTAATTTGACAACAATTACATCCAAATCTCAAACCGGCAGCACTTCGGTATGAGTTACAAGAGAAGGATACCTGGTTTCGCTCCAATGACCCTTTATATAGGGTTGATGGTTTCGCTCCAAGGACATGTCCTTATGAGCGAAACCTCCAAGGTACACATAAGCGAAACTATCAAGTACAAATAAGCGAAACCTCCTATGTCCCTAAGAGCGAAACCTTCATATAAAACACATACATTTTCCAGTTTTCTCGTAAAACGTGCCCTGATCTATCAATCTATGACTAAGACTCGAGACACGACGAAGTCGACAGATGTAGTGCACCAACAAACTCCCCATCAGATGACGAGTCGATTATCGAGTCACGACAAAAACTGTGTCTTCATTTCTTCAGTCTTGATCAGTCTTTGGGCTTCTCTCTCTCTCTCTCTTTCTCTCTTTCTCTTTTAACATCTACAAATTTCTTCTCTTAGATGTTGACATCTTTTTAAATCCATCACCATCAACATGTACTCCCCCTCAAATGTTGATTCTTCCTGCATAAACCTCTACCACAAACATAAGTTTTTATGATAAACATTTAAGCATATAAACATTATTTGAAAATATCACAAACAAGTATATCTATACATTTCTGATGAACCACTTACAACTATATCGTTTCTTATAAAAAACAACACACTTTCCCAAACCATTTGTTCATCATGTTTAGCACTTGGAATTTTGAAAATCAGCTTTTCAATATCAGTTGTCTAAAATTTTGAATTTTTCAAAATTTAAGCTAAAACACACACCCAAAATCTTTTTGGGTTTTCTGTAAGAAAGTAAATGCAGAAATAAACTATATACAGATAATATTTTTGTGAGTTTGTGTAAGAGGATCATATCAGATTTGAGACATATCACCAACACCGTTAAGCTTTAAACATTTTAAGTTCTAAACAATTTACCTAGATTGTCAATATACTGATCCATTTAAATTTTTACACAAAGTTCAATTGTTCCGAGATACGAATTAATGTTTTAAACACTTAAACTTATTCGAGTGTCCTACTTCTTGAATATACTCCCGTATCCAGATTCCAATATTCAGTCTTACAGGTGAGTATACCACAGCTGATATCTGTTCAGGGGTTTGATGCGAGGGCCGTGAGAGCTCAGGTCGATACTTCCGTATACGCAAAGAGATGACGGCTTCGACTTTTCGGTGTGTCCCCTTTAGAGGATCTTTTTGTTTCAACAGCAGCGACTATCAATTTTATTGTTTCATCAGGTTGCTGAGGGCGATGCTATGTTTCAAGCATTTGCGAAAAGCATTATCCGGGGACTAGGTCAGTACTTCCATACATCAGAAGTCCCGGGATAATACCCTAGATATCACTGAGCATAAAGACCTAGTATCTCAGAATAAGGGATCTTTCAAACAAGATTTCAGGGGTTACCTATATATTCAAGCAATTTTGTTAACCCACAGAATAAGCAAGTTTAAAATTTAGGTTTATATCTCGTCACAATTTACTAAATGTATAAAAACCTACTGACACATCCACAGTAAGATTGTTTATCACATTTTATCTTTACAATTCTTTAGCATGTTGTGACAGTCCACTGATGTACTATCATTTCCTCTTTTCACAACAAAACTCATTTTTGATTTTATCATGTTTTTGGCTTTTTCAAATTTTCTAATGTTTTTGGATTTTCTGAAATTTTCTACTCCCCCTAAAATGCAAACACATTAAAGAAAAATTGAAAACACACTAATCTCTTGACCCACTTGAACACAAACCAAACTGTATAAAAACTTGACAACTGATATCAAATCGCATCAAATCGTCATTCACTCGGCATAAACAATCAGAACTCCCCCTATCACCAAACTATTTTCCCATTTAGATCTGAAAACACTTAAGTTTGTTTTAATCAAAATGGTTTTTCCGGAAAATAAGTTTGATTGATTTTATCACTTGTAGATTTATCAATAACAAGTTCGGGGATGTGATTCATCATATTGTCTTCCAACCAGTTGTAGGAAAATGCAAGTACAAATTAATGTCCTTGATTTACCATATGCAAGTATGCACAATCAAATCTTCAAACTTCTTGTAAACAAACACAAACAAACCTCTTTACCGTTTGTATGATTGACATTACCGTAGCCAATTTTTCAAGAAAGATGCCGATACCTACTCCTCACTTACCAACCTGGGAGCTCCGGCAAGTCAGGTTTTTAGTCGAAGAAAATATCCACCCAAGCCTGACCAGCCTTGGGTGTCACCGAGTCACCATCACTCGGTTTCTTACCTTTCCTCTTCTTTTCATAAAATTCTTTAACCCCTTTGACTTTTTTTTATCAATCATCTTACCAAAAATATGTTTAACTTTAGGGTTAAAGACCTTCTCAGCATCAAACTCCTGTTTGTCATTATAAAATTGATTAGAAATTTCAACTTTACCAATTTTCTTCTTATAACTCTCAGCCCGTAGTGATGGAAAATTCTCATCATTCACAGTCGGAACTGATTTTTCATCTTTTGAAATAGCTTCACTTTTTGTAACAATTTGTGGCTCATCTGACTTTGTGAAGTCAGATTCATCGCCAGAAGATAGCTCCTCTGATTTTGACCTATCAGAATCATCGCTAGGGCTTTCAGCAGCTTTCTTAACAATCCATTTCTGGTTGTCAGATTTAGCTCTCTTTTTGTAAAACTTATTTGAACATTCACCAATTTCAAATGTAGAATTTTTAAACAACTTGGTTCTATCAATTGGTGGTTCAAACTCAACCACTTGTTCTTTGAGTTTACGAGATACTCCCTGTTTTGATTGTATTGCCTTAGCACACTCTCTGGCAATATGTCCAATAGTGTTGCATTTGAAACAGGTTCTCGTGTCCTTCTTCTGCTCAGTCATCTTCTTCATTTCATATTGCTTATTTGCAAGGAACTCATTGTTTGACTGCCTCCAGAAATCTTTCTTTTCTTCTTCATCTGCTGACGTTCCTGAAACAAATGTCATTTTGGATTTAAAATCACGAACGTATTTTTCTTTTTTCTGTTGGAGTAAAACCAAGACCTTTCTTTTTAAAATTACCGTTATGGTTTGATTTCTTTTGGAAACCAGAACCATAACCGTAACTCTTTTTCTTGTTTAATCTTTGTTGTACTCTTGAGGTGTATTTTTTAGGCTTTGCATTAAGACATAAGTCTTTTATTTCAGAAATATTAATTTCTGTGAGTTTGAAAACCTTGTTTATCAGTTCAGTTTTGACACCTCTTATTGGAAATTCCTTATCAGAATATAATTTGTCAGAATTATTCAAAGTATAAGCAACTTTAAACGATTCATCATCCAAATTAGATTTTGATAACAGGAATTCTCTATCATACACTATTTTGTCCTGTTTTTCTGTTTGACCCGGAGTACTTGACTCAGACTTTGACTCTGACACGGACTCCGACTTTGACTCTTCTGTTTCATCATTTCTAACACATGATCCACCACTATCTTCATCAATTGAGATTGTTGATCAGTGTCAGATGATGTATAAACAACATCAATACTTTCTGGTAGATTGACTAACGACTCCGACTCCCACTGCAAATTTGTAGCCTTTTTGACTCTTTCATCATTTGGATTTCTAGCCAAATATCCATTTTCCAGAGGGGGTGGACACTTGTTGTAACTGACACCTTGTTTCTTACCAGATGGCGTCTTTTCAGTGTCTTTCTTCTTTTCAGTCTTTTTTATTGGAGTCTTTTCTTCTATCTTTTCTTCTAAAATCTTCTTTTCTTCAGTTACTTCATTGTCCTCAAATGCCTTCAAGCTTTCAGCCATCGGATAAATCCTGTCAATGACATAAGACGAACATGAGTAATTTTTCAATAAACGATTAACTCTTTCAGTTTCAATTCTCTGAAGTTCAAGTTTTTGTTCGAGATCAGCACACTTCTCAATATAGTTGTTTACAACTTTTTGCTTGACCATGAAAGCTCCTTGAAGTGTTTTCATTGCTGTAGCCTGCTCTTCACTTGTGTCGTTGTACATATTCATTGCCCTATTCAACACATCATATGATTCTTTCAATCTGTTCATGTTGTGGATCAATGAACTGTTCTGTTTCTTTACAGCTTCACAATTTTCACAAGTAATTGGACTTTTCTTTGCAATGACTTCTTCATTAATCTCGAACTTTGGAGTTTCTTTCACTTTTCTTCTCACTACCGGTACTATTTCATCATCGCTGCTAACCGGTGTTTTTACCTTCTTCTTTTTCTTCTTTGCCTTCTCATCCTCACTGTCGCTTTCTGCCATCATCTTTAGATGTTTTGCCATTTGTCTAGCATAATATTCAGAATCATCATTATCACTTTCTTCTTCAACTCTAGCAACAAAAACTGTGTAAGCTGTAGCTTGATCAGGAATATAATCATCCCATGTGAAATTTTCCCAGCTTAAACCTTCAGGTAATTTCTCATCATCTTGATCAATCAAACAAGCTTTTCCATCAGCTGAAACATATTTATCCCAGTTGAATGACTTCTTTTCTTCTTGATTAACCACACATGCCCTCTTTCCAGAATCTTCAATTATGGGTCTTCCATGTGCAGTTTGTGCCTGATGTTGATGCTGTTGAGATGGTTGTTGAGCAACTTGATGATAGATGGCTTTTCGGTAGTAGTCGTTGTTGTTGTTGAAAGGATTTTGAGCTCCACTTGCTTCGCGATTGGTGCACTCCCTCTTGAAGTGACCTTTCTCCCTGCAACGAAAACAAGTAACTTTAGATTTGTCAAAACCTAAAGTAGAAACATTAGCCTCACGAAGATCATCTCTCCCCGTGATCTGCTTGAATTTCTCAGCTCTCCTTAACACGCTTGCCAAACACCATTTTATGTCCATCAGTTCCATCTCTTCAGCATCTATCTGGTCATAATCTTCCTTGGTTATCATTGGATTCCTGATACGACCTGCAACAAAACAACTGTAAGATTCTAAAACCATTCCCAATAAAGACATGTGATTTTTAGCAACTTCCTCAGAATAATCTTGATCATTTTCAAGATTTAAAACAATGTTGCACTGAAGTTTCTTCCCATTTTTTGTTGCTGAGATGTGCGGATCAAAAGATGGAAATGATGTGAAACTCGTTTTGCTGTTTGATCCCGATGATGAACTTCCAGGAGAATTCTTGGCATTGTAAGCAGTTTCTATTTTTGGAGATAGATTTGTAGACTTCTCATTCACCCCTGCTTTGTAATACAACCCAATATCCTGTTCACCATCGAAATCTTTCATTCTGACAATCTTTCTTTGCTCCATTTCCTGAGCTTCCAATTTTTCAATGAATTTGCTCAAAGTTAACGTGCTAAAACCTTTTTTGTTCCTGAGCATCATTAGATATGTTCCCCAAGTTTCATGTGGTAAAGCATCAGCAAGCTTCTCAATTAATTCTTCACTGTCTTTGTTGATGCTTAACCTTTTCATGTTCACCAATAAGTTGCAATATCTTTCAATGATTTGTTTTGTACTTTCATTCTTTAATCCTCTAAACAAATCAAACTCCTTTTTCAAAAGCGAATTCTTATTTTTCACCATTTCCTGACTACCAACAAACTTTAAACGCAACGCTTTCCAGATTGAATATGAACTTCCATTGTGTTGTAACAAGACCATAATGTCCTCTTTCACAGCTTGTTGTAGCAGACTTAACATCATTTTCTCATTCTTATATTTCTTTTTGTCATCGGCACTCATGTCTTTGATTGCAACTTCCTCTTCATCATCGTTTAAAGGTCTCACATACTTTGTTTCAACACACTCCCATGCATCTAGGTAGTTAGCTTGTACCCAGTTCTCGAAACGACCCTCCCAACCTTTATATTCTTCAATGTTCAATAGTTTGGGTGGTTTTTGCATTGTTCCCGTTTCGTTTTTGAGCATTGTGGTTTGTGCAACAGTGATCGGGGTAACCGGAGTAGCAAATGCGTTGTAAAATTCCTCGTCCATTTTCAGATTTTATTTTAAAAAAAATTCACACCACTGTCTGTAAATGCGAAACTAGTTTGTTCACAAAGGCGAAACCTCAGGTAATGTTCACTGGAGCGGAACTACTTGATCAAATGAGCGAAACTATTAGATGTTCAAAAGAGCGAAACCACTGAATGATCAAATGTGACACAAGAGCGAAGATACATGGTCTTTTTAGCGGAACCTCTGATTTGGTGTAGCTATGAGCGAAACTACTATGGTCACAAAAGCTAAACCTCTTAATGTCCGTAAAAGCGGAACCTATTCGGAACCAATTTTAGTCCATTTTTAATTCGAATTTAAGTCTCAAACTTTCCAGGATTTGTTAATGTCCTATTATGCACAATCTGTGAAATTTTGAGTTGACTTTGACCGGTAAAATTTTCTGGACTGAAGAAAGAAGGTGTAGAAGTAAGAAATTTCGACGAATTCCAGCTATTCTCTGCAGAACTCCTCCTCCTGAAGCTCTGATACCACTTGTAGGATCGTGTCTCGACCCGAACAAGTCGTTCAGAGGAATTTTGATCAGATACAGGTGCGGAAAACATGTATCTGACTTAGAAACAGCTAGCAAATCACTTTAATCAACTTTCTGTATTAATTTGACAACAATTACATCCAAATCTCAAACCGGTAGCACTTCGGTATGAGTTACAAGAGAATGATACCTGGTTTCGCTCCAATGACCCTTTATATAGGGTTGATGGTTTCGCTCCAAGGACATGTCCTTATGAGCGAAACCTCCAAGGTACACATAAGCGAAACTATCAAGTACAAATAAGCGAAACCTCCTATGTCCCTAAGAGCGAAACCTTCATATAAAACACATACATTTTCCAGTTTTCTCGTAAAACGTGCCCTGATCTATCAATCTATGACTAAGACTCGATACAAGACGAAGTCGACAGATGTAGTGCACCAACACTTGGAGGTCCATACCTAAGATGCTTAAAGGATCCTGAGGCCATGGAAGTGCTTCAGGATATACACGAAGGGGATTGTGGTAACCATACTGGGGGCAGATCTTTATTCTCGAAAGTGTTGAGGACACGATACTATTGGCCGACAATGAAGAAAGATGCTGCAGAATATGCTCAAAGATGTGACGCATGTCAGAGGCATAGCAACATATTGCACCAACCGGCTGAACCATTATATCCTATAGTTTCCCCTTGGCCATTCATGAAATGGGGAATGGACATAGTAGGAAAGTTGCCGAAAGCTCCGGGAGGAAAAGTTTTTATGCTAGCAATGACCGACTATTTTTCTAAATGGGTTGAAGCTGAAGCATTTGTCCAAGTTAGAGACCAAAAAGTAGTATCCTTCATAAACAGAAATATCCTAACCAGGTTTGGAGTACCAGCTGAGATAATCTGTAACAATGGTTCTCAATTCATAAGCAAGAGGACCACTGACTTTTGCAAGAGTTGGGGGATCAAAATGATCACATCTACCCCGGTACATATTCAAGCAAATGGGCAAGCAGAATCCTCAAACAAGATAATAGTCAACAACCTGAAAAAGAGATTAGGAGCTAAAAAAGGAAGATGGGCAGAAGAACTACCCTTTGTTTTATGGGCTGATAGAACAACAATAAAGAGCGCAACTGGCCAAACTCCATTTTCCTTAGTATTTGGAGCAGAAGCAGTGATCCCGACAGAAATGGTGATACCCACGGCAAGATCCAATCTCCAGGATCCTGGGCAGAATCCTGAAGCAATGTGCCAAGAATTAGATACTGTGGATAAAACAAGGGATGCAGCAAAGCTAAGGATGGCAGCATATCAACAGAGGATATCCAGAGCGTACAACAAGAATATAAGGACTAGGAGGTTTCAAGTCGGTGATTGGGTGTTAAGATAAGCTTTTCAGAATACTACTAATCCTGCTGATGGGAAATTAGCTCCAAAGTGGGAAGGACCCTATGAAATCGAATCAGAGGCAGGAAAAGGAGCCTATCGACTCAAGAATATGGAAGGGGATATGCTACCCAGATCCTGGAATGCTATACACCTAAAGCTCTATTTCAAGTGAGTTTAGAATTTATTTTCTGACTCATAATGGTATGAATTCTATCTCTTTTCCACTATATTTGAGTTTATTTTGAACCCAATACTGACTTAAGCATCAGAGGGGTGTTAGCCAAGCTAACACCCACCTTAGTTTAAGGTTGTTTTGCAGGATATGCTTCAGGATATACCTACAGGATATACACTCAGGATAATTCAGAAGATTAGAGGATTGACCCCCTCTCTCACGCTTAAGGGATCCTGATCCCTTCACAGGTTTAAAGGTATTCACCTTTCTCTCGAATTGGGTTTAAACACCCCGCCTGGAGCGCAAGTTATCTAGGGATAGTTCAAGGTAGCGGGACTAGTCCATGTAAAAGTGGCTGACAATTTCGTTACTATTGGCTATATCCTGGATCCTAAAGGTATATGAGGATTGATCACCCTCTCTCACGAAAGGGTATTTTCATACTCTCTAAGGTTTAAAGGTTTTCACCTTTCTAAGTTTTGGAGTTTGTACACTCTCGCCTGTAGCGCATGAAAATCAGGGTTTATCCCCAGAATATCAGGATTTATCCCGGGATATTAAGGATTTGTCCCAAGATATTCAGGATTTATTCAGTAAAAGCTAAAGTATGACTTGTGTTTGCATTCCTAAGTCACCAAACATATTGAATACAGGGGACATGTATTCAAACTTACAAGTATGCACTGGGGACATTCCTATAATTGAAGACTAGAATTGACTTTTTGGAAATCTCTGGTATGATCTCTCCTTTTTTCATTTAGATGATTTAAGTTTTCTAAGTCATGTGGCAATATCCTGACCAGGATATCTCTCAGGATATTCTCAGAATATGTTCCTAAAAATGTTCAAAGGAAACTGTTTTCAAAATAAAATTTATGCACTAAAAGTATGGCAACAAAGATAAGGTCAAAAGAGAGTTATATTATTAACATGGCAAAAGATTGTGCTTTCGGTTTCATCTCAAATTGAGATCCATCCATCAAAAGCACAATAAGTTCATACTTATATTTACATAACAGTTGAAGGTTTCATCTCAAACCGAAACCCATCCACCTCCAACTGTTATATTGTTCAAAACAGATTATACTAACTGATGACCAAGGGCTTCATCCTGAAACCCAGGACCCATCTACCTTTGGTCATCATATTGTCTAAGTGCAGGAAAGTAAATTGTTTTAAAGACAAGGAAAGTAAATTGTTTAAAGGACTGTTTTGGTCAAAAATCAAGCAATGATAGTGCAACCAAACTCTTTGCTACGAGGAATGATGCTTGAATTATTGAATAATATAAAGGATCACCCTGAAATGCAATGAACAAATGACACAGAGATTTATACGAGGAAAAAGCCCTTGATCAATGAATGATCTCCGGCATAAAAAACCTCGGGTGATGGAAACTACCGATCACCAACTCAAATTAAATAAGAAATGTGTTACAACCTCGGATGATAGCGAGCTAGTTACAAGGATCACTATAGTGCAATGTGTATAAAAGTGTGTAATCGCCAAGTGAATGGTTACGAGCTGATGAGAGCAGTTACTAGTGTGTGTTTAGCCAAAATTAGCCAAGTGTTCTAAATTAGCTCGCTATCCCCTTTTAAAAATGGAAAATATCTAAGCTAACTAACTATCCGTATTTCATGCAAGTCTCCCATGAACTCCATAACGTCCATATTGGTCAAGCACGTGCGGAATAAATAAGGAATATGCTCCAGGAATTTCGCCAAGACCAGGTCCAAGCTCGCACTCCTGCAAAACAACATCATATTCAAAGTAGACAATCGTTAGAATAAGGATCCTTACTATGATCCATGATCCTGATCCTGCAACACTTCTGAGGATCACTAGCTGAAGCAGAAGCAAGGATCACTACCTCTAACAGTAAATGAGGATCACTGATCATTGGTGAATTCATCCCTAACAATTGCCCCCAAAATATAAGGAGTAATATTGTAAATAATGAGTTATATTTTTTCGTCCTTATCTGCAACGAATCATCCATCAAACTAGCCGTTATAAGCGGACTAGCCGTTGAGATCCTGACGTCACTGAGGTGACTATCCTGCAAAATCATCATTATAAATGGCAGTTAGAGATAAGGGCTAGAGGGCATTTAAATTCAAGCGTCTCTTCTTTAAATCCTCATTCGAAGACTCGAGCAGGTACTCTTCTCTCTTCCTTCTCTCTTCATCTTCTTGCTCTGTTTCTCTTTTCCCAGTATTATCAAAATGATGCTCCGATCCTCACCGGCTAAGGATCATAAGAAGGACAGCCCTCTGAAAAGCCAGGGAATCATAAAGGATTCTGCAAAAGAACGCTGCTGCTTTTCCGACCCGCAGATCGACAGAATTCGCCATTGCTTCCCGGCGAATGCTGTTTTTAAACCGTTTGATCCCACCGTTTAAGCGACTATGCTTCTGAAACTTGGATAGCCTTTCCAGTCACCCCATTCACCATAGGATACACCTATCCTTTTCCAGCTTTTACCCAATTCTTTTTCTCTCTTACCGGCATTTCTTTCATCCAAGCGATGCCCATGGTCTGGAGGGTTTTGATCACCCTTGAGAGGATCATTGAGCAACATGGTATCGATCTGGGAATGTCGGAGCTTTCTGAAATGCATGACCTTGTCAGCCATGGATCTCACCGGTATCTTCTCAAACACAAGCCGGGTGAAGAACATCCCATCTTCAAAGCCACTAAAAACGACACCAACTGGAAACGACGATTCTTCTTCGTCAGAAGGGATTCCATCCCTGATGGAAAGGATCTGCCTAGAAAGTGGACCACTCATGGTAGGATAGAGGATCCTTAGAAGGATCACCAGATAAGCATGTTTCTAACCAGGATCACTAACGTTTTTCCATTTCTTTTGTGCAGCTATTTCTGTCTCACATCTGTTCAAAACACCTGCAACAAGAGAAAGGCTTCTTGCTTTCCGAAGACTTGACCTTGCAGTAAGATCATTCAAAGCAAACACCCAGGATTCACAAGAGGTATCCTCAGGCTCAGTCACCATGTCAAGTAAGTATCCGTGTTTATGTGTGATTAAATGATAAAAATAAGATAAAATAAGGATACTTATCTGTTTTGAATGTGTAGGTGCTGGAAAATCTTCAAAATCTGCCTCCAAATTCAGCGTCACCGATCTTGACACTGTATGATCCTCCAAGAAGAAGCCCACTGCCCCACTGTCTCGATCCCCAAGGCACCCACTAAAGGAAGGGGTGGCAAGAAAAGAAAAACCTCTGAGGCTGAGGATTTGCAAGGCTTGCCTCTGATCCGCCACCAGTTCCTTGAATACTTCAACGATGTAAGGATCACTGACTCGGCTTATATATCCTGCTTACTTGAGGATCACATGATCTTGAACTGTACTCTATCTTTTTTGTAGAAATTTGCTGAGATCGAAGACTATGTTGGGAGTGTTGAAGAGCTGGACAAGAAGTATGCAGACCTTCAACAAGTTGCGGTGCTCAAGGATCACAAGATTACTGATCTCGAAAAAGCCCTTCAAGACGCCAAGACCCAGACGGCTAAAGTCTTGATCAACACTAACTATGAGAAGCATGAGCTCATGGAAGGTGCCAAGGTATCCGTTGCCATTGCTATGTACAAGACTAAGCTGAAGATGGCCCAAGAAGCCCAGGTTCCTGACTTTGACAAAAGCAGCTGGGATGTTGAGGGCTGGAAGGCGAGGCTGGCTGAGCTGGAGGATGAAGAAGAGGCTGAGGAGGTTTTAGCAATCGAAGCTGGAGGCAGTGGCAAGGATCATGGTGGAGAAGCTAGTGGAGCGGCTGAAGATGATGCAGCGAAGGTGTGAGTTGCAAGGATGGGCGATGATGGATATTTCTAGACGTGGCCGGAGCCCATTTTTTTAGGTTGGATAGTGGTTTTTTGGTTATGGTGTTTTGATTTCAAACAATGATGGCCTATAATAACTTTAGACAATAGCTATTAGGGTTGAGGATCATGGATCCTTTGAACAATAGGCAGGATAATGGGTGGTGGATGGATCCTCTGTTTGGGGGATGAAGCCACTTGTTATCCTGCCGCCTTTACTTTCCTGCACGGCTAAGACCGCATGAACAATGGACACCCTTTGCCAACCCATGTGGACGGGCCACATTTTGCTGGTAGAAACGTGGGTTTGCAATTTTGACAACCTTAAAAGGGTTAAATATTTTGTGAATAAATAAAACTTTAACTTTTTGACTTATCCTGTTATGTTATTCTTGTATATCCTTTAAATATTCAATTGTTTCGATATACACTTGTCTGAATAAGAAAAGTTAAACAAATTAGGTTTAAAATTTTAGGATATGATCTAGGATCAAATATCCTATAGTTGAAAGCTTCCAAAAAGTGGTATATCTTAAGGATCATAAGTTCAGTTGCCAAAATATAAGGGTTATTCAAATGAATAAAGGATAAAATCAAAATAGTTAAGGATCATACCTGAGAATCCAAGTTAGGATCCTAATCTTTAACATTATAATCAGGATAACCAAAAAACAAACCTTAGTAGGAGGTAAGGACCAAGGATCCTTAGTTGTTTAACTTCGAAAACCTGAAATAGAACATAACTTGGGACTAAGCCAACATATAGGACAAGTTAGTAACTGGGGACAAGCCCAAGGATAACTGGGGACAAGCCCAAGGATGACTGGGGACAAGCCCAAGGATAACTGGGGACAAGCCCAAGGATAACTGGGGACAAGCCCAAGGATCGTGTGTAAACTGGAGTATGGCCCTTACTGGCGACTATCCAAACTTGGTGACATGAAAATGCCAAAACCTTAGCTAACGTGAAAACGTTAGAAACCTTAGGAACGGATGTGTGGTACGTCTACCATTATACGTAGGATCCCGGATACAGCCAGTACAATGAAATTGTCAGCCCCTAAAGCGAGTACTGGTCCCATTGCCATGAACTGTACCAGGATCATCGTGCGCTACTGGGGTCAAGCCCAAATAACTAGGGTCAAGCCCAAATAACTGGATACTTCTGTGGATAATCAATCCTTTGCTAAGGATACTTGAACCTTCAAAACTTAGAACCAAGTGAAAGGAGGATAAAGGATGCAGGATCCCTATCCTCATATAAGAGAATAAAATAATGAAATAGTTGGAGATTAGGGGATTACCAAAATGAGGATCATCTGTTCTGTAAGGATCCTTCAAAGATACTCATCATGTGAGGATCACAGATCCTTGTCACATGAAGTATTTCTTCAAATGGACAGCATTCCAGGCTCTAGGTAGCAAATCACCTTCCATTGTTAGCAATCGATATGCCCTCTTTCCTGCCTCAGCTTCAATTAAGTAAGGACCTTCCCACTTTGGTGCCAACTTTCCATCAGCAGGATTGGTGGTATTCTGAAATGCTTTCCTTAGTACCATATCACCAACTTGGAACTTCCTGATCCTGACATTTTTGTTGTAGGCTCCAGCCATCCTCTGTTGATAACTGGCCATCCTTATCCTTGCCAAATCCCTGATTTCTTCTATAGTATCCAGGTCTTGAACCAGGTTTTCATCATTTTCTTCAGGATCACGAATGCTTGTTCTTGCAGTAGGAACCACCATCTCTGTAGGGATCACTGACTCTGCCCCAAATACCAAAGAAAATGGAGTTTGACCAGTAGCATTCTTGGGGGTTGTCCTATCAGCCCAAAGCACATAAGGTAGTTCTTCTGCCCATTTTCCTTTCTTGGACCCAAGCTTCTTTTTCAAGTTGTTGATGATAATATTGTTAGATGATTCTGCCTGACCATTAGCTTGTGGGTGGACTGGTGTTGATGTTATCATCTTAATCCCCCAGCTGTCACAAAAGTTAGTAGTTCTACTCCCAATAAATTGGGATCCATTATCACATACAATTTCAGAAGGAATACCAAATCTAGTAATAATGTTTCTTTTAATGAAGGATATAACTTCCTTTTCTCTGACTTGGGCAAAGGCTTCAGCTTCTATCCACTTGGAGAAGTAATCAGTCATAGCAAGCATGAACACTTTCCTACCAGGTGCCTTAGGAAGCTTACCAACTATATCCATTCTCCATCTCATAAATGGCCAAGAGGAGGATATAGGATGCAAAAGTTCAGCCGGTTGATGAAGGATATTACTATGTCTTTGGCAAGGATCACACTTCTTGGCATACTCCACAGCATCCCTTTTCATAGTTGGCCAATAGTATCCTGTCCTCAGGATCCTTGAGAACAATGCTCTGCCCCCGGTGTGATTTCCACAATCTCCTTCATGGAAATCTTTTAAGACCTCTTGGATTTCCGGATCCTCAATGCATCTTAGATATGGTCCTGCAAGAGATCGTTTATACAACATATTATTCAATATTGTAAATTGGGATACCTTAATTATAAAAGCTCTAGGGTTTTCTCCTGTAGGAATCTCTCCATGTTGTATGTATCTCATGATTGGGAGAATCCATGATCCTGAATGAGATTGAGTATCATCACTAGGGATGATTGCAGAATCGTCTCCTATCTCCATAGCCACATGATCCTCGATAGCAGGGGTCAGGATGTGGATAATGGGAATACTTATATCCTCCGGGATCTTCAAAGATGATCCTAGATTAGCCAATGCACCAGCTTCTGTATTTTCCTCCCTTGGTACCTGTGTCAAACTAAAGGAAACAAAAGAGAGTACCAATTCTTTGACTATCTCCAAATATTTGGTTAGCTTTTCACCTTTAAAAGCATAGGATCCATTAAAGTGATTAGTGATTAATAATGAATCTACATGTACCTCAAGATACCTGATCCTCATATGCTTAGCAATTTGCAAACCAGCTATCAAGGCTTCATATTCAGCCTCATTGTTAGTAGTTTGGAACTCACAAGCTATAGAGTGGGGTATTATGTCCCCCTGTGGCGATTTTAGTAGTATTCCAAGCCCTGTTCCTTTGACATTAGAGGATCCATCAGTGTAGAGTGTCCAAGGATCCTTAGTTTCCTCTAGCTGTTGGACTTCTAACTCGGCTTCCCTTTGCAAGTCACTACTGAAATCTGCCACAAAGTCAGCTAAGGCTTGGGATTTAATGGCTGTTCTGGGCTCATATCTTATATCATAAGCACCGAGCTTCACTGCCCACTTAGCCATCCTTCCTGACATTTCAGGTTTCCTGAGAACATTCTTAATTGGAAAATTAGTTTTAACAATAATGGCATGAGTTTCAAAATAATGTCTTAATTTAGTGGATGCCATGATTAAAGCAAGAATAAGTTTTTCCAAATGAGAATACCTGGACTCGGTATCAAGCAAACTCTTACTTACATAGTAAACAAGATGTTGTGTACCTTCGTGATCCTTAACAAGGACGACACTTACTGCTTTTGAGGATACCACGAGATATAAGGATAACACATCTCCTTTTTCTGGTTTCATCAAGGCAGGAGCCGAGGACAGGTAATCCTTGAGAGCTTTGAGAGCGTTTTCATGCTTTTCAGTCCAATCAAACTTCTTGTTCTTCCTCAAAATATCATAGAACTCTTTGAATTTCTCTGAGGATTTGGATATGAATCTGTTTAAAGCTGCAATCCTGCCTGTCAACCTTTGGACATCCTTAGCGTTGGCAGGGGACTTGATGTTCACTATAGCTTTAATTTGCTCTGGACTGGCTTCAATGCCCCTCTTTGTCACCATATATCCTAAGAATTTACCTGCTTTAACCCCAAAGTGACACTTTGAAGGATTAAGTTTCATATTATATTTGTCAAGGATATTGAATGCTTCCTCCAAGTCTCTAAGGTGATCCTCAACCTTTTTAGATTTAACCACCATGTCGTCTATATAAACTTCCATATTGTGTCCAATCTGATCCTTGAACATCATATTTACTAGCCTTTGATAAGTTGCACCTGCATTTCTTAGTGCAAACGACATAGCAATATAACAGTTGTTTTGGTCAAAAATCACACAAGGATAATGCAACCAAACTCTCTGTTAACGGGGAATGATGCTTGTAATGATGGATAAAGAAAAGGATCACTCGAATGTAAATTGCACAAGTGACACAAAGATTTATACGAGGAAAAAGCCCTTGATCAATGAATGATCTCCGGCATAAAAAACCTCGGGTGATGGAAACAACCGATCACCAAACTCCCATATAATAAACAATGTTTACAACTTCGGATGGTAACGAGCTAGGTACAAGGATCACTATGGTGTAGTATGCTAGAGTGTGTAAGAAATGTGTTGTGTCTTCCGAATGCTTGAGAGTGCCCTTTATATAAGTGTGTGTGGTTGAATTTAGGTAAGTCACCTAACTACTAGCTCGTTACCCCTTTAGAAACAGAAGTAAATTTAGCCTAACTAATTGCCCGTAATTTGTGCTAAGTTTCCATATTCTCCACAACGTCTATTTCTGGTTATGCATGTGCGAAATTAGCGTGAAAGATTCCTTAATAACGCTGCCAAGACCAGGTCCAACTCGTAATTCCTGCAAAACAACATTAAATTCAAAGAGAACAATCGTTAGTATGAGGATCCTTAGGATGATCCATTATCCTGATCCTGAAGTTCTTCTGAGGATCACTATCTGCCACAGAAACAAGGATCATTATTAGGATATTAGGTAAGGATCACAGGTCATTAAAAATCCTGCCCTAACAATTGCCCCCAAAATATAAGGAGTAATTATATAATATTAACGAGTTATATTTTGCTGATCTTATCTGTAACTAACTCAACGGATATATAGCCATTGTGAACGAACTATCCGTTGCAATCCTGACGTCATGGAGGTGACAGCCCTGCACAAATCATGATTATAAATAGAGATAGGGATAGGATCGTTTGCATTTAAAATCAAGAACTTCTCCCTTTATAACCGCAACCAGAGGATTGAACAGGTATTCCCCTTCATCTTCTCTCTTGCTTGCTCTGTTTTTCTTCTTGTATCTATTTCGTTCAAAATGTTGCTCCGGAATTCCCCTGCCAAGGATCTTTAGAAGGAAAGCCCCTTCAAGAGTCAAGGGATCGTTACAAATTCTGCTAAAGAACGCTGTATCTTCGCTGATCCTCAGATTGACAGGATTCGGTGCTGTTTTCCTGCAAATACTGTGTTCAAAGCCTATGATCCTTCTGCCCTGAGCGATCACACCTCCGATTCATGGGTTGCCTTTCCTGTGACCCCGTTTGCCATAGGTTACACGTATCCCTTTCTAGCCTTCACCCAGGCCTTCTTCTCTTTGACCGACATATCTTATATCCAGGCTATGCCGATGATCTGGAGGGTTTTGTATACCCTTGAGAGGATCATCGAGCAAGAGGGGATAGACTTAGGTATGGCCGAGTTAGGTGAGCTGTACGATCTGACCACCTTTGGTTCCCATCGTTATCTGTTCAAACGTAGACCTGGGGAGGAGCATCCGATCTTCAAGGCTACCAAGAATGATACTAACTGGAAGCGGCGGTTCTTTTTTGTAAGGAGAGATACCATCCCTGATGGGAAGGATTTGCCCAAGAAGTGGGCTACCCATGGTAGGATAGAGGATCCTGGGAAGGATCACCATAGAACTTATCCTTTAGTATAAGGATCACTGATGTTCTGTTGTTTTCTTGTTGTGCAGCTATCTTCGTTTCACATCTTAAGTTGACTCCTGCTACAAAAGAGAGACTCTTGGCCTTTAAGAAGCTTGATCCTGAAATAAGAACTTTCAAGATTACCACCCAGGATTCTCAGGAAGTATCCTCTGCTTCTGTCACAATGTCAAGTAAGTATCCTTATTTAAGGAGTATTTATATAATGAGAGTCAAATAAAATTAAGATACTTATCTTGTTTTGGTTGTGTAGGTGCTGGAAAATCCACCAAATCTTCCTCGAAGTTCGGCATCACTGATCTTACTAACGTCAAATCCTCTAAGAAGAAGACTCCTGCTGCTAGCCCAACTGCTTCGGCCCTTAAAGCACCACTCAGAGGAAAGGGAGGTAAGAAGAGAAAGACCTCCGAGGCTGAGGATCTGCAAGGCCTTCCCTTGATCTGCCAACAGTTCTTGGACTATTTTAGTGAGGTAAGGATCACTGTCCCTGCTTACATATCCTGCTTGTTTAAGGATCACTTGGCTTCTGACATCATTCCTTTGTCTTCCTTGCAGAAATTTGCGGAGATAGAGACATATGTTGGCCATGTTGAGGATCAGGATCGCCAGATTGCTGGTCTTCAGCAGGTTGCCGTGCTGAAGGATCTCAAGATAGCTGATCTTCAGAAGGAGCTTCAGGCCACCAAGAATGATGCTGCCAAGATGCTGATCAACTTCGACTATGAGAAGCACGAGATCACCCAGGATGCCAAGGTCTCTGCCACGATAACTATGTACAAGATCCAGTTGCAAATGGCCATGGAAGCTCAGGATCCTGCTTTTGATAAGAGCACATGGGATGTCGAAGGCTGGAAGGCTAGGCTGGCTGAACTGGAGGATGATGAAGAGGCTGAGGAGATCCTGATGCTTGAGGGTGGTGGCACTGGCAAGGACCAAGGTGGTGAGGCAAGCGGAGCTGGTGGTGATGGTGCAGCGAAGGATTGAGCTGCAGGATTGGGCGATGATGGAAATTTCGAGACTTAGCCGGAGCCCAATTTTTTTGTTTGGTGGTTGTTTGTTTGGATAGTTTGATGGTTTGTACTTTGAACAATAGTTTTTAGGGTAAGGATCCATGATCCTTTGAATAATAGGTAGGATAATAGGTGGTGGAGGGATCCTCTGTTTGGGGGATGAAGCCACTTGTTATCCTGCCGACCTTTATTTCCTGCACTGCTATGACTGCATGAACAATGGACACCCTTTGCCAACCCATGTGGACGGGCCACATTTTGCTGGTAGAAACGTGGGTTGGCAATTTTGACAACTTTAAAGGGTCAAATATTTTGTGAATGAATAAAACTTTTAACTTTTGACTTATCCTGTGATGTTATCCTTGTATATCCTTTAAACTTTCAATTGTTTTGATTTATACTTGTCTGAGTAAGAAAAGTTAAGCAAATTATGTTTAAGAAATTTAGGATATGATCCAGGATCAAATATCCTATAGTCGAAAACTTCCAAAAAGTAGTTTATTTTAAGGATCATAGGTTCAGTTGTCAAAGTATAAGGGTTATTCAAATGAATAATGAATAAAATCAAAAATAGTTAAGGATCATACATGAGAATCCAAGTTAGGATCCTTACCTTTAATACTATAATCAGGGTAAACATAAGAAAAACCTTAGTAGATAACAAGGATTGAGGATCCTTAGTTGTTTAACTTCGAAAACCTGAAAATAGAATATAACTTGGAACTGAGCCAATATAAAAGACAAGTTAGTAACTGGGGACAAGCCCAACAATTCAAAGGATAACTGGGGACAAGCCCAAAGGATAACTGGGGACAAGCCCAAGGATAACTGGGGACAAGCCCAAGGATCATAGGTGAACTGGAGTATGGCCCTTACTGGCGACTATCCAAACTTAGTGACATGATAATGCCAAAACCTTAGCTAACGTGAAAACGTTAGAAACCTTAGGAACGGATGTATGGTACGTCTACCATTATACGTAGGATCGTAGGTATAGCCAGTACGATGGAATTATCAGCCCCTAAAGCGAGTACTGGTCCCAAAGACTTGAACTATACCAGGATCATCGTGCGCTACAGGCGAAACTGGGGACAAGCCCAAGGATAACTGGGGACAAGCCCAAACAACTGGGGTTGAACCCAAGGATCTGAATTGCTTCTGAAGATTGTCAACAATATGCTAAGGATACCTGGACTATCAGAACTCAAAATCTTGTGAGAGAAGGATGAAGGATACATGATCCTTATCCTTAAATAAGAAAAATAAGAAAATGAAATAGTTCAAGATTAGGACATTACCAGGGTAAGGATCATTGACACCTCAGGGATCCTTCAAGGATACCTCTAATGTAAGGATCATATGTGCCAGGAGGATCCTGCTCACATGAAATATTTCTTCAAGTGGACAGCATTCCAGGCTCTTGGTAACAAATTACCTTCCATGGTTAGCAATCTATATGCCCCCTTTCCTGCTTCGGCTTCAATCAAATAAGGGCCTTCCCATTTTGGTGCCAATTTCCCATCAGCAGGATTTGTGGTATTCTGGAATGCTTTTCTCAATACCATATCCCCAACTTGGAATTTCCTTATCCTGACATTTTTGTTGTAAGGACCAGCCATTCTTTGTTGGTAGCTAGCCATCCTTATCCTAGCCAGATCCCTGATTTCCTCAATAGTATCCAAGTCTTGAGCCAGGTTTTCATCATTCTCCTCAGGATCACGGGTACTTGTTCTAGCAGTTGGCACCACCATTTCTGTTGGGATCACTGATTCTGCCCCAAATACCAAAGAGAATGGTGTTTGACCAGTAGCATTCTTGGGGGTTGTTCTATCAGCCCAAAGCACATAAGGTAATTCTTCTGCCCATTTCCCCTTCTTGGATCCAAGTTTCTTCCTCAGATTGTTGATGATGATCTTGTTGGATGATTCTGCTTGACCATTAGCTTGTGGGTGGACTGGTGTTGATGTTATCATCTTAATCCTCCGGCTATCACAAAAGTTAGTAGTTCTGCTCCCAATAAATTGGGAACCATTATCACATATAATTTCAGAAGGAATGCCAAATCTAGTTATAATATTTCTCTTAATAAAGGATATAACTTCCTTTTCTCTGACTTGGGCAAAGGTTTCAGCCTCTATCCACTTGGAGAAGTAATCAGTCATAGCCAGCATGAACACTTTTCCACTAGGTGCCTTAGGGAGCTTGCGAACTATATCCATCCCCCATCTCATAAATGGCCAAGAGGAGGGTATAGGATGTAGAAATTCAGCCGGCTGGTGAAGGATATTGCTGTGTCTTTGACAAGGATCACACTTCTTAGCATACTCCACAGCATCCCTTTTCATAGTCGGCCAGTAGTATCCTGTCCTTAGGATCCTTGAGAACAATGCCCTGCCCCCAGTGTGGTTTCCGCAATCTCCTTCATGGAAGTCTTTTAAAACTTCTTGAACTTCAGGATCCTCGATACATCTCAAATATGGTCCTGCAAGAGATCGCTTATACAACATATTATTTAAGATTGTGAATTGAGATACCTTAATTCTGAAAGCCCTAGGGTTTTCTCCCATAGGAATCTCCCCGTGTTGTAAGTATCTCATGATTGGTGAGATCCATGATCCTGAACAAGATTGAGTATCCTCACTAGGGATAATTGCAGAATCCTCTTCTATTTCCATGGTCACTTGATTTTCAATAGCAGGGGTCAGGATATGGATGATGGGGATACTTATATCCTCTAGGATCTTCAAGGATGATCCAAGATTAGCCAATGCATCAGCTTCTGTATTTTCTTCCCTTGGTACCTGTGTCAAACTAAAGAAAACAAAGGAGAGTGCCAATTCTTTGCCTATCTCTAAATATTTGGTTAGTTTTTCTCCTTTAACAGCATAGGATCCATTAAAGTGATTAGTGATTAACAATGAATCCACGTATACCTCAAGATACCTGATCCCCATATGCTTAGCAATTTGCAAACCGGCAATCAAGGCTTCATATTCAGCCTCATTGTTTGTGGCTTGGAACTCACAAGCTATGGAGTGGGGTATTATGTCCCCCTGTGGCGATTTTAGTAGTATACCAAGCCCCGTGCCTTTAACATTTGAGGATCCATCAGTATGTAGTATCCAAGGATCCTTGGTCTCATCCAGCTGCTGGACTTCCAATTCGGCTTCCTTTTGTAAATCACTACTGAAATCAGCCACAAAGTCTGCTAATGCTTGAGATTTGATGGCTGTTCTAGGCTCATATCTTATATCATGGGCTCTAAGCTTTACTGCCCACTTAGCCATCCTTCCGGACATCTCTGGTTTCCTGAGGACATTCTTAATTGGAAAATTAGTTTTAACAACAATAACATGGGTTTCAAAATAATGTCTTAACTTAGTAGATGCCATAATTAATGCAAGAATAAGCTTTTCAAGGTGTGAATACCTGGATTCAGCATCAAGTAAACTCTTACTTACATAATAGACAGGATATTGTATACCTTCATGATCCTTAACAAGGACTGCACTTACTGCTTTCGAGGATATCGCAAGATATAAGGATAACACGTCTCCTTTTTCTGGTTTCATCAACGCTGGAGCTGAGGATAGGTATTCTTTGAGGGCTTGTAAAGCACTCTCATGCTTTTCAGTCCACTCGAATTTCTTGTTCTTTCTTAGGATATCATAGAATTCTTTACACTTTTCTGAGGATTTGGATATAAATCTGTTTAAAGCTGCTATCCTGCCTGTTAGCCTTTGCACATCCTTAGCGTTGGCAGGATATTTAATATTTACTAATGCTTTGATTTGTTCCGGGCTTGCTTCAATGCCCCTTTTGGTTACCATATATCCTAAGAATTTACCTGCTTTAACACCAAAGTGACATTTTGAAGGATTAAGCTTCATGTTATATTTGTCAAGGATATCAAATGCTTCCTCCAAGTCTCTTAGATGATCCTCAGCTTTTATGGATTTCACCACCATATCATCTATGTATACTTCCATAGTCTGTCCAATCTGATCTTTGAACATCATATTCACCAGTCTTTGATATGTTGCACCTGCATTCCTTAATCCAAACGGCATAGCAATATAACAATATAAACCGGTTGGGGTCATAAAAGCCGTATCCTCTTGGTCAGATGGTTCCATCTGAATTTGTTGGAATCCAGATGAAGCATCCATAAAGGTTAACAGTTCATGACCTGCCGTTGCATCCACCATGGAGTCAATGTGGGGTAATGGGAAAGGATCCTTGGGACATGCCTTATTTAAATCAGTGAAATCGACACATACCCTCCACTTTCCATTTTTCTTTTGAACAACAACCACATTGGCCAGCCATCTTGGATACTTGACTTCTCTAATCATACCTGCTCGTAGCAATCTCTCTACCTCTTCATGGATAATGGCGTTTCTTTCTGGTGCAAACTTCTTCCTTTTTTGATGGATTGGTTTGAATGACCTGTCAATGCCAAGTTTATGAGTGATAATATCCTTAGATATACCTGTCATATCCTCATGTTTCCATGCAAAGGTAGATTTTCTTCTTTTGAGGAAGGATACGAGGTCTTCTTTCATCTTGCCAAGGATCCCTGATCCGATATCGATTTTGGATTCAGGATCATCAGGATCCATGAGGATTTCGTCCACATCCTGCTCTCTTGCCTCCAAGACATCCCTTGGAGGATACTTTAATTGCTATTGCTCCCTTGATTTCGAGGCTGGTTTCATTGATGAGGTGTAACAATCCTTAGCCTCCTGCTGATCACTATCGATCTTGACTATTCCCCAAGGGCTAGGGAGCTTCACACATTGATGGTAGGTGGATGGGACTGCCTTCATATCGTGTATCCAGGGCCTGCCAAGGATAACATTACAACAAGATAAACAGTCAATAACACAAAATTTTTGATAATTATGTAATCCTTCCACATAAATTGGGAGTTTGATGTCCCCCAGTGTTCTCTTAGTTTCTCCACTAAATCCCACAAGCACGGAGGATCTTGGTGTGATATCTGATTCAGGGATACCCATTTTCTTCAGAACATCAAGCTGGATAATGTTTACTGAGCTTCCTCCGTCAATAAGGATCCTGCGGACAAAATGGTTAGAAATAAAGAGAGTAATAACTAAACTATCATGATGAGGATCCTGGATGTCAACGCGATCATTCTCATCAAAGGTTATCACTTTTCCTTCCGAGACACTTGATGTTCGAATAGGTCTTTCTCCATTATCCATTTTAGCTTCCTTTGCATGCCTTTTAGCTGCTGAGAAGGATGTACCACAGATGTCTGATCCTCCATAAATAAAGTTTATCACTTGTGCATCTACCGGAGGAGCTGGAGCTTTTTCAGGGATCCTTTCAGGATCCTGAGTCCTTGGCTTTTTTCTTCCCAACAACTCTTTTAAATGTCCCTTGCTCAGCAGATATCCAATTTCCTTTCTCAATGCGATGCATTCCTCTGTTAAATGCCCAAAATCCTCATGGTATGCACACCACTTTGATTTGTCTTTAGTTGCAGCTGGTTTGTCATTTTTTCTGGGCCATCTGGCTTTTTCTCCTAGATTCTGCATCGCAAGGATTAGTTCATGGTTATCAACGGAAAAACAGTATTCAGAAATCGGAGGATAATCCTCATCATCCTCTTCTTGGTCAACAGCATGCACGTTCTGGTTGTCAGTTCTGTTATAGGATTTGAATTTGTTGTTCTTGAAGGAGGATCCTTGCTTTTCTTGTTTTGAGGATCCTGCTTGTCTCTCCTGGATCCTCTTGTCATCCTCTAGCCGGATGAACCTGAGTGCCCGAGTCCTTACTTCATCTAGGTTCCTGCATGGTGTCATAACAAGATCATCATAGAATAAAGAATCCCTAAGCAATCCCATCTTGAAGGCCTCAACAGCCGTGGCTATATCCAAGTTGGGAATGTCCAAGGATTCTTTACTAAATTTGGTTATATAATCCCTTAATGATTCATTATGACCTTGAGTTATCCTATATAAATCACTAGTTAATCGTTCAAATTTTCTACTACAAGAAAATTGATTATTGAATAAGTTAAGTAGATTGGCAAATGAAGTAATAGAGTAAGGGGGAAGACTTAGCAGCCATTTGAGAGCTGATCTAGTAAGAGTGGATCCAAATCCCTTGCATAGGCAAGCTTCCTTTAACCTTTCTGGAATCGGATTGATCTCCATCCTCTCCCTGTATTGTGCTATGTGTTCCTCAGGATCCGTTGAACCATCATACAGCTTCATAGTTGGAATATGGAATCTTTTGGGTATCTCAGCATCACAAATTGGTGGTGCAAAACGAGATACCTTATGGCTTCCATCTGCAATCTCCGAGATAGGTTTGACCACCCCTGGAACACTTGATATCATATCCTTCAGTTTCTGCAGTTCTTTAGCCATAGCATGGTTGATACCTGCATCCTGCATGAATCCATGGTTAGTGGTAAGAGAATTATTAAAAGTGTTACCTCCCATTGGGTTCAAGTTAGGAATACTGGATGTGAATCCATATTGCTGGGACTTTGGGATGATGGAGGGACCAGTGGAAGCAATGGTCTGCATTGGAATAAAATCTCCTTAATGGACATCTGAACTTCCTGTTTGCAAACTCTTCAAGGATCCTAGCATCTGGAGGGATCCCTGAAACTGGGATGATCCTGGAACGAAGGAGGATCCTTGAACCTGGGATGATCCTGGAAAAAGGAGGATCCTTGAACCTGGGATGATCCTGGAACAAAGGAGGATCCTTGAACCTGGGATGATCCTGGAACAAAGGAGGATCCTGGAACCTGCTGCGCTCCTGAGTAGGCTCCTGAATTCATGAAGGATCCCATATGCTGAGGATAGGATCCTGTTGGCTGGAAATATGAACCTGATGCCTGAGTCACTATTGCTGAGCCGAAGTGCACTCCTCTTGATCCACCCACATGTTGACCGTCTGGGACCTCTGATGGCTGAGAAGTAATCATCAGAGTATCAAAATTCAAAGATTTGGGCACCAGCGGAGAATGATCCTCTGCCGTTTTCTTTTGTCTCTTGAGATCTCCGATTTCTTTGAGGATCCTGTCATTAGTTTCATCCTGCCGCTGAATATGATCCCTCATCTGCAAAATCAAAGTAAACATATCACTAGTAGTGGGAGCAGAAGAAGTTGGAGCAGAAGAAGATGGAGGTTTAGAGAAAATGGAAGTTGGTCTCTTCTCAGCATTTTTCTGAGATCCAGCAGGTGGTGGAGGCAAAGCTGGAATGCCCTGAGATGAATTGACTGCAGACATCGCTGTAGAGGTATTCTTCAACGATGAAGCCATGTATGCAACGATCTGAAATGATCACCAACGGGAAACTTTATGAATGAAGCACCAATTGCCCCACGGTGGGCGCCAAACTGTTTTGGTCAAAAATCACACAAGGATAATGCAACCAAACTCTCTGTTAACGGGGAATGATGCTTGTAATGATGGATAAAGAAAAGGATCACTCAAATGTAAATTGCACAAGTGACACAAAGATTTATACGAGGAAAAAACCCTTGATCAATGAATGATCTCCGGCATAAAAAACCTCGGGTGATGGAAACAACCGATCACCAAACTCCCATATAATAAACAATGTTTACAACTTCGGATGGTAACGAGCTAGGTACAAGGATCACTATGGTGTAGTATGCTAGAGTGTGTAAGAAATGTGTTGTGTCTTCCGAATGCTTGAGAGTGCCCTTTATATAAGTGTGTGTGGTTGAATTTAGGTAAGTCAACTAACTACTAGCTCGTTACCCCTTTAGAAACAGAAGTAAATTTAGCCTAACTAATTGCCCGTAATTTGTGCTAAGTTTCCATATTCTCCACAACGTCTATTTCTGGTTATGCATGTGCGAAATTAGCGTGAAAGATTCCTTAATAACGCTGCCAAGACTAGGTCCAACTCGTAATTCCTGCAAAACAACATTTAATTCAAAGAGAACAATCGTTAGTATGAGGATCCTTAGGATGATCCATTATCCTGATCCTGAAGTTCTTCTGAGGATCACTATCTGCCACAGAAACAAGGATCATTATTAGGATATTAGGTAAGGATCACAGGTCATTAAAAATCCTGCCCTAACAACAGTATATACCAGTTGGAGTCATAAAGGCTGTATCCTCTTGATCTGATGGTTCCATCTGAATTTGCTGAAATCCAGATGAAGCATCCATAAAAGTTAACAGTTCATGACCCGCAGTTGCATCCACCATGGAGTCAACGTGGGGTAATGGGAAAGGATCCTTGGGACATGCCTTATTTAAATCGGTAAAATCGACACATACCCTCCACTTTCCGTTTTTCTTTTGAACTACAACCACATTGGCTAACCATCTTGGATACTTGACCTCCCTAATCATACCTGCTCGGAGTAACTTTTCTACCTCTTCCTGGATAATGGCATTTCTTTCTGGTGCAAACTTCCTCCTCTTTTGATGGATTGGTTTGAACGACCTGTCAATGGCAAGTTTGTGAGTGATTACATCTTTAGATATACCTGTCATGTCTTCGTGTTTCCATGCAAAGGTAGTTTTTCTCCTTTTGAGGAAGGATATTAGGTCTTCTTTCATTTCGCCAAGGATCCCTGATCCTATGTAAATTTTAGATTTAGGATCATGAGGATCCATAAGGATTTCTACTACATCCTGCTCTCTTGCCTCCAAGACATCTCTCGGAGGATGCTTTGATTGCTATTGCTCCCTTGACTTTGAGGCTGGTTTCATTGACGAGGTGTAGCAGTTCTTAGCCTCCTGCTGATCACTATTGTTTTGGTCAAAAATCACACAAGGATAATGTAACCAAACTTTATGTAAACGGGGTATGATGCTTGGTTAATTATGAAAGTAAAGGATCACTTCAGTGATAAAAGATGCAAAGACACAATGATTTATACGAGGAAAAAGCCCTTGATCAATGTATGATCTCCGGCATAAAAAACCTCGGGTGATGGCAACTACCGATCACCAACTTCAATATTAGAAAAATGTAATTACAACTTCGGATAGTAATGAGCTGAGTACAAGGATCACTATTGTTTCGAGCGTCTAAGTGTGTGAGAGTTGCGTTGAATGTCGTGTGTGTTCTTCCGAATGAGGAAGAGTGGTATTTATACGTGTGTAGGTGACCTATTTTAGGTAGTTAAACTATTATTCAGCTCATTACCCCTTTAGAAATGAGATACAATCTAGCCTAAATAGCCGCCCATAAATCAAGCCTAGTTTCCATATCCTGTGCAACGTCTATCTTCAATTAAGCTCTTGCCATAATTGTGAAGACGCGTCCCTGGATCATGATGCCTAGAGCGTATCCTGCTAGATGTTCCTGCAAAACAATATTGTATTGAGCGGAAGTGGCCGTTAGCATGAGGATCACTATAATGTCCCATGATCCTGATCCTGAAGTCCTGCTGAGGATCACTGTCTGCCAAAGAAACAAGGATCACTGGTTAGGATCACGTATAAGGATCATGCATAATAAAAATCCAGCCCTAACAATTGCCCCCAAAATATAAGGAGTTTATTGTAAATTAACGAGTTGTATTTTGTTTTGATCTTATCTCCAACGGGCAACTCCGAATAACTAGCCGTTAATATCGAACTAGCCGTTGCGATCATTACGTCATAGATGTGACAATCCCTGCAAATCATGATTATAAATAGGAGATAGGGTTAGGATCAGTTTGTATTTAAATTCAAGATACACTCCCTTTATATTCTGCACCGAAGATTGATCAGGTATCCTTCTCTTTCTCTCTTTCTTTTCTCTTTGCCCTGTTTTCAGCTTCTACTCTGTTTCCGCCTCGTCACAAACATGTTGCTCCGGAATTCTCCACACAAGGATTCTAAGAAGGATAGTCCCTTAAAAAGCCAGGGGATTATCAAGGATTCTCCTACGGAGAGGTGTTGCTTTACTGATGTTCACATAGACAGAATTCGTCATTGCTTTCCGGCGAATACTGTTTTCAAGTCCTTCACACCTTCCGCTCTGAGTGACTCTGTTTCGAATACCTGGGTGGCTTTTCCTGCTACTCCATTCATCATAGGGTATTCATATCCTTTTCCATTGTTCACCCAATCTTTCTTTTCCTTAACCGGCATCTCATATATCCAAGCTATGCCGATGATCTGGAGGGTTCTGTATACCTTCGAGAGGATCATCGAGCAGGAAGGGATTGATCTGGGGATGGCGGAGTTAGCTGAGTTTTACGATCTCACCACCTTTGGTTCTCACCGGTATTTGTTGAAACGGAAAGCCGGGGAGGATCACCCTGTCTTCAAGGTCACTAAGAACGATACAAACTGGAAGCGTCGCTTTTTCTTTGTTAGGAGGGATTCCATCCCAGATGGGAAGGATCTGCCCAAGGAATGGGCCACTCATGGTAGGATAGAGGATCCTCGAAGGATCACTATCAGCCCTGTCTCATATAATGAGGATCACTAATATCTCTTTTTATCTCTTGTGCAGCTATATCCATTGCTCATCTGAAATTAAGCCCTGCTGCAGAAGAGAGAGTCCTAGCTTTTAAAAAGCTTAATCCTGAAGTCAGAAGTTTCCAAGTCACCGTCCAAGATTCTCAAGAAGTATCCTCTGCATCTGCCACTATGTCAAGTAAGTATCCTTATAGAAAATAAATTATATGTAGGATTGTTTGATTAATAAAGCAACTTATCTTGTTTTTTGATTGTGTAGGTGCTGGAAAGTCTGCCAGGTCTGTCAAATCTGCTTCTAAATTTGGGATAGACGATCTCACCAACGTCAAGTCTTCGAGGAAGAAGGCTCCTGCTGCCAGTCCTTCAGTTTCAGCCCCCAAGGCACCTATCCGGGGCAAGGGAAAAAAGAGGAAAACCTCTGAAGATCTCCAAGGATTTCCCCTCCTCCGTCAGCAATTCCTTGACTACGTGAATGAGGTAAGGATCACTGCCCCTGTTGGTTATCCGTTTCGAATATCCTGTTTGTGTATCCTGTTTCTTTGAGGATCATCCGGTTCTGAACTTACCTTATTTCCCTCTTTGCAGAAACTTGCCGAGATCGAGACTTATCTTGGCCACGTTGAGGATCAAGAGAGCCAGATTGCCGACCTTCAACAAATGGGCGTGCTTAAGGATCTCAAGATAGCAGATCTTGAGAAGGAACTCCGGGCCACGAAGGATGAGGCTGCTCAGAGGTTGATCGATATGGATAACGAGAAGCAGGAGATCACCCAAGATGCCAAGGTCTCCGCGGCAATTGCTATGTACAAGATACAACTTCAGATGGCTGAGGAGGCTCAGGATCCTACCTTTGACAAAAGCTCGTGGGACGTTGAAGGTTGGAAGGCAAGGCTGGCGGACCTGGAGGACGAGGATGAGGCTGAGGATATTCCCATGCTGGAAGGCGGTGATGCTGAAAAGGATCAGGGTAGAGAGGCTGGTGGTGATGGAGCAGCGAAGGAGTAGGCTGCATGATTGGGCGATGATGGATATTGTTGACTAGGCCGGAGCCCAATTTTTTAGGTTTGGTAATAGTTTTTTGTGGTTGTTGATGGTTTGAAACAATTATGGTCTGTAATCTCTGAACAATAGTTTCTTAGGGTTAAGGATCCTGGATCCTTTGAACAATAGGTAGGATTACAAAAGGTGGAGGGATCCTCTGTTTGGGGGATGAAACCTTTGTGATCCTGCCGCTTTTTATTTACCTGCATGCTATGACCGCACAAACAATGGACACCCTTTGCCAACCCATGTGGACGGGCCACGTTTTGCTGGTAGAAATGTGGGTTGGCAATTTTGACAACTTTCTTGAAAGGGTTAATGATCCTTTTGTTTAATAATATAACTTTAACTTTTCTGGCTTATCTCGTGTTGTTATCCTTATCTTCTTGTTTCTTAGTTGTTTTTGTAGTATATTTGTTAAAGTGGCAAGAGTTGAAAATATATTTAATAAATTTAGGATATGATCCTAGATCAAATATCCTGATATTGAAAATATTCAAAGTATTTTAGTTCAAGGACCATAGGTTTGGTTGTCAAAGTATAAGGGTTGGTTAGGATAATGAGTATAATCAGAATAGTCAAGGATCATACCTGAGGATCCAAGTTAGGATCCTAACCTTCAACCGAGACAGTCGTAGATAAGATTTTACTAGATAATAAGGATTAAGGATCCTTATGTGTTTTAATTTTGACAATCCTGAAAAACGAAGCACAATTTGGGACTAAGCCAATGTAAGAAATAAATTAGTAACTGGGGACATGCCCAAAGGATAACTGAGAATGATCCCGGAGGATCACTGGGGACAAGCCCAAAGGATAACTGGGGACAAGCCCAAAGGATCGTATGTAAACTGGAGTATGGCCCTTACTGGCGACTATCCAAACTTAGTGACATGAAAATGCCAAAACCTTAGCTAACGTGAAAACGTTAGAAACCTTAGGAACGGATGTATGGTACGTCTACCATTATACGTAGGATCCTAAATATAGCCAGTACGATGAGGTTGTCAGCCCCGGAAGTGGGTACTGGTCCCAAAGACGTGAACTATATCAGGATCATCGTGCGCTGCTGGCGGAAACTGGGGATAATCCCAAGGATAGCTGGGGTTGGACCCAAGGATCTGCGGTGCTTTTGAAGATCTTTGACGATATGCTGAAGATACCTGAACTTATCATAACTCAAATGTTTCGTGAGTAGAGGATGAAGGATACATGATCCTTATCCTTAGGTAAAAAGTAAGAAAATGCAATAGTTTCTAGGATAAGCGTATTACCAGAGTAAGGATCACTGATATCACCGGGATCCTTTAAGGATACTTCAATGTAAGGGTCACATGCATGAAGGATCATGTTCACATGAAATATTTCTTTAAGTGAACAGCATTCCAGGCTCTTGGCAACAAGTTTCCTTCCATGGTTAGCAACCTGTATGCCCCCTTTCCTGCTTCAGCTTCAATCAAGTAGGGGCCTTCCCATTTTGGTGCTAACTTCCCGTCAGCAGGATTGATAGTATTTTGAAATGCTTTTCTCAACACCATATCTCCGACTTGGAATTTCCTTAATCTGACATTTTTGTTGTAGGCACCAGCCATTCTTTGTTGGTAGCTTGCCATCCTTATCCTAGCTAGATCTCTGATTTCTTCAATAGTGTCCAAATCCTGAGCTAGAATTGTAGCATTTTCTTCAGGATCACGGGTACTTGTTCTAGCAGTTGGGATCACCATTTCTGTTGGGATCACTGCTTCTGCCCCAAATACTAAAGAGAAAGGTGTTTGACCAGTGGCATTCTTGGGAGTTGTTCTGTCAGCCCATAGCACATAAGGTAACTCCTCTGCCCATTTCCCCTTCTTGGATCCTAGTTTCTTCTTCAGATTGTTGATGATGATCTTGTTGGATGATTCTGCTTGACCATTGGCTTGTGGGTGAACTGGTGTTGATGTGATCATCTTGATTCCCCAACTGTCACAAAAGTTAGTGGTTCTGCTTCCAATGAATTGGGAACCATTATCACATACAATTTCAGAGGGAATGCCAAATCTAGTTATAATGTTTCTCTTAATGAAGGATATGACTTCCTTTTCCCTGACTTGAGCGAAGGCTTCAGCTTCTATCCATTTGGAAAAATAGTCAGTCATGGCAAGCATAAATACTTTTCCACCAGGTGCTTTAGGAAGCTTGCCAACTATATCCATTCCCCATCTCATGAATGGCCAAGAGGATGGTATTGGGTGTAAAAATTCAGCTGGCTGATGGAGGATATTGCTATGTCTTTGGCAAGGATCACACTTCTTAGCATACTCTATAGCATCCCTTTTCATGGTTGGCCAGTAGTATCCTGTTCTAAGGATCCTTGAGAACAATGCTCTGCCCCCAGTGTGGTTTCCACAATCTCCTTCGTGGAAATCTTTCAATACTTCTTCAATTTCAGGATCCTCAATACATCTCAAATATGGTCCTGCAAGAGATCGCTTATATAATACGTTATTCAAAATTGTGAATTGAGATACCTTAATCCTGAAAGCTCTAGGATTTTCTTCCATTGGGATCTCCCCGTGTTGCAAGTATCTCATGATTGGTGAGACCCATGATCCTGAATAAGATTGAGCTTCTTCACTAGGGATTATTGCAGTATCCTCTTCTATTTCCATGGCCACTTGATTTTCAATAGCAGGAGCCAGGATATGGATGATAGGGATACTTATGTCTTCTGGAATTTTTAAGGATGATCCTAAGTTGGCCAATGCATCAGCTTCCGTGTTATCCTCCCTTGGTACCTGTGTTAAGCTGAAAGAAACAAAAGAGAGTGCCAATTTTTTTGACTATCTCTAAATATTTGGTTAGTTTTTTACCTTTAACAGCATAGGATCCATTAAAGTGATTGGTGATTAATAATGAGTCTACATATACTTTAAGATATTTTACCCCCATATCCTTAGCAATTTGCAAGCCAGCAATCAAGGCTTCATACTCAGCCTCATTGTTAGTTGCTTGGAACTCACAGGCTATGGAGTGGGGTATTATGTCCCCCTGTGGCGATTTTAGTAGGATCCCGAGCCCTGTGCCCTTGACATTTGAGGATCCGTCAGTGTGTAATATCCAAGGATCCTTGGTTTCATCCAGCTGCTGGACCTCCAATTCTGCTTCTTTTTGTAGATCACTACTGAAATCAGCCACAAAGTCGGCTAAGGCTTGTGATTTGATGGCTGTTCTTGGTTCATATCTTATGTCATGGGCACTAAGCTTCACTGCCCACTTAGCCATTCTCCCTGACATCTCCGGTTTCCTGAGGACATTCTTAATTGGAAAATTAGTTTTAACAACAATAGTATGGGTTTCAAAATAATGCCTTAACTTAGTGGATGCCATGATTAATGCAAGAATAAGTTTTTCGAGGTGTGAGTACCTGGATTCGGCATCAAGTAAACTCTTACTTACATAGTAGATAGGATATTGTGTACCTTCGTGATCCTTCACAAGGACAGCACTTACAGCGGTTGAGGATACCGCCAAATATAAGGATAACACATCTCCTTTTTCCGGTTTTGCTAATGCTGGTGCTGAGGACATATATTCTTTAAGGGCTTGTAAAGCGTTCTCATGCTTCTCAGTCCATTCAAACTTCTTATTCTTCCTTAGGATATCGTAGAATTCTTTGCATTTTTCTGAGGATTTCGATATGAACCTGTTCAAAGCTGCTATCCTGCCTGTCAGTCTTTGAACATCCTTGGCGTTGGCAGGAGATTTGATATTTACTAATGCTTTGACTTGTTCCGGGCTTGCTTCAATGCCTCTCTGAGTTACCATATATCCTAGGAATTTCCCTGCCTTAACACCAAAGTGGCACTTTGACGGATTAAGCTTCATGTTATATTTATCAAGGATATCAAATGCTTCCTCCAAATCCCTTAGGTGATCCTCAGCTTTCTTTGATTTGACTACCATATCATCTATGTATACTTCCATAGTTTGTCCAATTTGATCTTTGAACATCATATTCACCAGCCTTTGATATGTTGCACCTGCATTTCTCAATCCAAAAGGCATGGCAATATAACAATACAAACCTGTTGGGGTCATAAAGGCTGTATCCTCTTGGTCAGATGGTTCCATCTGAATTTGTTGGAATCCAGATGATGCATCCATAAAGGTCAACAGTTCATGCCCCGCTGTTGCATCCACCATGGAGTCAATGTGGGGTAATGGGAAAGGATCCTTGGGACATGCCTTATTTAAATCAGTGAAATCGACACATACCCTCCACTTTCCGTTTTTCTTTTGGACAACGACCACATTGGCTAACCATTTTGGATACTTTACCTCCCTGATCATACCTGCTCGAAGTAGTCTCTCTACTTCTTCTTGGATAATGGCATTCCTTTCTGGTGCAAACTTCCTCCTTTTTTGATGGATTGGTTTGATAGACCTGTCAACGCCAAGTTTGTGAGTAATAATATCCTTAGATATACCTGTCATATCTTCATGTTTCCAAGCAAAGGTAGATTTTCTTCTTTTGAGGAAGGATATTAAGTCTTCTTTCATCTTGCCAAGGATCCCTGATCCGATATAGATTTTTGATTCAGGATCACTAGGATCCAAGAGGATTTCGTCCACATCTTGTTCCCTTGCCTCCAAGACATTCCTCGGAGGATACTGTAGTTGCTATTGCTCCCTTGGCTTCGAGGTTGGCTTCATGGATGAGGTATAACAATCCTTAGCCTCCTGCTGATCACTGTCGATCTTGATTATCCCCCATGGGCTACGGAGCTTCACACATTGATGGTAGGTGGATGGGACTGCTTTCATATCATGTATCCAAGGCCTGCCAAGGATAACATTGCAACAAGATAAACAGTCAATGACACAAAATTTCTGATAATTATGTAATCCTTCCACGTAGATTGGGAGTTTGATGTCCCCCGGAGTTTTCTTCGTTTCTCCACTGAATCCTACAAGCACGGAGGATCTTGGTGTGATCTCTGATTCTGGGATTCCCATTTTCTTCAGAACATCAAGCTGGATAATGTTCACTGAGCTTCCTCCATCAATAAGGATCCTGCGGACAAAATGGTTAGAGATAAAGAGAGTGATAACTAAACTATCATGATGAGGATCCTGAATGTTAATGCGATCATCCTCATCAAACGTTATCATCTTCCCTTCTGAGACACTTGATGTTCTAATAGGTCTTTCTCCATTATCCATTTTTGACTCCTTTGCATGTCTTTTGGCCGCCGAGAAGGATGTACCACAGATGTCTGATCCTCCGGAAATAAAGTTGATCACTTGTGCATTTGCCGGAGGTGCTGGAGCCTTTTCAGGGATCCTTTCAGGATCCTGAGTCCTTTGCTTTTTTCTTCCCAATAATTCTTTCAGGTGCCCCTTGCTTAATAGATATCCAATCTCTTTTCTTAAGGCTATGCAATCTTCAGTTAGATGCCCGAAATCCTCATGGTATGCACACCATTTCGACTTGTCTTTAGTCCCGGATGGTTTATCATTCTTCCTGGGCCATCTAGCTTTTTCACCTAGATTCTGCATTGCAAGGATCAGTTCATGATTATCAACGGAAAAGCAATATTCTGAGATTGGAGGATAATCTTCATCATCTTCTTCTTGGTCAACAGCATGCACATTCTTGTTCTCATTTCTATGGTAGGATTTGAATTTGTTGTTCTTGAAGGAGGATCCTTGCTTCTCCGGTTTTGAGGATCCTACTTGTCTCTCCTGGATCCTCTTGTCATCCTCTAGCCGGATGAACCTGAGTGCTCGAGTTCTTACTTCATCTAAATTCCTGCATGGTGTCATAACAAGATCATCATAAAATAATGAATCCTTAAGCAGTCCCATTTTGAAGGCTTCAACAGCCGTAGCCATATCCAAGTTGGGAATGTCCAAGGATTCTTTACTAAATTTAGTTATATAATCCCTTAATGATTCATTATGATTTTGAGTTATCCTGTACAAATCACTAGTTAATTTTTCAAATTTTCTACTACAAGAGAATTGGTTATTGAATAAATTAACTAAATTGGCAAATGAAGTAATAGAGTAAGGGGGAAGACTTAGCAGCTGTTTTGGTCAAAAATCACACAAGGATAATGTAACCAAACTTTATGTAAACGGGGTATGATGCTTGGTTAATTATGAAAGTAAAGGATCACTTCTGTGATAAAAGATGCAAAGACATGATGATTTATACGAGGAAAAAGCCCTTGATCAATGTATGATCTCCGGCATAAAAAACCTCGGGTGATGGCAACTACCGATCACCAACTTCAATATAATAAAAATATGATTACAACTTTGGATGATAATGAGCTGAGTACAAGGATCACTATTGTTTTGAGTGTCTAAGTGTGTGAGAGTTGCGTTGTATGTCGTGTGTCTCTTCCAAATGATGAAGAGTGGTATTTATACAAGTGTAGGTGACCTATTTTAGGTAAAAGGACTAATTATCAGCTCATTACCCCTTTAGAAATAATAGACAATCTAGCCTAAATTGCTGCCCATGGATCAAGCCATGTTTCCATATCTTGTGCAACGTCTATCTTCAATTAAGCTCTTGCCATAATTGTGAAGACGCGTCCCTGGATCATGATGCCTAGAGCGTATCCTGCTAGATGTTCCTGCAAAACAATATTGTATTGAGCGGAAGTGGCCGTTAGCATGAGGATCACTATAATGTCCCATGATCCTGATCCTGAAGTTCTGCTGAGGATCACTGTCTGCCAAAGAAACAAGGATCACTGGTTAGGATCATGTGTAAGGATCACCTATAATAAAAATCCAGCCCTAACAATTGCCCCCAAAATATAAGGAGTTTATTGTAAATTGACGAGTTATATTTTGTTTCGATCTTATCTCCAACGGGCGACTCCGATTAACTAGCCGTTACACATGGACTAGGCGTTGTGATCATTACGTCATAGATGTGACAATCCCTGCAGATCATGATTATAAATAGGAGATAGGGTGAGGATCAGTTTGTATTTAAATTCAAGATACACTCCCTTTATATTCTGCACCGAAGATTGATCAGGTATTCTTCTCTTTCTCTCTTTCTTTTCTCTTTGCTCTGTTTTCTGCTTCTACTCTGTTTCTGTTTTGGTCAAAAATCACACAAGGATAATGTAACCAAACTTTATGTAAACGGGGTATGATGCTTGGTTAATTATGAAAATAAAGGATCACTTCTGTGATAAAGATGCAAAGACACAATGATTTATACGAGGAAAAAGCCCTTGATCAATGAATGATCTCCGGCATAAAAAACCTCGGGTGATGGCAACTACCGATCACCAATTTCAATATAACAAAAATATGATTACAACTTTGGATGATAATGAGCTGAGTACAAGGATCACTGAGTATCTAAGTGTTTGAGAGTTGTGTCGTATGTCGTGTGTGTTCTTCCGAATGAGGAAGAGTGGTATTTATACATGTGTGAGTGACCTATTTTAGGTAAAATGACTAGATATCAGCTCATTACCCCTTTAGAAATAAAGATAATCTAGCCTAAATTGCTGCCCATGAATCAAGCCATGTTTCCATATCCTGTGCAACGTCTATCTCTGATTTAGCTCTTGCCATATTTGTGAAGACGCGTCCCTGGATCATGGTCTTTAGAGCATATCCTGCTAGATGTTCCTGCAAAACAACATTGTAGTAAGCGAAGGTGACCGTTAGTATAAGGATCACCATAACGTCCCATGATCCTGATCCTGAAGTCCGGCTGAGGATCACTGCCTGCCAAAGAAACAAGGATCACTGGTTAGGATCACGTATAAGGATCACTTATAGTAAAAATCCAGCCCTAACAATTGCCCCCAAAATATAAGGAGTTAATTGTAAATAGACGAGTTATATTTTGTTTCGATCTTATCTCTAACGGGCGACTCCAAGAAACTAGCCGTTATGTTCGGACTAGCCGTTGTGATCATTACGTCAGAGATGTGACAATCCTGCAGATCATGATTATAAATAGGAGATAGGGTGAGGATCAGTTTGTATTTAAATTCGAGATACTCCCTTTATATTCTTCACCGAAGATCGATCAGGTATTCTCTTCTTCTCTATTTTCCTTCTTCCTTCCCTTTGCTCTGTTTTTCGCTTCTACTCTGTTTCCGCCTTGTTGTAAACATGTTGCTCCGGAATTCTCCACACAAGGATTCTAAGAAGGATAGTCCCTTAAAAGCCAAGGGATTATCAAGGATTCTCCTACGGAGAGATTTTGTTTTACTGATGTTCACATAGACAGAATTCGTCATTGTTTTCCGGCGAATGCGGTTTTCAAGTCCTTTGATCCTACTGTTTTGAGCGATTTTGTCTCGGATGTCTGGGTGGCTTTTCCTGCTACTCCATTCACCATAGGGTATTCATATCCTTTTCCATCCTTCACCCAATCCTTCTTTTCTTTAACCGGCATCTCTTATATCCAAGCTATGCCGATGATCTGGAGGGTTCTGTATACCTTCGAAAGGATCATTGAGCAGAGAGGGATTGATCTGGGGATGACGGAGTTGGCCGAGTTTTACGATCTCACCACCTTTGGTTCTCACCGGTATTTGTTGAAACGGAAAGCTGGGGAGGATCACCCGATCTTCAAAGTTACCAAGAATGATACAAACTGGAAACGTCGGTTTTTCTTTGTTAAGAGGGATTCCATCCCGGATGGGAAGGATCTGCCCAAGGAATGGGCCACTCATGGTAGGGTAGAGGATCCTCGAAGGATCACTATCAGTCCTGTCTCATATGATGAGGATCATTGATGTCTTTTTTCCTTTGTCTTTTATGCAGCTATTTCCATTGCTCGTCTGAAATTAACCCCTGCTGCAAAAGAGAGAGTGTTAGCTTTCAAAAAGCTTGATCCTGAAGTTAGAAGCTTCCAAATCACTATCCAAGATTCTCAAGAGATATCCTCTGCATCTGCCACAATGTCAAGTAAGCATCCTTATAGAAAATAAATTTTATATAAAAGTATTTAATTTAACAAGGGGACTTATCTTGTTTTTGAATTGTGTAGGTGCTGGAAAATCTGCCAGGTCTGTTAAATCTGCTTCCAAGTTTGGGATAAGTGATCTTGCCAATGTTACGTCTTCAAAGAAGAAGGCTCCTGCTGCCAGTCCTTCAGCATCAGCTCCCAAAGCGTCTATCCGGGGCAAGGGAAAAAAGAGAAAAACCTCTGAAGATCTCCAAGGATTTCCCCTCCTCCGTCAGCAATTCCTTGACTACGTGAATGAGGTAAGGATCACTGCCCCTGTTGGTTGTCCGTCCCACATATTTTGTTTGTGTATCCTGCCTTTCTTGAGGATCGTCTGATCCTAAGCTTATCTTTTTCTTCTCCTGTTGCAGAAACTTGCCGAGATTGAGACCTATCTTGGCCATGTTGAGGACCAAGAGAGCCAGATTGCTGACCTTCAGCAAATGGGGGTGTTAAAGGATCTCAAGATAGGGGATCTTGAGAAGGAACTCCGGGTCATGAAGGCTGAGGCTGCTCAGAGGTTGATTGATATGGATAACGAGAAGCAGGAGATCACTCAAGATGCTAAGGTCTCCGCGGCAATTGCTATGTACAAGATACAACTTCAGATGGCCGAGGAGGCTCAGGATCCTACCTTTGACAAAAGCTCGTGGGATGTTGAAGGTTGGAAGGCAAGGCTGGCAGACCTGGAGGACGAGGATGAGGCTGAGGAGATCCCCATGCTGGAGGGTGGTGATGCTGAGAAGGATCAAGGTGGAAATGCTGGTGGTGATGAAGCAGCGAAGGTGTAGGCTGCATGATTGGGCGATGATGGATATTTCGAGACTAGGCCGGAGCCCAATTTTTTAGGATTGGTAGTGGTTTTTTGTGGTTGTTGATGTTTGAAACAATTATGGTCTGTAATCTCTGAACAATAGTTTCTTAGGGTTAAGGATCCTGGATCCTTTGAACAATAGGTAGGATTACAAAAGGTGGAGGGATCCTCTGTTTGGGGGATGAAGCCTTTGTGATCCTGCCGCCTTTATTTCCTGCAAAATGCTAAGACCGCATAGACAATGGACACCCTTTGCCAACCCATGTGGACGGGCCACGTTTTGCTGGTAGAAATGTGGGTTGGCAATTTTGACAACTTTTTGAAAGGGTTAGTGATCCTTTTGTTTAATAATATAACTTAACTTTTCTGGCTTATCTTGTGTTGTTATCCTTCAATAATCCTCTTATTTCTCAAATGCTATATTTGTTAAAATAACAAGAGTTGACAAAGTGTTTAATAAACTTAGGATATGATCCTGGATCAAATATCCTCATATTGAAAATTCTCAAAGTGTTTTAGTTCAAGGATCATAGGTTCGGTTGTCAAAGTATAAGGGTTGGTTAGGATAAAGAGTATAATAAAAAATAGTCAAGGATCATACCTGAGGATCCACGTTAGGATCCTATCCTTCAATCAAGACAATCATAGATAAGACTTTGATAGTTAATAAGGATTAAGGACCCTTATATGTTTAGACTTCCAAAACCTGAAAAGTGAGATATAACTTGGGACTAAGCCAATGTAAAAGATAAGTTAGTAACTGGGGACATGCCCAAAGTATAACTGAGAATGATCCCAGAGGATCACTGGGGACAAGCCCATAGGATAACTGGGGATGATCCCAGAGGATCACTGGGGACAAGCCCATAGGATAGCTGGGGACAAGCCCAAAGGATCGTATGTAAACTGGAGTATGGCCCTTTCTGGCAACTATCCAAACTTAGTGACATGAAAATGTCAAAACCTTAGCTAACGTGAAAACGTTAGAAACCTTAGGAACGGATGTATGGTGCGTCCACCATTATACGTAGGATCCTTAATATAGCCAGTACGATGAGGTTGTCAGCCCCGAAAGTGGGTACTGGTCCCAAAGACGTGAACTATACCAGGATCATCGTGCGCTGCTGGCGGAAACTGGGGATAATCCCAAGGATAACTGGGGTCGTACCCAAGGATCTGTGGTGCTTTTGGAGATCTTTGACGATTTGCTGAAGATACCTGAACTATCATAACTCAAATGGTTTGTGAGTAGAGGATGAAGGATACATGATCCTTATCCTTAGGCAAAAAGTAAGAAAATGCAATAGTTTTAGGATAAGCATATTACCAGAGTAAGGATCACCGATATCTCCAGGATCCTTCAAGGATACTTCAATGTAAGGATCACATGCAGGAAGGATCATGTTCACATGAAATATTTCTTTAAGTGAACAGCATTCCAGGCTCTTGGTAACAAGTTTCCTTCCATGGTTAGCAACCTGTATGCCCCCTTTCCTGCTTCAGCTTCAATCAAGTAGGGACCTTCCCATTTTGGTGCTAGCTTCCCGTCAGCAGGATTGATAGTATTTTGAAATGCTTTTCTCAACACCATATCTCCGACTTGGAACTTCCTTATCCTGACATTCTTGTTGTAGGCACCAGCCATCCTTTGTTGGTAGCTTGCCATCCTTATCCTAGCTAGATCCCTGTTTTCCTCAATAGTATCCAAATCCTGAGCTAGGATTGTAGCATTTTCTTCAGGATCACGAGCACTTGTTCTAGCAGTTGGGATCACCATCTCTGTTGGGATCACTGCTTCTGCCCCAAATACTAAAGAGAAGGGTGTTTGACCGGTGGCATTCTTGGGAGTTGTCCTATCAGCCCATAGCACATAAGGTAACTCTTCTGCCCATTTCCCTTTCTTGGATCCTAGCTTCTTCTTCAGATTGTTGATGATGATCTTGTTGGATGATTCTGCTTGACCATTGGCTTGTGGGTGAACTGGTGTTGATGTGATCATCTTGATTCCCCAACTGTCACAAAAGTTAGTGGTTCTGCTTCCAATGAATTGGGAGCCATTATCACATACAATTTCAGAGGGAATGCCAACTCTAGTTATAATGTTTCTTTTAATGAAGGATATGACTTCCTTTTCTCTGACTTGAGCGAAGGCTTCAGCTTCTATCCACTTGGAAAAATAGTCAGTCATGGCAAGCATAAATACTTTTCCACCAGGTGCTTTAGGGAGCTTGCCAACTATATCCATTCCCCATCTCATGAATGGCCAAGAGGATGGTATGGGGTGTAGTAATTCAGCTGGCTGATGGAGGATATTGCTATGCCTTTGGCAAGGATCACATTTCTTAGCATACTCTACAGCATCCCTTTTCATGGTTGGCCAGTAGTATCCTGTTCTGAGGATCCTTGAGAATAATGCCCTGCCCCCAGTGTGGTTTCCACAATCTCCTTCGTGGAAGTCTCTCAACACTTCTTCAATTTCAGGATCCTCAATACATCTTAAATATGGTCCTGCAAGGGATCGTTTATACAGCATGTTATTTAAGATTGTAAATTGAGATACCTTGATCCTGAAAGCTCTAGGATTTTCTCCCATTGGGATCTCTCCATTTTGCAAGTATCTCATGATTGGTGAGATCCATGATCCTGAATAAGATTGGGCTTCTTCACTAGGGATCATTGCAGTATCCTCTTCTATTTCCATGGCCACCTGATTTTCAATAGCAGGAGCCAGGATATGGATGATAGGGATACTTATATCTTCTGGAATCTTCAAGGATGATCCTAGGTTGGCCAATGCATCAGCTTCCGTGTTCTCCTCCCTTGGTACCTGTGTTAAGCTAAGAGAAACAAAAGAGAGTGCCAATTCTTTGACTATCTCTAAATATTTGGTTTGTTTTTCACCTTTAACAGCATAGGATCCGTTAAAGTGATTAGTGATCAATAATGAATCTACATATACGTTAAGATACTTTACCCCCATATCCTTAGCGATTTGTAAGCCAGCAATTAGGGCTTCATACTCAGCCTCATTGTTAGTTGCTTGGAACTCACAGGCTATGGAGTGGGGTATTATGTCCCCCTGTGGCGATTTTAGTAGGATCCCTAGCCCTGTGCCTTTGATATTTGAGGATCCGTCAGTGTGTAGGATCCAAGGATCCTTGGTCTCATCCAGCTGCTGGACCTCCAATTCTGCTTCCTTTTGTAGATCACTACTGAAATCAGCCACAAAGTCAGCTAGTGCTTGAGATTTAATGGCTGTTCTTGGTTCGTATCTTATATCATGGGCACTAAGCTTCACTGCCCACTTAGCCATTCTCCCTGACATATCCGGTTTCCTGAGGACATTCTTAATTGGAAAATTAGTTCTAACGACAATAGTATGGGTTTCAAAATAATGTCTTAACTTGGTCGATGCCATGATTAATGCAAGGATAAGTTTTTCGAGGTGTGAGTACCTGGATTCGGCATCAAGTAGACTTTTACTTACATAGTAGATAGGATATTGTGTACCTTCGTGATCCTTGACAAGGACAGCACTTACAGCGGTTGAGGATACCGCCAGGTATAAGGATAACACATCTCCTTTTTCCGGTTTTGCTAATGCTGGTGCTGAGGACATATATTCTTTTAGGGCTTGTAAAGCATTCTCATGCTTCTCATTCCATTCGAACTTCTTATTCTTCCTTAGGATATCGTAAAACTCTCTGCATTTTTCTGAGGATTTCGATATGAACCTGTTCAAAGCTGCTATCCTGCCTGTCAGTCTTTGAACATCCTTGGCATTGGCAGGAGATTTGATATTTATTAATGCTTTGATTTGTTCCGGGCTTGCTTCAATGCCCCTCTGGGTTACCATGTACCCTAAGAACTTTCCTGCCTTAACACCAAAATGGCATTTTGAAGGATTAAGCTTCATGTTGTAATTATCCAGGATATCGAATGCCTCTTCCAAGTCCCTTAGGTGATCCTCAGCTTTCTTTGACTTGACCACCATATCATCTATGTACACCTCCATAGTTTTTCCAATTTGATCCTTGAACATCATATTTACCAGCCTTTGATATGTTGCACCTGCATTTCTTAGTCCAAAAGGCATGGCAATATAACAATATAAACCGGTTGGGGTCATGAAGGCTGTATCCTCTTGGTCAGATGGTTCCATCTGGATTTGTTGGAATCCAGATGATGCATCCATAAAAGTTAACAGTTCATGCCCCGCAGTTGCATCCACCATAGAGTCAATGTGGGGTAATGGGAAAGGATCTTTGGGACATGCCTTATTCAAATCAGTGAAATCGACACATACCCTCCACTTTCCGTTTTTCTTTTGGACAACAACCACATTGGCTAACCATTTTGGATACTTTACCTCTCTGATCATACCTGCTCGAAGTAGTCTCTCTACTTCTTCTTGGATAATGGCATTCCTTTCTGGTGCAAACTTCCTCCTTTTTTGATGGATTGGCTTGATAGACCTGTCAATGCCAAGTTTGTGAGTAATAATATCCTTAGATATACCTGTCATATCTTCATGTTTCCAAGCAAAGGTAGATTTTCTTCTTTTGAGGAAGGATATCATGTCTTCTTTCATCTTGCCAAGGATCCCTGATCCGATATAGATTTTTGATTCAGGATCACTAGGATCCAAGAGGATTTCATCTACATCTTGTTCCCTTGCCTCCAAGACATTCCTTGGAGGATACTGTAATTGCTATTGCTCCCTTGGCTTCGAGGTTGGCTTCATAGATGAGGTATAACAATCCTTAGCCTCTTGCTGATCACTGTCGATCTTGATTATCCCCCATGGGCTAGGGAGCTTCACACATTGATGATAGGTAGATGGAACTGCTTTCATGTCATGTATCCAAGGCCTGCCAAGGATAACGTTGCAACAAGATAAACAGTCAATAACACAAAATTTTTGGTAATTATGTAATCCTTCCACGTAGATTGGGAGTTTGATGTCCCCCAAAGTTTTCTTCGTTTCCCCACTGAATCCAACAAGCACGGAGGATCTTGGTATGATGTCTGATTCTGGGATTCCCATCTTCTTCAAGACATCAAGCTGGATAATGTTCACTGAGCTCCCTCCGTCAATAAGGATCCTGCGGACAAAATGATTAGAGATAAAGAGAGTGATAACTAAGCTATCATGGTGAGGATCCTGAACGTTAATGCGATCATCCTCATCAAATGTTATCATCTTCCCTTCTGAGATACTTGAGGTTCTAATAGGCCTTTCTCCATTATCCATTTTTGATTCTTTTGCATGTCTTTTGGCTGCTGAAAAGGATGTACCACAAATGTCTGATCCTCCGGATATGAAGTTAATCACTTGTGCGTTTGCCGGAGGTGCTGGAGCCTTTTCAGGGATCCTGGGTCCTTTGCTTTTTTCTCCCCAACAATTCTTTTAGATGCCCCTTGCTTAGCAGGTATCCAATTTCTTTTCTTAAGGCTATGCAATCTTCAGTTAGGTGCCCGAAATCCTCATGGTATGCACACCATTTGGACTTATCCTTAGTCCCGGATGGTTTATCATTCTTCCTGGGCCATCTGGCTTTTTCACCTAGATTCTGCATTGCAAGGATCAGTTCATGATTATTAACGGAAAAACAATATTCTGAGATTGGAGGATATTCTTCATCATCATCTTCTTGGTCAACAGCATGCACATTCTTGTTCTCATTTCTATGGTAGGATTTGAACTTGTTGCTTTTGAAGGAGGATCCTTGCTTATCTTGTTTTGAGGATCCTACTTGTCTTTCCTGGATCCTCTTGTCGTCCTCTAGCCGGATAAACCTGAGTGCTCGAGTTCTTACTTCATCTAAATTCCTGCATGGTGTCATAACAAGATCATCATAGAATAATGAATCCTTAAGCAGTCCCATTTTGAAGGCTTCAACAGCCGTAGCCATATCCAAGTTGGGAATGTCCAAGGATTCTTTACTAAATTTAGTTATATAATCCCTTAATGATTCGTTATGACTTTGAGTTATCCTGTACAAATCACTAGTTAATTTTTCAAATTTTCTACTACAAGAGAAGTGATTATTGAATAAATTAACTAAATTGGCAAACGAAGTAATAGAGTAAGGGGGAAGACTTAGCAGCCACTTAAGAGCTGATCCGGTAAGGGTAGATCCAAATCCTTTACATAGGCATGCTTCCTTCAACTTTTCTGGGATAGGATTGATCTCCATCCTCTCCCTGTATTGTGCTATATGCTCCTCTGGATCCGTTGTGCCATCATACAACTTCATGGTAGGGATATGGAACCTTTTGGGTACCTCTGCATCACAAATTGGTGGTGCAAAACGAGATACCTTGTGGCTTCCATCTGCAATCTCTGGGATAGGCTTGACTACCCCTGGAACACTTGAGATCATGTCCTTTAGTTTCTGTAATTCCCTGGCCATAGCATGATTGGTACCTGTATCCTGCATGAATCCATGGTTAGCGGTAGGATAATTATTTAAAGTGTTACCTCCCATTGGGTTCAAGTTAGGGAATCCATATTGCTGGGTTTCTGGAATAACGGAGGGACCAGTGGAAGCAATGGTCTGCATTGGAATGAAGTCCCCTTGATGGACGTCTAGACTTCCTGTTTGCAAACTTTTTAGGGATCCTGGCATCTGTAAGGATCCTGGTATCTGGGATGACCCTGGAACGAAGGAGGATCCTTGAACCTGGGATGATACTGGAACAAAGGGGGATCCTTGAACCTGGGATGATCCTGGAATAAAGTAGGATCCTGGAAACTGCTGTGTCTCCGGATAGGCTCCCGAATTCCTGAAGGATCCCATGTATTGAGGATAGGATCCTACGGGCTGAAAATGTGAGCCTGATGTCTGAGTCAGTGCTGCCGAGTTGAGATGTGATCCTCTTGACTCCCCTGTAATTTGCACGTCCGGGATCCCTGATGGCTGGGAAGTGATCATTGGAGTATCAAAGCTCAAGGATTTGGGCATCAGTGGAGAATGATCCTCTGCCGCTTTCTTTTGTCTTTTGAGATCTCCAATTTCCCTGAGGATCCTTTCGTTAGTTTCATCTTGCCGCTGCATACGATCCTTCATCTGCAAAATTAAAGCAAATACATCACTAGTACTGGGAATAGAAGAATTCATAGCAGAAGAAGATAGAGGTTTAGAGGAAGTGGGAGTTGATCTCTTCTCAGTATTTTTCTGAGATCCTGCCGGTGGAGGAGGCAAGGTGATCTGTGATGAAGTGACCGCAGACATCGCCGTGGACGTGTTCTTCAATGATGAAGCCATGTAACTCTCTGAAATGATTTTGAACAAAAGATTTTCTTATGAATGAAGCACCAATTGCCCCACGGTGGGCGCCAAACTGTTTTGGTCAAAAATCACACAAGGATAATGTAACCAAACTTTATGTAAACGGGGTATGATGCTTGGTTAATTATGAAAATAAAGGATCACTTCTGTGATAAAGATGCAAAGACACAATGATTTATACGAGGAAAAAGCCCTTGATCAATGAATGATCTCCGGCATAAAAAACCTCGGGTGATGGCAACTACCGATCACCAATTTCAATATAACAAAAATATGATTACAACTTTGGATGATAATGAGCTGAGTACAAGGATCACTGAGTATCTAAGTGTTTGAGAGTTGTGTCGTATGTCGTGTGTGTTCTTCCGAATGAGGAAGAGTGGTATTTATACATGTGTGAGTGACCTATTTTAGGTAAAATGACTAGATATCAGCTCATTACCCCTTTAGAAATAAAGATAATCTAGCCTAAATTGCTGCCCATGAATCAAGCCATGTTTCCATATCCTGTGCAACGTCTATCTCTGATTTAGCTCTTGCCATATTTGTGAAGACGCGTCCCTGGATCATGGTCTTTAGAGCATATCCTGCTAGATGTTCCTGCAAAACAACATTGTAGTAAGCGAAGGTGACCGTTAGTATAAGGATCACCATAACGTCCCATGATCCTGATCCTGAAGTCCGGCTGAGGATCACTGCCTGCCAAAGAAACAAGGATCACTGGTTAGGATCACGTATAAGGATCACTTATAGTAAAAATCCAGCCCTAACAGTTTCCGTCTCGTCACAAACATGTTGCTCCGGAATTCTCCACACAAGGATTCCAAGAAGGATAGTCCCTTAAAAAGCCAGCGGATTATCAAGGATTCTCCTATGGAGAGGTGTTGCTTTACTGATGTTCACATAGACAGAATTCGTCATTGCTTTCCGGCGAATGCTGTTTTCAAGTCCTTCACACCTACCGCTCTGAGTGACTCTGTTTCGGATACCTGGGTGGCTTTTCCTGCTACTCCATTTACCATAGGGTATTCATATCCTTTTCCATTGTTCACCCAATCTTTCTTTTCCTTAACCGGCATCTCATATATCCAAGCTATGCCTGTTAGGGCTGGATTTTATTATAGATGATCCTTACACATGATCCTAACCAGTGATCCTTGTTTCTTTGGCAGACAGTGATCCTCAGCAGAACTTCAGGATCAGGATCATGGGACATTATGGTGATCCTCATACTAACGGCTACTTCCGCTCAATACAATATTGTTTTGCAGGAACATCTAGCAGGATATGCTCTAGACATCATGATCCAGGAACGCGTCTTCACAAATATGGCAAGAGCTTAATCGAAGAAAGACGTTGCACAGGATATGGAAACTAGGCTTAATTTATGGGCAGCAATTTAGGCTAGATTGTCTTTATTTCTAAAGGGGTAATGAGCTGATAATTAGTCCTTTTACCTAAAATAAGTCACCTACACACGTATAAGTACCACCCTTCTTCATTCGGAAGAACACACACGACATACGACACAACCCTCAAGCACTTAGACACTCAGTGATCCTTGTATTCAGCTCATTACTATCCGAAGTTGTAACTACATTTTTTATCATATTGAAGTTGGTGATTGGTAGTTGCCATCACCCGAGGTTTTTTATGCCGGAGATCATACATTGATCAAGGGCTTTTTCCTCGTATAAATCATTGTGTCTTTGCATCTTTATCACAGAAGTGATCCTTTACTTTCATAGTTAACCAAGCATCATACCCCGTTTACATAAAGTTTGGTTACATTATCCTTGTGTGATTTTTGACCAAAACAGTTTGGCGCCCACCGTGGGGCAATTGGTGCTTCATTCATAAGAAAATCTTTTGTTCGAAATCATTTCAGAGAGTTACATGGCTTCATCATTGAAGAACACGTCCACGGCGATGTCTGCGGTCACTTCATCACAGATCACCTTGCCTCCTCCACCGGCAGGATCTCAGAAAAATACTGAGAAGAGATCAACTCCCACTTTCTCTAAACCTCTATCTTCTTCTGCTATGAATTCTTCTATTCCCAGTACTAGTGATGTATTTGCTTTAATTTTGCAGATGAAGGATCGTATGCAGCGGCAAGATGAAACTAACGAAAGGATCCTCAGGGAAATTGGAGATCTCAAAAGACAAAAGAAAGCAGCAGAGGATCATTCTCCACTGATGCCCAAATCCTTGAGTTTTGATACTCCAATGATCACTTCCCAGCCATCAGGGATCCTGGACGTGCAAATTATAGGGGAGTCAAGAGGATCACATCTCAACTCGGCAGCAATGACTCAGACATCAGGCTCACATTTTCCGCCTGGAGGATCCTATCCTCAGTACATGGGATCCTTCAGGAATTCGGGAGCCTATCCGGAGACACAGCAGTTTCAAGGATCCTACTTTATTCCAGGATCATTCCAGGGCCAAGGATCCTCCTTTGTTCCAGGATTATCCCAGGTTCAAGGATCCTCCTTTGTTCCAGGATCATCCCAGGTTCAAGGATCCTCCTTTGTTCCAGGATCATCCCAGGTTCAAGGATCCTCCTTCGTTCCAGGATCATCCCAGATACCAGGGTCCTTACAGATGCCAGGGTCCCTAAAAAGTTTGCAAACAGGATACCAGGGTCCTTACAGATACCAGGGTCCTTACAGATGCCAGGTTCAAGGATCCTCCTTCGTTCCAGGATCCTCCTTCATTCCAATGCAGACCATTGCTTCCACTGGTCCCTCCGTTGTTCCGGAATCCCAGCAATATGGATTCCCTAGCTTGAACCCAATGGGAGGTAACACTTTAAATAATTATCCTACCACTAACCATGGATTCGTGCAGGATACAGGTACCAATCATGCTATGGCCAGGGAGTTACAGAAGCTCAGAGATATGATCTCAAGTGTTCCAGGGGTAGTCACGCCTATCCCGGAGATTGCAGATGGAAGCCACAAGGTATCTCGCTTTGCACCACCAATTTGTGATGCAGAGGTACCCAAAAGGTTCCATATCCCTACCATGAAGTTGTATGATGGCACAACGGATCCAGAGGAGCATATAGCACAATACAGGGAGAGGATGGAGATCAATCCTATCCCAGAAAAATTGAAGGAAGCATGCCTGTGTAAAGGATTTGGATCCACTCTTACTGGATCAGCTCTTAAGTGGCTGCTAAGTCTTCCCCCTTACTCTATTACTTCATTTGCCAATTTAGTTAATTTATTCAATAACCAGTTCTCTTGTAGTAGAAAATTTGAAAAATTAACTAGTGATTTGTACAGGATAACTCAAAATCATAATGAATCATTAAGGGATTATATAACTAAATTTAGTAAAGAATCCTTGGACATTCCCAACTTGGATATGGCTACGGCTGTTGAAGCCTTCAAAATGGGACTGCTTAAGGATTCATTATTCTATGATGATCTTGTTATGACACCATGCAGGAATTTAGATGAAGTAAGAACCCGAGCACTCAGATTTATCCGGCTAGAGGATGACAAGAGGATCCAGGAAAGACAAGTAGGATCCTCAAAACAAGATAAGCAAGGATCCTCCTTCAAAAGCAACAAGTTCAAATCCTACCATAGAAACGAGAACAAGAATGTGCATGCTGTTGACCAAGAAGAGGATGATGAAGAATATCCTCCAATCTCAGAATATTGTTTTTCCGTTGATAATCATGAACTAATCCTTGCAATGCAGAATCTAGGTGAAAAGGCTAGGTGGCCCAGGAAGAATGATAAACCATCCGGGACTAAAGACAAGTCCAAGTGGTGTGCATACCATGAGGATTTCGGGCATCTAACTGAAGATTGCATAGCCTTAAGAAAAGAAATTGGATACCTGCTAAGCAAGGGGCATCTAAAAGAATTGTTGGGGAGAAAAAAGCAAAGGACCCAGGATCTTGAAAGGATCCCTGAAAAGGCTCCAGCACCTCCGGCAAACGCACAAGTGATTAACTTTATATCCGGAGGATTAGACATTTGTGGTACATCCTTTTCAGCGGCCAAAAGACATGCAAAAGAATCAAAAATGGATAATGGAGAGAGGCCTATTAGAACCTCAAGTGTCTCAGAAGGGAAGATGATAACATTTGATGAGGATGATCGCATTAACATTCAGGATCCTCACCATGATAGTTTAGTTATCACTCTCTTTATCTCTAACCATTTTGTTCGCAGGATCCTTATTGACGGAGGGAGCTCAGTGAACATTATCCAGCTTGATGTCTTAAAGAAGATGGGAATCCCAGAATCAGACATCACACCAAGATCCTCCGTGCTTGTAGGATTCAGTGGGGAAACGAAGAAAACTCTGGGGGACATCAAACTCCCAATCTACGTGGAAGGATTACACAATTATCAAAAATTTTGTGTTATTGACTGTTTATCTTGTTGCAACGTTATCCTTGGCAGGCCTTGGATACATGATATGAAAGCAGTCCCATCTACCTACCATCAATGTGTGAAGCTCCCTAGCCCATGGGGAATAATCAAGATCGATAGTGACCAGCAAGAGGCTAAGGATTGCTATACCTCATCCATGAAGTCAACCTCGAAGCCAAGGGAGCAATAGCAATTACAGTATCCTCCGAGGAATGTCTTGGAGGCAAGAGAACAAGATGTGGACGAAATCCTCTTGGATCCTAGTGATCCTGAATCAAAAATCTATATCGGATTAGGGATCCTTGGCAAGATGAAAGAAGACTTGATATCCTTCCTCAAAAGAAGAAAATCTACCTTTGCTTGGAAACATGAAGATATGACAGGTATATCTAAGGATATTATTACTCACAAACTTGGCATTGACAGGTCTATCAAACCAATCCATCAAAAAAGAAGGAAGTTTGCACCAGAAAGGAATGCCATTATCCAAGAAGAAGTAGAGAGACTACTTCGAGCAGGTATGATCAGAGAGGTAAAGTATCCAAAATGGTTAGCCAATGTGGTTGTTGTCCAAAAGAAAAATGGAAAGTGGAGGGTATGTGTCGATTTCACTGATCTGAATAAGGCATGTCCCAAGGATCCTTTCCCATTACCCCACATTGACTCCATGGTGGATGCGACAGCGGGGCATGAACTGTTGACCTTTATGGATGCATCATCTGGATTCCAACAAATTCAGATGGAACCATCTGACCAAGAGGATACAGCCTTTATGACCCCAACAGGTTTGTATTGTTATATTGCCATGCCTTTTGGACTAAGAAATGCAGGTGCAACATATCAAAGGCTGGTGAATATGATGTTCAAAGATCAAATTGGAAAAACTATGGAGGTGTACATAGATGATATGGTGGTCAAGTCAAAGAAAGCTGAGGATCACCTAAGGGACTTAGAAGAAGCATTCGATATCCTTGATCATTACAACATGAAACTTAATCCTTCAAAATGCCATTTTGGTGTTAAGGCAGGAAAGTTCTTAGGATACATGGTAACCCAGAGGGGCATTGAAGCAAGCCCGGAACAAATCAAAGCATTAATAAATATCAAATCTCCTGCCAATGCCAAGGATGTTCAAAGACTGACAGGCAGGATAGCAGCTTTGAACAGGTTCATATCGAAATCCTCAGAGAAATGCAGAGAATTTTACGATATCCTAAGGAAGAATAAGAAGTTCGAATGGACTGAGAAGCATGAGAATGCTTTACAAGCCCTTAAAGAGTATATGTCCTCAGCACCAGCATTAGCAAAACCGGAAAAAGGAGATGTGTTATCCCTATATCTGGCGGTATCCTCAACCGCTGTAAGTGCTGTCCTTGTTAAGGATCACGAAGGTACACAATATCCTATCTACTATGTAAGTAAAAGTTTACTTGATGCCGAATCCAGGTACTCACACCTCGAAAAACTTATCCTTGCATTAATTATGGCATCGACTAAGTTAAGACATTATTTTGAAACCCATACTATTGTTGTTAGAACTAATTTTCCAATTAAGAATGTCCTCAGGAAACCAGATATGTCAGGGAGAATGGCTAAATGGGCAGTAAAGCTTAGTGCCCATGATATAAGATACGAACCAAGAACAGCTATCAAATCTCAAGCACTAGCTGACTTTGTGGCTGATTTCAGTAGTGATCTACAAAAAGAAGCAGAATTGGAGGTCCAGCAGCTGGATGAGACCAAGGATCCTTGGATACTACACACTGTCGGATCCTCAAATATCAAAGACACAGGGCTAGGGATCCTACTAAAATCGCCACAGGGGGACATAATACCCCACTCCATAGCCTGTGAATTCCAAGCAACTAACAATGAGGCTGAATATGAAGCCTTAATTGCTGGCTTACAGATTGCTAAGGATATGGGGGTAAGATATCTCGAAGTATATATAGATTCATTATTGATCACCAATCACTTTAATGGATCCTATGCTGTTAAAGGTGAAAAACTAACCAAATATTTAGAGATAGTCAAAGAATTGGCACTCTCTTTTGTTTCTTTTAGCTTAACACAGGTACCAAGGGAGGATAACACGGAAGCTGATGCATTGGCCAACCTAGGATCATCCTTAAAAATTCCAGAAGACATGAGTATCCCTATCATCCATATCCTGGCTCCTGCTATTGAAAATCAAGTAGCCATGGAAATAGAAGAGGATAGTAATCCCTAGTGAAGAAGCTCAATCTTATTCAGGATCATGGATCCCACCAATCATGAAATACTTGCAAAACGGAGAGATCCCAATGGGAGAAAATCCTAGAGCTTTCAGGATCAAGGTATCTCAATTTACAATCTTAAATAATATGCTATATAAACGATCCCTTGCAGGACCATATTTAAGATGTATTGAGGATCCTGAAATTGAAGAAGTGTTGAGAGACTTCCATGAAGGAGATTGTGGAAACCACACTGGGGGCAGGGCATTATTCTCAAGGATCCTTAGAACAGGATACTACTGGCCAACCATGAAAAGGGATGCTGTAGAGTATGCTAAGAGATGTGATCCTTGCCAAAGACATAGCAATATCCTTCACCAACCAGCTGAATTACTACACCCCATACCATCCTCTTGGCCATTCATGAGATGGGGAATGGATATAGTTGGCAAGCTCCCTAAAGCACCTGATGGAAAAGTATTTATGCTTGCCATGACTGACTATTTTTCCAAGTGGATAGAAGCTGAAGCAGGAAAGGGGGCATACAGGTTGCTAACCATGGAAGGAAACTTGTTACCAAGAGCCTGGAATGCTGTTCACTTAAAGAAATATTTCATGTGAACGTGATCCTTCATGCATGTGATCCTTACATTGAAGTATCCCTGAAGGATCCCGGAGATATCAGTGATCCTAACTCTGGTAATATGCTTATCCTAAAACTATTGCATTTTCTTACTTTTTACCTAAGGATAAGGATCATGTATCCTTCATCCTCTACTTACAAACCATTTGAGTTATGATAGTTCAGGTATCTTCAGCGAATCGTCAAAGATCTCCGAAAGCACCACAGATCCGTGGGTCCAACCCCAGTTTTCCTTGGGATTATCCCCAGTTTCCGCCAGCAGCGCATGATGATCCCGGTATAGTTCACGTCTTTGGGACCAGTACCCACTTTCGGGGCTGACAACCTCATCGTACTGGCTATATTTAGGATCCTACGTATAATGGTGGACGCACCATACATCCGTTCCTAAGGTTTCTAACGTTTTCACGTTAGCTAAGGTTTTGACATTTTCATGTCACTAAGTTTGGATAGTCGCCAGTAAGGGCCATACTCCAGTTTACATACGATCCTTTGGGCTTGTCCCCAGTTATCCTTTGGGCTTGTCCCCAGTTATCCTATGGGCTTGTCCCCAGTGATCCTCTGGGATCATTCTCAGTTATCCTTTGGGCATGTCCCCAGTTACTAATTTATCTTTTACATTGGCTTAGTCCCAAGTTATATCTCACTTTTCAGGTTTTGGAAGTCTAAACATATAAGGGTCCTTAATCCTTATTAACTATCAAAGTCTTATCTATGATTGTCTTGATTGAAGGTTAGGATCCTAACGTGGATCCTCAGGTATGATCCTTGACTATTTTTGATTATACTCTTTATCCTAACCAACCCTTATACTTTGACAACCGAACCTATGATCCTTGAACTAAAACACTTTGAGAATTTTCAATATGAGGATATTTGATCTAGGATCATATCCTAAATTTATTAAATATATTTTCAACTCTTGCAAACGTATTACAAAGACAACTAAGAAACAAGAAGATAAGGATAACAACACGAGATAAGCCAGAAAAGTTAAGTTATATTATTAAACAAAAGGATCATTAACCCTTTCATAAAGTTGTCAAAATTGCCAACCCACATTTCTACCAGCAAAACGTGGCCCGTCCACATGGGTTGGCAAAGGGTGTCCATTGTCTATGCGGTCTTAGCATTGTGCAGGAAAATTAAAGCGGCAGGATCACAAAGGCTTCATCCCCCAAACAGAGGATCCCTCCACCTTTTGCAATCCTACCTATTGTTCAAAGGATCCAGGATCCTTAACCCTAAGAAACTATTGTTCAGAGATTACAGACCATAATTGTTTCAAACCAGCAACAACCACAAAAAACAACTACCAAACCTAAAAAATTGGGCTCCGGCCTAGTCAACAATATCCATCATCGCCCAATCATGCAGCCTACTCCTTCGCTGCTTCGTCACCACCAGCATCTCCACCTTGATCCTTCTCAGCACCACCACCTTCCAGCATGGGGATCTCCTCAGCCTCATCCTCGTCCTCCAGGTCTGCCAGCCTTGCCTTCCAACCTTCAACATCCCACGAGCTTTTGTCAAAGGTAGGATCCTGAGCCTCCTCGGCCATCTGAAGTTGTATCTTATACATAGCAATTGCCGCGGAGACCTTAGCATCTTGGGTGATCTCCTGCTTCTCGTTATCCATATCAATCAACCTCTGAGCAGCCTCAGCCTTCGTGGCCCGGAGTTCCTTCTCAAGATCTCCTATCTTGAGGTCCTTAAGCACGCCCATTTGTTGAAGGTCAGCAATCTGGCTCTCTTGATCCTCAACATGGCCAAGATAGGTCTCGATCTCGGCAAGTTTCTGCAAAGAGGGAAATAAGGTAAGTTGTTCAGAACCGGATGATCCTCGAAGAAACAAGATACACAAACAGGATATTCGAAACGGATGACCAACAGGGGCAGTGATCCTTACCTCATTCACGTAGTCAAGGAATTGCTGACGGAGGAGGGGAAATCCTTGAAGATCTTCAGAGGTTTTCCTCTTTTTTCCCTTGCCCCGGATAGACGCTTTGGGAGCTGATGCTGAAGGACTGGCAGCAGGAGCCTTCTTCTTTGAAGACGTGACATTGGCAAGATCACTTATCCCAAATTTGGAGACAGATTTAACAGACCTGGCAGATTTTCCAGCACCTACACAATTCAAAAACAAGATAAGTTCCCTTGTTAAATTAAATACTTTTACATAAAACTTATTTTCTATAAGGATACTTACTTGACATTGTGGCAGATGCAGAGGATATCTCTTGAGAATCTTGGATAGTGATTTGGAAGCTTCTAACTTCAGGATCAAGCTTTTTAAAAGCTAACACTCTCTCTTTTGCAGCGGGGGTTAATTTCAGACGAGCAATGGAAATAGCTGCATAAAAGACAAAGGAAAAAAGACATCAGTGATCCTCATCATATGAGACAGGACTGATAGTGATCCTTCGAGGATCCTCTACCCTACCATGAGTGGCCCATTCCTTGGGCAGATCCTTCCCATCCGGGATGGAATCCCTCTTAACAAAGAAAAACCGACGTTTCCAGTTTGTATCGTTCTTGGTAACATTGAAGATTGGGTGATCCTCCCCAGCTTTCCGTTTCAACAAATATCGGTGAGAACCGAAGGTGGTGAGATCATAAAACTCAGCTAACTCCGCCATCCCCAGATCAATCCCTTCCTGCTCGATGATCCTCTCGAAGGTATAAAGAACCCTCCAGATCATCGGCATAGCTTGGATGTAAGAGATGCCGGTTAAGGAAAAGAAAGACTGGGTAAAGTCTGGAAAAGGATACGAGTACCCTATTGCAAACGGGGTAGCAGGAAAAGCCACCCAGACATCCGAGACAAAGTCGCTCAAAGCAGTAGGATCAAAGGATTTAAAAACGGCATTCGCCGGAAAACAATGACGGATTTTGTCTACGTGAGCATCACTAAAGCAACACATCTCCGTAGGAGAATCCTTGATAATCCCCTGGCTTTTTAAGGGACTACCCTTCTTGGAATCTTTGTGCGGAGAATTCCGGAGCAACATGTTTGGAACAGAAACAAAGTAGAAACGGAAAACAGAGCAAAGAGAGTAGAGAGAAGAAGAAGAGAAGAGGAGAGTACCTGATCGATCTTCGGTGAAGAATATAAAGGGAGTGTATCTCGAATTTAAATACAAACTGATCCTCACCCTATCTTCTATTTATAATCATGATCTGCAGGATTGTCACATCTCTGACGTAATGATCACAACGGCTAGTCCGAACATAACGGCTAGTTTCTTGGAGTCGCCCGTTAGAGATAGGATCGAAACAAAATATAACTCGTCTATTTACAATTAACTCCTTATATTTTGGGGGCAATTGTTAGGGCTGGATTTTATTATAGATGATCCTTACACATGATCCTAACCAGTGATCCTTGTTTCTTTGGCAGACAGTGATCCTCAGCAGAACTTCAGGATCAGGATCATGGGACATTATGGTGATCCTCATACTAACGGCTACTTCCGCTCAATACAATATTGTTTTGCAGGAACATCTAGCAGGATATGCTCTAGACATCATGATCCAGGAACGCGTCTTCACAAATATGGCAAGAGCTTAATCGAAGAAAGACGTTGCACAGGATATGGAAACTAGGCTTAATTTATGGGCAGCAATTTAGGCTAGATTGTCTTTATTTCTAAAGGGGTAATGAGCTGATAATTAGTCCTTTTACCTAAAATAAGTCACCTACACACGTATAAGTACCACCCTTCTTCATTCGGAAGAACACACACGACATACGACACAACCCTCAAGCACTTAGACACTCAGTGATCCTTGTATTCAGCTCATTACTATCCGAAGTTGTAACTACATTTTTTATCATATTGAAGTTGGTGATTGGTAGTTGCCATCACCCGAGGTTTTTTATGCCGGAGATCATACATTGATCAAGGGCTTTTTCCTCGTATAAATCATTGTGTCTTTGCATCTTTTATCACAGAAGTGATCCTTTACTTTCATAGTTAACCAAGCATCATACCCCGTTTACATAAAGTTTGGTTACATTATCCTTGTGTGATTTTTGACCAAAACAATGCCGATGATCTGGAGGGTTCTGTATACCTTCGAGAGGATCATCGAGCAAGAAGGGATTGATCTGGGGATGGCGGAGTTAGCTGAGTTTTATGATCTCACCACCTTTGGTTCTCACCGGTATTTGTTGAAACGGAAAGCCGGGGAGGATCACCCTGTCTTCAAGGTCACTAAGAACGATACAAACTGGAAGCGTCGCTTTTTCTTTGTTAGGAGGGATTCCATCCCAGATGGGAAGGATCTGCCCAAGGAATGGGCCATTCATGGTAGGATAGAGGATCCTCGAAGGATCACTATCAGCCCTGTCTCATATAACGAGGATCACTAATATCTCTTTTTATCTCTTATGCAGCTATATCCATTGCTCATCTGAAATTAAGCCCTGCTGCAAAAGAGAGAGTCCTAGCTTTTAAAAAGCTTAATCCTGAAATCAGAAGTTTCCAAGTCACCGTCCAAGATTCCCAAGAAGTATCCTCTGCATCTGCCACTATGTCAAGTAAGTATCCTTATAGAAAATAAATTAAATGTAGGATTGTTTGATTAATAAAGCAACTTATCTTGTTTTTGATTGTGTAGGTGCTGGAAAGTCTGCCAGGTCTGTCAAATCTGCCTCCAAATTTGGGATAAGTGATCTTGCCAATGTCACATCTTCAAAGAAGAAGGCTCCTGCTGCCAGTCCTTCAGTATCAGCTCCCAAAGCACCTATCCGAGGCAAGGGGAAGAAGAGGAAGACTACTGAAGATCTACAAGGATTTCCCCTCCTCCGTCAGCAATTCCTTGACTATGTGAATGAGGTAAGGATCACTGCCCCTGTTGGTTATCCGTTTCGGATATCCTGTTTGTGTATCCTGTTTCTTTGAGGATCATCCGGTTACCTTGTTTCCCTCTTTGCAGAAACTTGCCGAGATCGAGACCTATCTTGGCCATGTTGAGGATCAAGAGAGCCAGATTGCCGACCTTCAACAAATGGGCGTGCTTAGGGATCTCAAGATAGCAGATCTTGAGAAGGAACTCCGGGCCACGAAGGATGAGGCTGCTCAGAGGTTGATCGATATGGATAACGAGAAGCAGGAGATCACCCAAGATGCCAAGGTCTCCGCGGCAATTGCTATGTACAAGATACAACTTCAGATGGCTGAGGAGGCTCAGGATCCTACCTTTGACAAAAGCTCGTGGGACGTTGAAGGTTGGAAGGCAAGGCTGGCGGACCTGGAGGACGAGGATGAGGCTGAGGAGATCCCCATGCTGGAAGGCGGTGATGCTGAGAAGGATCAAGGTGGCGATGCTGGTGGTGACGAAGCAGCGAAGGTGTAGGCTGCATGATTGGGCAATGATGGATATTTCGAGACTAGGCCGGAGCCCAATTTTTTAGGATTGGTAGTGGTTTTTTGTGGTAGTGGTGTTTGTGAACAATTATGGTCTGTAATCTCTGAACAATAGATTTTAGGGTAAAGGATCCTGGATCCTTTGAATAATAGGTAGGATTACAAAAGGTGGAGGGATCCTCTGTTCGGGGGATGAAGCCTTTGTGATCCTGCCGCTTTTAATTTCCTGCAAAATGCTAAGACCGCATAGACAATGGACACCCTTTGCCAACCCATGTGGACGGGCCACGTTTTGCTGGTAGAAATGTGGGTTGGCAATTTTGACAACTTTTTGAAAGGGTTAATGATCCTTTGTTTAATAATATAACTTTAACTTTTCTGGCTTATCTCGTGTTGTTATCCTTATCTTCTTGTTTTTGTAGTATATTTGTTTAAAGTGGCAAGAGTTGAAAATATGTTATCCAAATTTAGGATATGATCCCAGATCAAATATCCTGATATTGAAAATTCTCAAGGTACTTTAGTTCAAGTATCATAGGTTTGGTTGTCAAAGTATAAGGGTCAGTTAGGATAATGAATATAATCAAAATAGTCTGGGATCATACCTGAGGATCCAAGTTAGGATCCTAACCTTCAATCGAGACAATCGTAGATAAGATTTTGATGGATAATAAGGATTAAGGATCCTTATGTGTTTTACCTTTGACAATCCTGAAAAACGAAGCACAACTTGGGACTAAGCCAATGTAAGAAATAAATTAGTAACTGGGGACATGCCCAAAGGATAACTGAGAATGATCCCGGGGGATCACTGGGGACAAGCCCATAGGATAACTGGGGACAAGCCCAAAGGATCGTATGTAAACTGGAGTATGGCCCTTTCTGGCGACTATCCAAACTTAGTGACATGAAAATGTCAAAACCTTAGCTAACGTGAAAACGTTAGAAACCTTAGGAACGGATGTATGGTACGTCTACCATTATATGTAGGATCCTGGGTATAGCCAGTACGATGAGGTTGTCAGCCCCGGAAGTGGGTACTGGTCCCAAAGACGTGAACTATATCAGGATCATCGAGCGCTGCTGGCGGAAACTGGGGATAATCCCAAGGATAACTGGGGTTGGACCCAAGGATCTGTGGTGCTTTTGAAGATCTTTTGACGATATGCTGAGGATACCTGAACTATCATAACTCAAATGTTTTGTGAGTGGAGGATGAAGGATACATGATCCTTATCCTTAGGTAAAAAGTAAGAAAATACAATAGTTTCTAGGATAAGCATATTACCAGAGTAAGGATCACTGATATCACCGGGATCCTTTAAGGATACTTCAATGTAAGGATCACGTGCATGGAGGATCATGTTCACATGAAATATTTCTTTAAGTGAACAGCATTCCAGGCTCTTGGCAACAAGTTTCCTTCCATGGTTAGCAACCTGTATGCCCCCTTTCCTGCTTCAGCTTCAATCAAGTAGGGACCTTCCCATTTTGGTGCTAACTTCCCGTCAGCAGGATTGATAGTATTTTGAAATGCTTTTCTCAACACCATGTCTCCGACTTGGAACTTCCTTATTCTGACATTTTTGTTGTAGGCACCAGCCATTCTTTGTTGGTAGCTTGCCATCCTTATCCTGGCTAGATCCCTGATTTCCTCAATAGTATCCAAATCCTGAGCTAGGATTGTAGCATTTTCTTCAGGATCACGAGCACTTGTTCTAGCAGTTGGGATCACCATTTCTGTTGGGATCACTGCTTCTGCCCCAAATACTAAAGAGAAAGGTGTTTGACCAGTGGCATTCTTGGGAGTTGTTCTATCAGCCCATAGCACATAAGGTAACTCCTCTGCCCATTTCCCCTTCTTGGATCCTAGCTTCTTCTTCAGATTGTTGATGATGATCTTGTTGGATGATTCTGCTTGACCATTGGCTTGTGGATGAACTGGTGTTGATGTTATCATCTTGATTCCCCAGCTGTCACAAAAGTTAGTGGTTCTGCTTCCAATGAATTGGGAGCCATTATCACATACAATTTCAGAGGGAATGCCAAATCTAGTTATAATATTTCTTTTGATGAAGGATATGACTTCCTTTTCCCTGACTTGAGCAAAGGCTTCAGCTTCTATCCACTTGGAAAAATAGTCAGTCATGGCAAGCATAAATACTTTTCCACCAGGTGCTTTAGGAAGCTTGCCAACTATATCCATTCCCCATCTCATGAATGGCCAAGAGGATGGTATTGGGTGTAAAAATTCAGCTGGCTGATGGAGGATATTACTATGTCTTTGGCAAGGATCACACTTCTTAGCATATTCTACAGCATCCCTTTTCATGGTTGGCCAGTAGTATCCTGTTCTAAGGATCCTTGAGAACAATGCTCTGCCCCCAGTGTGGTTTCCACAATCTCCTTCGTGGAAATCTTTCAACACTTCTTCAATTTCAGGATCCTCAATACATCTTAAATATGGTCCTGCAAGGGATCGTTTATATAGCACATTATTTAAGATCGTAAATTGAGATACCTTGATCCTGAAAGTTCTAGGATTTTCTCCCATTGGAATCTCTCCGTCTTGCAAGTATTTCATGATTGGTGAGACCCATGATCCTGCATAAGATTGAGCTTCTTCACTAGGGATTACTGCAGTATCCTATTCTATTTCCATGGCCACTTGACTTTCAATAGCAGGAGCCAGGATATGGATGATAGGGATACTTATGTCTTCTGGAATTTTCAAGGATGATCCTAAGTTGGCCAATGCATCAGCTTCCGTGTTATCCTCCCTTGGTACCTGTGTTAAGCTGAAAGAAGCAAAAGAGAGTGCCAATTTTTTGACTATCTCTAAATATTTGGTTAGTTTTTCACCTTTAACGGCATAGGATCCATTAAAGTGATTGGTGATCAATAATGAGTCTACATATACTTCGAGATATTTTACCCCCATATCCTTAGCGATTTGCAAGCCAGCAATTAAGGCTTCATATTCAGCCTCATTGTTAGTTGCTTGGAATTCACAGGCTATGGAGTGGGGTATTATGTCCCCCTGTGGCGATTTTAGTAGGATCCCGAGCCCTGTGCCCTTGACATTTGAGGATCCGTCAGTGTGTAATATCCAAGGATCCTTAGATATACCTGTCATATCTTCATGTTTCCAAGCAAAGGTAGATTTTCTTCTTTTGAGGAAGGATATCATGTCTTCTTTCATCTTGCCAAGGATCCCTGATCCGATATAGATTTTTGACTCAGGATCACTAGGATCCAAGAGGATTTCATCCACATCTTGTTCCCTTGCCTCCAAGACGTTCCTCGGAGGATACTGTAATTGCTATTGCTCCCTTGGCTTCGAGGTTGGCTTCATAGATGAGGTATAACAATCCTTAGCCTCCTGCTGATCACTGTCGATCTTGATTATCCCCCATGGGCTAGGGAGCTTCACACATTGATGGTAGGTGGATGGGACTGCTTTCATATCGTGTATCCAAGGCCTGCCAAGGATAACGTTGCAACAAGATAAACAGTCAATAACACAAAATTTCTGATAATTATGTAATCCTTCCACGTAGATTGGGAGTTTGATGTCCCCCAGAGTTTTCTTCGTTTCTCCACTGAATCCTACAAGCACGGAGGATCTTGGTGTGATGTCTGATTCTGGGATACCCATTTTCTTCAGAACATCAAGCTGGATAATGTTCACTGAGCTCCCTCCATCAATAAGGATCCTGCGGACAAAATGGTTAGAGATAAAGAGAGTGATGACTAAACTATCATGGTGAGGATCCTGAATGTTAATGCGATCATCCTCATCAAATGTTATCATCTTCCCTTCTGAGACACTTGATGTTCTAATAGGCCTTTCACCATTATCCATTTTTGATTCTTTTGCATGTCTTTTGGCCGCCGAGAAGGATGTACCACAGATGTCTGATCCTCCGGATATAAAGTTGATCACTTGTGCATTTGCCGGAGGTGCTGGAGCTTTTTCGGGGATCCTTTCAGGATCCTGAGTCCTTTGCTTTTTTCTTCCCAATAATTCTTTTAGGTGCCCCTTGCTTAACAGATATCCAATCTCTTTCCTCAAAGCTATGCATTCTTCAGTTAGATGCCCGAAATCCTCATGGTATGCACACCATTTTGACTTGTCTTTAGTCCCGGATGGTTTATCATTCTTCCTGGGCCACCTAGCTTTTTCACCTAGATTCTGCATTGCAAGGATTAGTTCATGATTATCAACGGAAAAACAATATTCTGAGATTGGAGGATATTCTTCATCATCCTCTTCTTGGTCAACAGCATGCACATTCTTGTTCTCATTTCTATGGTAGGATTTGAATTTGTTGCTCTTGAAGGAGGATCCTTGCTTATCTTGTTTTGAGGATCCTACTTGTCTCTCCTGGATCCTCTTGTCATCCTCTAGCCGGATAAACCTGAGTGCTCGAGTTCTTACTTCATCTAGATTCCTGCATGGTGTCATAACAAGATCATCATAGAATAATGAATCCTTAAGCAGTCCCATTTTGAAGGCTTCAACAGCCGTAGCCATATCCAAGTTGGGAATGTCCAAGGATTCTTTACTAAATTTAGTTATATAATCCCTTAATGATTCATTATGATTTTGAGTTATCCTGTACAAATCACTAGTTAATTTTTCAAATTTTCTGCTACAAGAGAATTGGTTATTGAATAAATTAACTAAATTGGCAAATGAAGTAATAGAGTAAGGGGGAAGACTTAGCAGCCATTTAAGAGCTGATCCAGTAAGAGTGGATCCAAATCCTTTACATAGGCATGCTTCCTTCAACTTTTCTGGGATAGGATTGATCTCCATCCTCTCCCTGTATTGTGCTATGTGCTCCTCTGGATCCGTTGTACCATCATACAGCTTCATAGTAGGGATATGGAACCTTTTGGGTACCTCTGCATCACAAATTGGTGGTGCAAAGCGAGATACCTTGTGGCTTCCATCTGCAATCTCTGGGATAGGCTTGACTACCCCTGGAACACTTGAGATCATATCTTTTAGCTTCTGCAATTCCCTGGCCACAGCATGATTGACACCTGTATCCTGCATGAATCCATGGTTAGTGGTAAGATAATTATTTAAAGTGTTACCTCCCATTGGGTTCAAATTAGGAACAGTGGTTGTGAATCCAAATTGCTGGGATTCAGGGACAATGGAGGGACCAGTGGAGGCTATGGTCTGCATCGGAATGAAGTCCCCTTGATGGACATCCGGATTTCCTGTTTGCAGACTTCTTAGGGATCCTGGCATTGGGAAGGATCCTGGTATCTGAGACGTTTCTGGAACAAAGGAGGATCCTTGAACCTGGAGTGATCCTGGAACAAAGGAGGATCCTTGAACCTGGGATGGTCCTGGGACAAAATAGGATCCTTGAAGTTGCTGTGTTCCCGGATAGGCTCCTGAATTCATGAAGGATCCCATGTACTGAGGATAGGATCCTACTGGCTGAAAATGTGAGCCTGATGTCTGAGTCATTGCTGCCGAGTTGAGATGTGATCCTCTTGACTCCCCTATGATTTGCACGTCCGGGATCCCTGATGGCTGGGAAGTGATCATTGGAGTATCAAAGTTCAAGGATTTGGGCATCAGTGGAGAATGATCCTCTGCCGCTTTCTTTTGTCTTTTGATATCTCCAATTTCCCTGAGGATCCTCTCGTTAGTTTCATCCTGCCGCTGCATACGATCCTTCATCTGCAAAATTAAAGCAAATACATCACTAGTACTGGGAATAGAAGAATTCATAGCAGAAGAAGATAGAGGTTTAGAGAAAGTGGGAGTTGATCTCTTCTCAGTATTTTTCTGAGATCCTGCCGGTGGAAGAGGCAAAGTGATCTGTGATGAGGTGACTGCAGACATCGCCGTGGACGTGTTCTTCAATGATGAAGCCATGTAACTCTTTGAAATGATTTCGAACAAAAGATTTTCTTATGAATGAAGCACCAATTGCCCCACGGTGGGCGCCAAACTGTTTTGGTCAAAAATCACACAAGGATAATGTAACCAAACTTTATGTAAACGGGGTATGATGCTTGGTTAATTATGAAAGTAAAGGATCACTTCTGTGATAAAAGATGCAAAGACACGATGATTTATACGAGGAAAAAGCCCTTGATCAATGTATGATCTCCGGCATAAAAAACCTCGGGTGAAGGCAACTACCGATCACCAACTTCAATATAATAAAAATATGATTACAACTTTGGATGATAATGAGCTGAGTACAAGGATCACTATTGTTTTTAGTGTCTAAGTGTGTGAGAGTTGCGTTGTATGTCGTGTGTCTCTTCCAAATGATGAAGAGTGGTATTTATACAAGTGTAGGTGACCTATTTTAGGTAAAAGGACTAATTATCAGCTCATTACCCCTTTAGAAATAATAGACAATCTAGCCTAAATTGCTGCCCATGGATCAAGCCATGTTTCCATATCTTGTGCAACGTCTATCTTCAATTAAGCTCTTGCCATAATTGTGAAGACGCGTCCCTGGATCATGATGCCTAGAGCGTATCCTGCTAGATGTTCCTGCAAAACAATATTGTATTGAGCGGAAGTGGCCGTTAGCATGAGGATCACTATAATGTCCCATGATCTTGATCCTGAAGTTCTGCTGAGGATCACTGTCTGCCAAAGAAACAAGGATCACTGGTTAGGATCATGTGTAAGGATCACATATAATAAAAATCCAGCCCTAACAGCAGCCACTTAAGAGCTGATCCAGTAAGAGTGGATCCAAATCCTTTACATAGGCATGCTTCCTTCAATTTTTCTGGGATAGGATTGATTTCCATCCTCTCCCTGTATTGTGCTATATGCTCCTCTGGATCCGTTGTGCCATCATACAGCTTCATAGTAGGGATATGGAACCTTTTGGGTACCTCTGCATCACAAATTGGTGGTGCAAAGCGAGATAACTTGTGGCTTCCATCTGCAATCTCTGAGATAGGTTTGACTATCCCTGGAACACTTGAGATCATATCTTTTAGCTTCTGCAATTCCCTGGCCATAGCATGATTGACACCTGTATCCTGCATGAATCCATGGTTAGTGGTAAGATAATTATTTAAAGTGTTACCTCCCATTGGGTTCAAGTTAGTGAATCCATATTGCTGGGATTCTGGAATAACGGATGGACCAGTGGAAGCAATGGTCTGCATTGGAATGAAGTCCCCTTGATGGACATCTAGACTTCCTGTTTGCAAACTTTTTAGGGATCCTGGCATCTGAGAGGATCCTGATATCTGGTAGGATCCTGGTATCTGGGATGATCCAGGAACGAAGGAGGATCCTTGAACCTGGAATGATCCTGGAGCAAAGGAGGATCCTTGCCCCTGGGATGATCCTGGAACAAAGTAGGATCCTTGAAACTGCTGTGCTCCCGGATAGGTTCCCGAATTCATGAAGGATCCCATATGCTGGGGATAGGATCCTGCCGGCTGAAAGTGTGAGCCTGATGTCTGAGTCATTGCTGTCGAACCGAGGTGCAATCCTCTTGATTCTCCCATAATTTGCACGTCTGGAATTCCCGATGGCTGAGAAGTGATCATTGGAGTATCAAAGCTTAAGGATTTGGGCATCAGTGGGGAATGATCCTCTGCCGTTCTCTTTTGTCTTTTGAGATCTCCAATTTCCCTGAGGATCCTATCATTAGTTTCATCCTGCCGCTGCATACGATCCTTCATAAGGATCACTAGTACTGGGAATATAAGAATTCATAGCAGAAGAAGATGGAGGTTTAGAGTTAGTAGGAGTTTGTCTCTTCTCAGCATTCTTCTGGGATCCTGCCGGTGGAGGAGGTAGAGTGCTTTGAGACGAGGTGACTGCAGACATTGCCGTGGACATGTTTTTCAATGATGAAGCCATATAATTCTTCGAAATGATTTTGAACAAAGAGTTTTCTTATGAATGAAGCACCAATTGCCCCACGGTGGGCGCCAAACTGTTTTGGTCAAAAATCACACAAGGATAATGTAACCAAACTTTATGTAAACGGGGTATGATGCTTGGTTAATTATGAAAGTAAAGGATCACTTCAGTGATAAAAGATGCAAAGACACAATGATTTATACGAGGAAAAAGCCCTTGATCAATGTATGATCTCCGGCATAAAAAACCTCGGGTGATGGCAACTACCGATCACCAACTTCAATATAAGAAAAATGTAATTACAACTTCGGATAGTAATGAGCTGAGTACAAGGATCACTATTGTTTCGAGCGTCTAAGTGTGTGAGAGTTGCGTTGAATGTCGTGTGTGTTCTTCCGAATGAGGAAGAGTGGTATTTATACGTGTGTAGGTGACCTATTTTAGGTAGTTAAACTATTATTCAGCTCATTACCCCTTTAGAAATGAGATACAATCTAGCCTAAATAGCCGCCCATAAATCAAGCCTAGTTTCCATATCCTGTGCAACGTCTATCTTCAATTAAGCTCTTGCCATAATTGTGAAGACGCGTCCCTGGATCATGATGCCTAGAGCGTATCCTGCTAGATGTTCCTGCAAAACAATATTGTATTGAGCGGAAGTGGCCGTTAGCATGAGGATCACTATAATGTCCCATGATCCTGATCCTGAAGTCCTGCTGAGGATCACTGTCTGCCAAAGAAACAAGGATCACTGGTTAGGATCACGTATAAGGATCATGCATAATAAAAATCCAGCCCTAACAACTATCAATTTTCACTATCCCCCATGGGCTAGGAAGCTTCACACATTGATGATAAGTGGATGGGACTGCCTTCATGTCGTGTAGCCAAGGCCTGCCAAGGATAACATTACAACAAGATAAACAATCAATAACACAAAATTTTTGGTAAGAATGTAGCCCTTCGATATAGATTGGGAGTTTAATGTCCCCCAGAGTATTCTTAGTCTCGCCACTGAATCCTACGAGCACGGAGGATCTTGGTATGATATCGGATTCGGGAATATTCATCTTCTTAAGAACATCAAGCTGGATGATATTCACAGAGCTTCCTCCGTCTATAAGGATCCTGCGAACAAATGGTTAGAAATAAAAAGAGTGATAACCAAACCATCGTGATGAGGATCCTGAATGTCAACACGATCATCCTCATCAAAAGTTATGATTTTTCCTTTGGTGACACTAGATGTTCGAATGGGTCTATCTCCATTATCCATCTTGGTTTCCTTTGCATGTCTTTTAGCTGCAGAAAAGGATGTTCCACAAATGTCTGATCCTCCAGATATAAAGTTTATAACTTGTGCGTCTGCTGTAGGGGCTGGAGCTTTCTCTGGGATCCTTTCAGGATCCTGAGTTCTTGATTTCTTTCTCCCCAATAATTCTTTCAAGTACCCCTTGCTCAACAAGTATCCAATTTCTTTTCTCAATGCGATGCACTCTTCTGTGAGATGCCCAAAATCTTCGTGGTATGCACACCATTTTGATTTGTCTTTAGTTGCAGCTGGTTTGTCACTTTTTCTCGGCCACCTGGCTTTATCACCTAGATTCTGCATCGCAAGAATTAGCTCATTGTTATCAACAGAAAAACAGTATTCAGAAATTGGAGGATAATCCTCATCATCCTCTTCCTGTCCTACTGCATGCACATTCTGGTTATCAGACTTGTTGTAGGATCTGAACTTGTTGTTCTTGAATGAGGATCCTTGCTTCTCTTGCTTTGAGGATCCTGCTAACCTCTCCTGGATCCTTTTGTCATCCTCTAGCCGGATGAACCTAAGGGCCCGAGTTCTTAACTCATCTAGATTCCTGCAAGGTGTCATAACAAGATCATCATAGAATAATAAATCCCTAAGCAATCCCATTTTAAAGGCCTCTACAGCCGTTGCTATATCTAGGTTAGGGATATCCAAGGATTCTTTACTAAACTTGGTGATATAATCTCTCAATGATTCATTATGGCCTTGGGTTATCCTATATAAATCACTAGTTAAACGCTCAAATTTTCTACTACAAGAGAACTGGTTATTGAACAGGTTAACTAGATTAGCGAACGAGGTAATAGAATAAGGGGGAAGACTTAGCAGCCATTTAAGAGCCGATCAAGTAAGAGTGGATCCAAATCCCTTGCACAGACATGCTTCCTTTAACCTTTCTGGGATGGGATTGATATCCATCCTTTCCCTGTATTGTGCTATGTGTTCTTCAGGATCCGTTGAGCCATCATATAACTTCATTGTCGGTACGTGGAACCTTTTGGGTATCTCAGCATCACAGATGGGTGGTGCAAAATGAGATATCTTATGGCTCCCATCTGCAATCTCCGGGATAGGCTTGACTACTCCTGGAACACTTGATATCATATCTGTTTTGGTCAAAAATCACACAAGGATAATGCAACCAAACTTTATGTAAATGGGGTATGATGCTTGGTTTATAGAAAAAGTAAAGGATCACTTCAGTGTGAAATATGCAAAGACACAATGATTTATACGAGGAAAAAGCCCTTGATCAATGTATGATCTCCGGCATAAAAAACCTCGGGTGATGGCAACTACCGATCACCAACTTCAATATAAGAAAAATATAGTTACAACTTCGGATGATAATGAGCTGAGTACAAGGATCACTATAGTTTCGAGTGTCTAAGCGTGTGAGAATTGTCTTGTGTGTCCTTCCGAATGAGGAAGAGTGGTATTTATACAAGTGTAGGTGACCTATTTTAGGTAAAAAGACTAATAATCAGCTCATTACCCCTTTAGAAATAAAAGACAATCTAGCCTAAATTGCCGCCCTTAAATCAAGCTAAGTTTCCATATCCTTTGCAACGTCTATCTCCGATTAAGCTAATGCCATAATTGTGAAGACGCGTCCCTTGGTTATGATGCTAAGAGCGTATCCTGCTAGATGTTCCTGCAAGATAACATTGTATTAAACGAAGGTAACCGTTAGCATGAGGATCCTATAATGGTCCATGATCCTGATCCTGAAGTCCTGCTGAGGATCACTGTCTGCCAAAGAAACAAGGATCACTGGTTAGGATCACGTGTAAGGATCATGTATAATAAAAATCCAGCCCTAACAATTGCCCCCAAAATATAAGGAGTTTATTGTAAATTAATGAGTTATATTTTGCTCTGATCTTATCTTCAACGGACTACTCGGATAACTAGCCGTTATAAGCGGACTAGCCGTTGTGATCATTACGTCACTGAAGTGACATCCCTGCAAATCATGATTATAAATAGGAGATAGGGTGAGGATCGATTTATATTTAACTTCAGGATATACTCCCTTTATAATCTCCACCGAAGATTGATCAGGTATTCTCTTCTTCTCTCTTTCCTTTCTTCCTTCTCTTGCTCTGTTTTTTCTGCTTTTACTCTGTTTCTGTTCCGCCACAAGTATGTTGCTCCGAAATTCTCCACATAAGGATTCCAAGAAGAGCAGTCCCCTAAAAAGCCAAGGGATCATCAAGGACTCTCCTACGGAGAGATGTTGCTTTACTGATGCTCATGTAGACAGGATTCGTCATTGCTTTCCGGCGAATGCTGTTTTCAAATCCTTCACACCTACTGCTTTGAGCGACTTTGTTTCAGACGTCTGGGTGGCTTTTCCTGCTACTCCGTTCACCATAGGGTATTCGTATCCTTTTCCAGCCTTCACCCAATCCTTCTTTTCTTTAACCGGCATATCTTATATCCAAGCTATGCCGATGATCTGGAGGGTCTTGTATACCTTCGAGAGGATCATCGAGCAGAAGGGAATTGATTTGGGGATGGCAGAGTTGGCCGAACTTTATGATCTTACCACGTTCGGTTCTTGCCGATATCTGCTAAAACGGAAAGCTGGGGAGGATCACCCTGTCTTCAAGGTTACCAAGAATGACACAAACTGGAAGCATCGCTTTTTCTTTGTTAGAAGGGATACCATCCCAGATGGGAAGGATCTGCCCAAGGAATGGGCCACTCATGGTAGGGTAGAGGATCCTGGAAGGATCACTATCAGACTTGTCTCATATGATGAGGATCACTAACGTCTTTTTTTTTATTTTTTGTGCAGCTATATCCATTGCTTATCTTAAGTTAACCCCTGCTGCAAGAGAAAGAGTCTTAGCTTTTAAAAAAGCTTGATCCTGAGGTCAGAAGTTTCCAAGTCACCGTCCAAGATTCACAGGAAGTATCCTCCGCATCTGCCACTATGTCAAGTAAGTATCCTTGTAAAAAGTAAGTTATATGTGAGATTGTTTGATTAATAAGGGAACTTATCTTGTTTCTGATTGTGTAGGCGCTGGAAAGTCTGCCAAATCTGCCAAGTCTGCTTCCAAGTTTGGGATAAGTGATCTTGCCAACGTCAAGTCTTCGAGGAGGAAGACTTCTAGTGCCAGTCCCTCTACTTCAGCCCCTAAAGCACCCATTCGGGGTAAGGGAAAAAAGAGAAAGACTTCTGAAGATCTCCAGGGATTTCCTCTGCTTCGCCAACAGTTTCTCGACTATGTTAATGAGGTAAGGATCACTGCCCCTGTTGGTTATCCTTCTTAAGTATACTGCTTGAATATCCTGCTTCCTTTTGGATCGCCTGATCCTGAATTTTCCTTATACCTCTTTTGCAGAAACTTGCTGAGATCGAGACCTATCTTGGCCATGTCGAGGATCAAGAAAGCCAAATTGCCGATCTTCAACAAATGGGCGTGTTGAAGGATCTCAAGATAGCAGATCTTGAGAAGGAACTCCGGGCTACGAAGGATGAGGCTGCTCAAAGATTGATCGATATGGATAGCGAGAAGCAGGAGATCATCCAGGATGCCAAGGTCTCTGCGGCAATTGCCATGTACAAGATACAACTTCAGATGGCTGGGAGGCTCAGGATCCTTCCTTCGATAAGAGCACATGGGATGTTGAAGATTGGAAGGCAAGGCTGGCGGAACTGGAGGACGAGGATGAAGCTGAGGATATCCCAATGCTGGAGGGTGGTGATGCTGACAAGGATCAGGGCGGAGAAGCTGGTGGTGATGGAGCAGCAAAGGTGTAAGCTGCATGATTGGGCGATGATGGATATTTGTGACTAGGCCGGAGCCCAATTTTTTTTAGTATGGTAGTGGTTTGTGGTAGTGGTATTTGGAACAATTATGGTCTGTAATCTTTGAACAATAGTTTTTAGGGTTAAGGATCCTGGATCCTTTGAACAATAGGTAGGATTGCAAAAGGTGGAGGGATCCTCTGTTTGGGGGATGAAGCCTTTGTGAACCTGCCGCTTTTATTTTCCTGCACAATGCTAAGACCGCATAGACAATGGACACCCTTTGCCAACCCATGTGGACGGGCCACGTTTTGCTGGTAGAAATGTGTGTTGGCAATTTTGACAACTTTTTAAAAGGGTTAAAGATCCTTTTGTTAATAATATAACCTTAATCTTTCTGGCTTATCTTGTGTTGTTATCCTCTATTTATCTTTTTAGTTTCCAATTGTTTTAGAAATTTATTTGTAACAATAGTTAAGCAAACCATGTTTAACGAATTTAGGATATGATCCTAGATCAAATATCCTAACACTGATACTTTTCAAAGTACTTTAGTTCAAGGATTATAGGTTCAGTTGTCAAAGTGTAAGGGTTGGTTAGTATAATCAAAATAGTCAAGGATCATACCTGAGGATCCAAGTTAGGATCCTAACCTTCGATCAAGATAGTTGTAGATAAGATTTTAATAAATGATAAGGATTAAGGATCCTTATGTGTTCTGACTTCGACAACCTGAAAAATGTTGGGACTAAGCCAATGTAAGAGATAAATTAGTAACTGGGGACATGCCCAAAGGATAACTGAGAATGATCCCGGAGGATCACTAGGGACAAGCCCAAAGGATAACTGGGGACAAGCCCAAAGGATAACTGGGGACAAGCCCAAAGGATCGTATGTAAACTGGAGTATGGCCCTTACTGGCGACTATCCAAACTTTGTGACATGAAAATGTCAAAACCTTAGCTAACGTGAAAACGTTAGAAACCTTAGGAACGGATGTATGGTACGTCTACCATTATACGTAGGATCCTGGGTATAGCCAGTACGATGAGGTTGTCAGCCCCGGAAGTGGGTACTGGTCCCAAAGACGTGAACTATATCAGGATCATCGTGCGCTGCTGGCGGAAACTGGGGATAATCCCAAGGATAACTGGGGACAAGCCCAAGGATCTGCGTTGCTTTTGAAGATCTTTGACGATATGCTGTAGATACCTGAACTATCATAACTCAAATGGTTCGTGAGAAGAGGATGAAGGATACAGGATCCTTATCCTTTGGTAAAAAGTAAGGAAACGTAAATGTTTTAAGATAAGGACATTACCAGAGTAAGGATCACTGACATCACCGGGATCCTTTGAGGATACTTCAGTGTAAGGATCACATGCTTGAAGGATCATGTTCACATAAAGTATCTCTTTAAGTGAACAGCATTCCAGGCTCTTGGTAACAAGTTTCCTTCCATAGTTAGCAATCTGTATGCCCCCTTTCCTGCTTCAGCTTCAATCAAGTAAGGGCCTTCCCACTTTGGTGCTAACTTCCCGTCAGCAGGATTAATAGTGTTTTGGAATGTTTTTCTCAACACCATATCTCCGACTTGGAACTTCCTTATCCTAACATTTTTGTTGTAAGCACCAGCCATTCTTTGTTGGTAGCTTGCCATCCTTATCCTAGCCAGATCCCTGATTTCCTCAATAGTATCCAAATCCTGAGCCAGGATTGCAGCATTTTCTTCAGGATCACGAGCACTTGTTCTAGCAGTTGGGATCACCATCTCTGTTGGGATCACTGCTTCTGCCCCAAATACTAAAGAAAAAGGTGTTTGACCAGTGGCATTCTTGGGAGTTGTTCTATCAGCCCATAGCACATAAGGTAACTCCTCTGCCCATTTTCCCTTTTTGGATCCTAGCTTCTTCTTCAGATTGTTGATGATGATCTTGTTGGATGATTCTGCTTGGCCATTGGCCTGTGGATGAACTGGTGTTGATGTTATCATCTTGATTCCCCAACTGTCACAAAAGTTAGTAGTTCTGCTTCCAATGAATTGGGAACCATTATCACATACAATTTCAGAGGGAATGCCAAATCTAGTTATAATTGTTTTGGTCAAAAATCACACAAGGATAATGTAACCAAACTTTATGTAAACGGGGTATGATGCTTGGTTAATTATAAAAGTAAAGGATCACTTTTATGAGAAATATGCAAAGACACAATTGTTAGGGCTGGATTTTTATTATAGGTGATCCTTACACGTGATCCTAACCAGTGATCCTTGTTTCTTTGGCAGACAGTGATCCTCAGGAGGACTTCAGGATCAGGATCATGGGACATTATAGGATCCTCATACTAACGATCATCTTCGCTTAATGCAATGTTATTTTTGCAGGAATATCTAGCAGGATATGCTCTAGGCATCATGATCCAGGGACGCGTCTTCACAATTATGGCAAGAGCTTAATTGAAGAAAGACGTTGCACAGGATATGGAAACATGGCTTGATTCATGGGCAGCAATTTAGGCTAGATTGTCTTTATTTCTAAAGGGGTAATGAGCTGATAATTAGTCCTTTTACCTAAAATAAGTCACCTACACTTGTATAAATACCACTCTTCCTCATTCGGAAGAACACACACGACATACAACGCAACTCTCACACACTTAGACGCCAAAAGCAATAGTGATCCTTGTACTCAGCTCATTATCATCCAAAGTTGTAACTACATTTTTGTTATATTGAAGTTGGTGATCGGTAGTTGCCATCACCCGAGGTTTTTTATGCCGGAGATCATTCGTTGATCAAGGGCTTTTTCCTCGTATAAATCATTGTGTCTTTTGCATCTTCATCACAGAAGTGATCCTTTACTTTCATAGTTAACCAAACATCATACCCCGTTTTCATAAAGTTTGGTTACATTATCCTTGTGTGATTTTTGACCAAAACAGTTTGGCGCCCACCGTGGGGCAATTGGTGCTTCATTCATAAGAAAATCTTTTGTTTGAAATCATTTCAAAGAGTTACATGGCTTCATCATTGAAGAACACGTCCACGGCGATGTCTGCAGTCACCTCATCACAGATCACCTTGCCTCCTCCACCGGCAGGATCTCAGAAAAATACTGAGAAGAGATCAACTCCCACTTTCTCTAAACCTCTATCTTCTTCTGCTATGAATTCTTCTATTCCCAGTACTAGTGATGTATTTGCTTTAATTTTGCAGATGAAGGATCGTATGCAGCGGCAAGATGAAACTAACGAAAGGATCCTCAGCGAAATTGGAGATCTCAAAAGACAAAAGAAAGCGGCAGAGGATCATTCTCCACTGATGCCCAAATCCTTGAGCTTCGATACTCCAATGATCACTTCCCAGCCATCAGGGATCCCCGACGTGCAAATCATAGGGGAGTCAAGAGGATCACGTCTCAATTCGGCAGCAATGACTCAGACATCAGATTCACATTTTCAGCCAATAGGATCCTATCCTCAATACATGGGATCCTTCATGAATCCGGGAGCCTATCCGGGGGCACAGCAGTTTCAAGGATCCTACTTTGTTCCAGGATCATTCCAGGGCCAAGGATCCTCCTTTGTTCCAGGATCATCCCAGGTTCACGGATCCTCCTTCGTTCCAGGATCATCCCAGATACCAGGATCCTTACAGATGCCAGGATCCCTAAGAAGTTTGCAAACAGGAAGTCTAGATGTCCATCAAGGGGACTTCATTCCAATGCAGACCATTGCTTCCACTGGTCCCTCCGTTGTTCCAGAATCCCAGCAATATGGATTCCCTAACTTTAACCCAATGGGAGGTAACACTTTAAATAATTATCCTACCACTAGCCATGGATTCATGCAGGATACAGGTACCAATCATGCTATGGCCAGGGAATTATAGAAACTAAAGGACATGATCTCAAGTGTTCCAGGGGTAGTCAAGCCTATCCCAGAGATTGCAGATGGAAGCCACAAGGTATCTCGCTTTGCACCACCAATTTGCGATGCAGAGGTACCCAAAAGGTTCCATATCCCTACCATGAAGCTGTATGATGGCACAACGGATCCAGAGGAGCATATAGCACAATACAGGGAGAGGATGGAGATCAATCCTATCCCAGAAAAGTTGAAGGAAGCATGCCTATGTAAAGGATTTGGATCCACTCTAACTGGATCAGCTCTTAAGTGGCTGCTAAGTCTTCCCCCCTACTCTATTACTTCATTTGCTAATTTAGTTAATTTATTCAATAACCAATTCTCTTGTAGCAGAAAATTTGAAAAATTAACTAGTGATTTGTACAGGATAACTCAAAATCATAATGAATCATTAAGGGATTATATAACTAAATTTAGTAAAGAATCCTTGGACATTCCCAACTTGGATATGGCTACGGCTGTTGAAGCCTTCAAAATGGGACTGCTTAAGGATTCATTATTCTATGATGATCTTGTTATGACACCATGCAGGAATTTAGATGAAGTAAGAACTCGAGCACTCAGGTTTATCCGGCTAGAGGATGACAAGAGGATCCAGGAAAGACAAGTAGGATCCTCAAAACAAGATAAGCAAGGATCCTCCTTCAAAAGCAACAAGTTCAAATCCTACCATAGAAATGAGAACAAGAATGTGCATGCTGTTGACCAAGAAGAGGATGATGAAGAATATCCTCCAATCTCAGAATATTGTTTTTCTGTTGATAATCATGAACTGATCCTTGCAATGCAGAATCTAGGTGAAAAAGCTAGGTGGCCCAGGAAGAATGATAAACCATCCGAGACTAAAGATAAGTCCAAATGGTGTGCATACCATGAGGATTTCGGGCATCTAACTGAAGATTGCATAGCCTTAAGAAAAGAAATTGGATACCTGCTAAGCAAGGGGCATCTAAAAGAATTGTTGGGGAGAAAAAAGCAAAGGACCCAGGATCCTGAAAGGATCCCTGAAAAGGCTCCAGCACCTCCGGCAAACGCACAAGTGATCAACTTTATATCCGGAGGATCAGACATCTGTGGTACATCCTTTTCAGCGGCCAAAAGACATGCAAAAGAATCAAAAAATGGATAATGGAGAAAGGCCTATTAGATCCTCAAGTGTCTCAGAAGGGAAGATGATAACATTTGAGGAGGACGATCGCATTAACATTCAGGATCCTCACCATGATAGTTTAGTTATCACTCTCTTTATCTCTAACCATTTTGTCCGCAGGATCCTTATTGATGGAGGGAGCTCAGTGAACATTATCCAGCTTGATGTCCTGAAGAAGATGGGAATCCCAGAATCAGACATCACACCGAGATCCTCCGTGCTTGTAGGATTCAGTGGGGAAACGAAGAAAACTCTGGGGGACATCAAACTCCCAATCTACGTGGAAGGATTACATAATTACCAAAAATTTTGTGTTATTGACTGTTTGTCTTGTTGCAACGTTATCCTTGGCAGGCCTTGGATACATGACATGAAAGCAGTTCCATCTACCTACCATCAATGTGTGAAGCTCCCTAGCCCATGGGGGATAATCAAGATCGACAGTGATCAGCAGGAGGCTAAGGATTGTTATACCTCATCCATGAAGCCAACCTCGAAGCCAAGGGAGCGATAGCAATTACAGTATCCTCCGAGGAATGTCTTGGAGGCAAGGGAACAAGATGTGGACGAAATCCTCTTGGATCCTAGTGATCCTGAATCAAAAATCTATATCGGATTAGGGATCCTTGGCAAGATGAAAGAAGACTTAATATCCTTCCTCAAAAGAAGAAAATCTACCTTTGCTTGGAAACATGAAGATATGACAGGTATATCTAAGGATATTATTACTCACAAACTTGGCATTGACAGGTCTATCAAACCAATCCATCAAAAAAGGAGGAAGTTTGCACCGGAAAAAGGAGATGTATTATCCTTATACCTGGCGGTATCCTCAACCGCTGTAAGTGCAGTCCTTGTCAAGGATCATGAAGGTACACAATATCCTATCTACTATGTACTTAAAAGTTTACTTGATGCCGAATCCAGGTACTCACACCTCGAAAAACTTATTCTTGCATTAATCATGGCATCCACTAAGTTAAGGCATTATTTTGAAACCCATACTATTGTTGTTAGAACTAATTTTCCAATTAAGAATGTCCTCAGGAAACCAGATATGTCAGGGAGAATGGCTAAGTGGGCAGTAAAGCTTAGTGCCCATGATATAAGATACGAACCAAGAACAGCTATTAAATCTCAAGCACTAGATGACTTTGTGGCTGATTTCAGTAGTGATCTACAAAAAGAAGCAGAATTGGAGGTCCAGCAGCTGGATGAGACCAAGGATCCTTGGATACTACACACTGACGGATCCTCAAATATCAAAGGCACAGGGCTAGGGATCCTACTAAAATCGCCACAGGGGGACATAATACCCCACTCCATAGCCTGTGAGTTCCAAGCAACTAATAATGAGGCTGAATATGAAGCCTTAATTGCTGGCTTACAAATTGCTAAGGATATGGGGGTAAAGTATCTTAAAGTATATGTAGACTCGTTATTGATCACCAATCACTTTAACGGATCCTATGCTGTTAAAGGTGAAAAACTAACCAAATATTTAGAGATAGTCAAAGAATTGGCACTCTCTTTTGTTTCTTTTAGCTTAACACAGGTACCAAGGGAGGATAACACGGAAGCTGATGCATTGGCCAACCTAGGATCATCCTTAAAAATTCCAGAAGACATAAGTATCCCTATCATCCATATCCTGGCTCCTGCTATTGAAAATCAAGTGGCCATGGAAATAGAAGAGGATACTGCAGTAATCCCTGGTGAAGAAGCTCAATCTTATGCAGGATCATGG